>NC_142927.1:35064142-35396642 GCF_054131065.1 Drosophila arizonae
GACTAGAATTTTCTTACTTGTTTAAAGAATAATTTGCTTTATTTCTGTTTTTTTATTTATTGAAGAAATTTTCGTATATTATATGGATAATTCGCATGAAGAATGAAGTTTTCTTCATTGTAGTTAAATTAAAACCAAATAGTGCAGTAATTCAATTTTCAATGAACGAACCAAGCGGTAATAATATGAAACTAACTAAACTAAGATATGATTTATATTTAATTCAGAACAACTTATTGGGAACATCAATATCGAACTTTTTGATTCTATGTAAATGAAACGAAAAGATTAAATTATGTATGCAACTCTTTTGATAGCGTGTAGTACAAGAATTTATGTGTTTAAGGTTGCCGACAATTTTTCAAATAGTGAAAAATGTTGATTCCTTTTCATGCATATATATTTTCGGAGAACATTGATAGTATTAAACCCCAATATAAGTACATCCACCCAATTCAGTGGGAAACTACTCAAGACGCTACAAAGTTTTGAGTTGAGAAGCGTGTTCTAAGGATTTACATTTTTCGTCAGATTAATACTGTGATGCTTAACTAAATTTCAAGCATCAGGTAAAACATATACATATATTATAAAACTTCACAGATACGGCTTGCGGTGGTTGAAGAAATGATGCCATGATTATAAGTTGCTAAAAATATATTTAAATATCAATCAAATCAAAGCAAAAAACATCAGCTTTTTTCCGATTTTTTTGACAAAATTTCGCCATTTTTTAAATATCTTCCCGCTAAAAACAGCTTTTTTTGCTCAACAAAAATTGGGAACACTAACGAAAATATACGAAAGCACAATCATTTCGCTTTATGCGCTCGATCAAGATGGTCGACTGTTGAATAAAAGATCCCTCTATGCTGAATGGCGTGGCGTTGGTGTAGGTAGCTTATTACAGACTGCGATACCTAGGAGATACCCTGAACCCTCTAAGGTGATATTTTAATCATTCTGCACTTCTTTTATGCACACATACATACACATGCATCCATACGCGCGCATAAGCCTACGCTCTGTGTGTGTGCGTGTGTGTGTGTGTTTCTTGTGTAAGCTGAAAGACGCAAAAAATGATTGAAATATCTATTGCTCCAAGGGTTCAGGGGATCTCGTAGTCGAGCAGTCTCGACTAGAGCTTTCTTACTTGTTTTTTAATTCTGTCTCTTTAAGTAATTAACTTTCTTAATTACTATACTTACTCTACTCTTCTTAATTACTACTTAATTACTCTTTGGATCGTTGATAAGCTCGTCTTAACACCGATTTTACCCCTAATCTTGGTGGTCGATTCGTGGGATTTAGAAGCTTCCCGAGCTAATGCTCTTCTATTTCCTTCTGAAATCACTTGATTATTGCCGCTTATATACTTTCAATTAGTTTTCGCCGGTCTGACGACCGGCCTGGTTTGAAGTTTCAGCTGTAGCCCGTAGAACCATTGGTTCTCTTAGATTCGCTGCACTTCCATTGGGCTTCGACTTTTTTGAGGGAGCTTACCTCTGCTCGGAGGCATCTTCCCTCGACTTGGGAGTATTGCTACCTACTGGAGCACTAATGCTCGCTGCCTTAACATTCTCGCCTACTTTTTTGAGTGGCGTCGTCTGCACCTCACAGTTTTTAACCGATCGGTTACAGAACGCTTCGGCCGTCTTGTGAAGATTGACCAGCCTAGCCAGTTCCTCTCTCATTAGGGCATTAATATGTTGCTGACCCCCAAATAAGGCAGTCAAGCCCTCTAGAGTAACTCCTATTTGGGCTAACGCTTCTTTTAGTGAGTTGGGTGCCTGGCACTCAGCCACTGGGGACTGATTAAAAGTCGACGGCTGCGGCAGCGCCTTCTGTTGTTGCTGCGGTGATCGCTGCAGCGAGGTCGTCTTCCATCCTGGCATCCATTTTTTGCTCCGACTACAACGACGTGAAGTCTGTAGTGGGCAATGGCTACTAATATAATTTGAGTTTACAGACCGCAGTATCTTAAACTCAGCTTAACTACAGCAATAGCCCGAAAGTATGCACGACTGTATACAATTATGCACTTGTATTTTTTATGTCATTATGACATATGTATTTTGTATTAGACAGAAAAAACCAAGCGAAAACGAAAATCATTGGTTGATTAGAGGGGAATACAAAAACGAAGTTGACAACAGTACGATTGTTTCGAACGAGTAGTCGTTTTAATTTCGGTCATTACAAATGCGCTGAAAAAAATCTCATGTTAATGCGTTACTTTATGTCTCGTATTTAATGCATTATTTCGACCAACCTCATTTAGCTCGTCTCCATTGGGTGGTCCCGGGTGTGGCTGGGTGAGAGCGAGACGCTTGAAGAGTCTGCCTGGTCCTCTACTAGTCCAGGATAAAAAAATCAATTTGAGGTCTCTTTTATCGCTATATTGCGCTTCCAAATCACTTCAATTTGACACTAGATTTACTTTCCCAAGCAAGCGCAGCAGCGCTTATAAGCTACTTTAGTATTTCTTTCGCAGTGCAATTATGTGAATATTTTAATCTGTATAATTCAAGTCGTTATGCCTTAACAGGGATGGATCGCCCTGTGGTACAGACCTACCATCTGCTGGCTATGTCTTCGGTCCCCATGCCTAGCATCCGCTGTTCAGGTGGAGCGTTTCCCTCGCTCGAGGACGACTGTTCCGACCTCCATGTTTCGCTTCTCCTTGACCACTTCGACTTCTGCTGGAAACAGAACTGATGGTCTCATGACCAATCCATCCATAGTCGATACTTGAGGCTTGATATCTGCTGCCATTTTTTTAAGTATGTCAGCTTGATGTCGTCGACCGGCTCAATTGGCGTATAAGCAATATGAGCACCCCGCCGTCGCACAGTGGGTCCTCTGCCGGCGTCAGAGCGATTTCAGAAACATTAATACCATATGATTTTGAATTCTTCTACACGACAGAATACAAAAGAATTTTGAAAATCTATACATTTTAAGGGTGCTATATCAATTCAAAGTTTTTGAAACTGGCAAAGTTGTAAATAACAAGGAATTTTTGTGAAAAATGTTCCACTTGTCAATTGAACTTCAAGAAAAATATTGCACGATTTGTTGAAGTGTTGGCTGCGTTTTAAAGGTTAGTTTTTTTCTATTATAACACAAAAGAAATTATGGTGATATTTCATTGAAGAGCTTGTTTAAATCTACTAAACCTCAAAATTTTTCACCTAAGGTAGATTATATAAGCATATAAGCATATATAAAAAATTTGGAGACTCTAGCAATAAAGATGTAAGGGATATAATTTTATAACTGGTTTTCGATAAGGTTTTTTATCGATAAAAAAGATCGAGGTGAGTTAGAGCTATTTAATGATAAACTCGATATTTTCGCTGTAAATAGAGCTTGTTTAAATCTACTAAACCTCAAAATTTTTCACCTAAGGTAGATTATATAAGCATATAAGCATATATAAAAAATTTGGAGACTCTAGCAATAAAGATGTAGGGGATATAATTTTATAACTGGTTTTCGATAAGGTTTTTTATCGATAAAAAAGATCGGGATGAGTTATCGCTATTTAATGATAAACTCGATATCCGCGCTGTAAATACGGACATTTAAAAAAATTTGAAAATCAAAATCAAATCAACTCAGCTCGTCGCCCTGATCAAGAATGGGGTCTGCCACGCCTCCTTCTGCCTGTTACATACATTTCAACAAAACCATTATACCCTGATTTCCCATTGAAAATGGGTTCAGGGTATAAAAAGTCTGCTAGAAGGTTGTCACGATTAACAACGATGGTGTTTAATCTAGACGCACTGCCGATAAAGAGCCACCTCCGACTCTGACTAAAAAAGTAATTAATTAATTAGACAATCATGTAGCTTCTCTAATGAAAGCACATGGGAATTGATCGATTTGTAGGTTTCACATCTATAAAACACTCTATGGAGTATCTAAATATGTCATCCTGATTCCAAATTAATCCTAAGGCTTTCGTGTCCTTTTGGTGACCGATGATGTGATTTTTTGGTAGCTATGTACATATGTATGTTTTTGTAGCGTGCTGATCTTAAATAATAGGTGAAATATATATTTTTTTAGCAATTCAAACTTAAGTTTGTATCAAAACGATTTATATTTTTATGTATTTGCTCTCAATTAAACTTGAACTGTCAATAATCAAAAGTATTGATGGTTAAAAAATTTTCAGGATACTGTCTTAAATTAATTCATTTAGTGGACATTTTGAGTACTCACAATGTTTCTCCCTTTGCTAGCTTTGATAACTTTGACTCTGTCATGTCATCGTTTTGCAGATCGCTGCGGTAATTATCGCTTATATCATTGAATCACTTATCACGGCCACTCTGACACCAGCCTAAGAATACGTCCCATACGTTTCTGTGCTTAAACGAAAAATTTGTAAGAATCATTGGAAGAAAGTTGCGTTGGGAGTCATCGGGTTAAATTTCACGGTGCCTGCGGTATTAGTCCATAGACGAAGTCGAAATCGTAGCAATGTCTCCCAAAAATGGACTACACCTAGTTTAATCTGATATGATTTATTAAAGATGAGACCTGTGACGAAATGGGCGGAAAGACAGCCGATACAATTAATAAACCAGCTGTATATGCTCAGAGCTGTATCTATGCAGCATGGTATGATGAATAACCTGAATGTCCTGTTCGCAAACGATTTAAATCATTTATCACATAGTTTTACAGCGACCGAAGACAAGAATAAATAAAATAATCATTCCATTGGAAAAAAAAAAAACAAATAAAAAAGCTCTAGTCGAGACTGCTCGACTACGAGATCCCCTGAACCCTTCGAGCAATAGCTATTTCAATCATTTTTTGCGTCTTTCAGCTTACACAAGAAACACGCACACACACAAACACATAAACACACACATAGACACACGCATGCACGAACGCATACACACAAGCGCATACACACACAGAGATACGCACTCATAAACACGCATGGGCTGCAGTGTGCGCTTACTATGAGAACCTATTTGTTATACCCTGAACCCATTTTCAATGGGAAATCAGGGTATAATGGTTTTGTTGAAATGTATGTAACAGGCAGAAGGAGCGTGGCAGACGCCACAAAGTATATATATTCTTGATCAGTACGACGAGCTGAGTTGATTTGGCCCTGTCCGTCTGTCTGTCTGTCCGTATGTATGAACGCGTCGATTTCAGAAGATATAAGAGCTAGAGACTTCAAATTTTTTTTAAATGTCCGTAATTACAGCGCGCATATCAAGTTTATCATTAAAAATCGATAACTCATCCCGATCTTTTTATACCCTGAACCCATTTTCAATGGGAAATCAGGGTATAATGGTTTTGTTGAAATGTATGTAACAGGGAGAAGGAGGCGTGGCAGACCCCACAAAGTATATATATTCTTGATCAGGGTGACGAGCTGAGTTGATTTGGCCCTGTCCGTCTGTCTGTCCGTCTGTCCGTCTGTCCGTATGTATGAACGCGTCGATTTCAGAAGATATAAGAGCTAGAGACTTCAAATTTTTTTTAAAATGTCCGTAATTACAGCGCGCATATCAAGTTTATCATTAAAATTCGATAACTCATCCCGATCTTTTTTTATCGATAAAAAACCTTATCGAAAACTAGTTATAAAATTATATCTTCTACACCTTTATTGCTAGAGTCTTCAAATTTTTAATGTATGCTTATATGTAATTTATACAATTTCGGTTTTTGTTAAAATTTACCCCCCACCCTTAAATTCACCCCCTCACCCTCACTTTTGTAAAAAGCGTATTTCAAATACTAGAGACTTGTGCTTTGGCAATTACATGCATATCCATGTTATAATCATAATCTAAAAGTTTCATGAAGATCGTACGTCCATAAAAAAATTTATTAAACAATTAAGTTCTCATAGTAAGCGCACACTGCAGCCCATGCGTGTTTATGCGTGGGTGCTTGTGTGTGTATGTGTTTGTGTATGTGTGTGTGTATGTGTATGTGTGTGTGTATGCGTTTGTGTCTGTATGCGTGTGTGTGTGTGTGTATGTGTGTCTGTATGCGTGTGTGTGTATGTATGCCTGTGTGTGCGTACGTGCGTGTGTGTGTGTGTGTGTGTGTGTGTGCGTGTTTCTTGTGTAAGCTGAAAGACGCGAAAAATTATTGAAATATCTATTGCTCCAAGGGTTCAGGGGATCTCGTAGTCGAGCAGTCTCGACTAGAGCTTTCTTACTTGTTTATAGATAAAAAACCTTATCGACAACCAGTTATAAAATTATATCTTCTACACCTTTATTGCTAGTCTCCAAATTTTTAATTATATGCAATTTATACAATTTCGGTTTTTGTTAAAATGTACCCCCACCTCTAAATTCACCCCCTCACCCGCATTTTTGTAAAAAGCGTATTTCAAATACTAGAGACTTGTGCTTTGGCAATTACATGCATATTCATGTTATAATCATAATCTGAAAGTTTCATGAAGATCGTACGTCCATAAAAAAAGTTATTGTATAAAATACATATAAATATACATTCAAAATTTGGAGACTGTAGCTCTAAAGATGTAGGAGATATAATTATACCCTGAACCCATTTTCAATGGGAAATCAGGGTATAATGGTTTTGTTGAAATGTATGTAACAGGGAGAAGGAGGCGTGGCAGACCCCACAAAGTATATATATTCTTGATCAGGGCGACGAGCCCATTTGGCCCTGTCCGTCTGTCCGTCTGTCCATTGAAAATGGGTTCAGGGTATAAAAAAAACGCACGCATGAAGAAGATACCAGTTAGAGGTTTTGTGACATACGACGAGGTCGTATGACCTCATCGAACACGCCCACTGATTCGCATGCGGGAGGGCGGCATAAATCGAGCTGCGCGGTCAAGCGCTCTCAAGATTACTGTGGTCATCGTTGCGCGGGCACTTATGGGATGTCAAAAGGGCTACTACGGGTGGTAAACCGTCGATCGAGGAACGCTCAACGTCGCACAGTTGGACCTCTGCCGAAAGAGCGTGGCAAAAATAAGTAAATTCATAATCACCGCTTATGGATTTTTGGATGCCATTCGATTGGAAATTAACCATAGTAACAGGTTCCAAAAGATTTTTGAAAATAGTTGAATTTAAAGGGTAGTTATGACCCCCTCAAAGTTGGGTAAATTGGCAAACTGAACCGAAACATCGAAATTTTGTAAAAAATGTTGCACTTTGCGACCGAACTGAAGCAAATATAATGTACGGATTGTTGACTTCTTCGTATCGTTGGAAAAATTGGCTTATTCCCAACAAAATAAAGGAAAAATGATGTCATTCTGTTTATTAGTTTACGAAATAGATTCATTCTAGGTAATGTCCAAATTTTGCTCTTTTTTTACCTAAAGTGGATTAAATATATTCGATTCCCGGCGATTCCCGAACTTCGGCTTATACACATGTATTAAGAAATGTATAATCTACGAGATTCAATCAACAATTTGGTTCATGCGCTCGACCGAGATGGTCAAATGTTGAACATTTCTGTCTTCCGGTCTTTCTGTTCTATGATTAGTGCTTTAATGTACTGTAGCCCGCCAGCGAGCCACCTTACAGTGGGAAGTCAAACAATTTGACAATGCTAAATATGAGACACATACATTATATCATTATTATATATATATTATATATAATGTATGTGTCTCATATTTAGCATTGTCAAATTGTTTGACTTCCCATATATATACATATAAATATATATATTTTTTTTATTAACAAAACCATTTATTTATATTCGTAGCATTATATTTTACACGATTTGAGTCGAGCGAAGGAATTGCTAGCTCGTGAAATGCAAATTACCTGTTCTTTATCTGCACATCGTTTGAATATAACTGCAACAAAACGTTTTATTGCTGCTGGAATACATACACGCTTTGTGGATGTGGATGGTGTTATGGTGACCGAAGCTCATTATAAGAGTAGTGTAGGAGATGAAGGAATTAAAAAGCAAAGAAACAATGAATCAACGCAATAAATCATTTTGAACTGGTAATACATGGGGCAAAGTATATACCTCTTACTATAAAAATATATATAATGCAAACATGTGTAAATTTAATAAAAAAAATATGTAGACAAAATTTGTACCATGTGTAATTATGATTTTTATACTCATTTACGAATGTGAAATGAGTGATTTGGTTTTGTGCATGTCCGTCTTGTCCCTATGAACGCAATTTGGGTTATTGAAGTTAGAGACTTAAAATTCGTAACACTTCCTTGCGTATATCTCCGATTTATAAAGTGTTAAAATTTCCCTGATTTGCCCACTAGGGGCGTGGCAATCGGCATTCGAAATGCCAAATTGTGACATTTACATATATGCGTGGGCCATCTACATACACTGCGCGTCATCAGATTAGCGCCCCCCTCTTTGCCTCTTGCACGCAACTTCTTAGTTTTCGTTTTGATTTCATTTTTTGTGAAGCTAAAGAATTCAATGTATTTATAGTATGGGTAAAGAAACAGTTTTATCTTTGGCTGAAAATCAAAGATTGAGGCATACTTTAAATCTGGATTATGCTACCATAAAATTGCTGAAAAAACAGGAAAAAAGAGAAAACTGACAATTTTCTTACAAATAGGGAAAACTATGGAAAAAAGTATATAAGCGGCAATAATCAAGTGATTTCAGAAGGAAATAGAAGAGCATTAGTTCGGGAAGCTTCGAATTCCCACGAATCGACCACCAAGATTAGGGGTAAAATGGTTGTTAAGACGAGCTTATCAACGGTCGAAAGAGTAATTAAAAAGTTAATTACTTAAAGAGACAGAATTAAACATGTAAGAAAGCTCTAGTCGAAACTCGTCGACTACGAGATCTCCTGAACCCTTGGAGCATTAGCTATTTCAATAATTTTTCGCGTCTTTCAGCTTACACAAGAAACACGCAGACACACACACACAAACGCACGCATACACACACAGGCCTACATACACACACATGCAGTCGTGCATACTTAACCTGAGTTTAAGATACTGCGGTCTGTAAACTCAAATTATATTAGTAGCCATTGCCCACTACAGGCTTCACGTCGTTGTAGTCGGAGCAAAAAATGGATGCCAGGATGGAAGACGATCTGCAAGTTTTCGCGCGTCGTTCCTCGCTGCAGCGATCACCGCAGCAACAACAGAAGGCGCTGCCGCAGCCGTCGACTTTTAATCAGTCCCCAGTGGCTGAGTGCCAGGCACCCAACTCACTAAAAGAAGCGTTAGCCCAAATAGGAGTTACTCTAGAGGGCTTGACTGCCTTATTTGGGGGTCAGCAACATATTAATGCCCTAATGAGAGAGGAGCTGGCTAGGCTGGTCAATCTTCACAAGGCGGCCGAAGCGTTCTGTAACCGATCGGTTAAAAACTGTGAGGTGCAGACGACGCCACTCAAAAAAGTAGGCGAGCATTAGTGCACCAGTAGGTAGCAATACTCCCAAGTCGAGGGAAGATGCCTCCGAGCAGAGGTAAACTCCCTCAAAAAAGCCGAGGCCCAATGGAAGTGCAGCGAACCTAAGAGAACCAATGGCTCTACGGGCTACAGCTGAAACTTCAAACCAGGCCGGTCGTCAGATAAACCAGCGAAGCTGGACAGTCGTTAAAGGAAGAAAGCCTATGCAAAAACGTTCCAGGACTGACGCGATTGCGATTTCAGGCGTAGGTGGTTGCAGCTACGCGGACATGCTTCGTGTAATCAAGAGCGACCCAAATTTGAAGCATCTGAGCAGCGACGATCAAGGCATTAGGAAGACAGCTAAGGGGGACCTTTTGCTGCAACTGAGCAGAAAGCCGGAGCATAGCGCTGAAGCCCTTCACGAAGCTGTAGGCAAGGTCTTGGGTGACCGAGCGGTAGTTAAAACACTCACCGAATCGGCTCAAATTGAGATTCGTGACCTAGATGAGTTAGCGAGCAAAGAGGAGATCATGAAGTAAATTAGGGCGGAGTTGAAAGATAGCTCACTCCCCATTGAGGCTATCAAATCGCTTCGACCGGCTTTTGGTGGACAGCAAAGAGCTACAGTTGCTCTTCCAATTGGAAAAGCCAAAACTCTGCTCGAGCTGTCCAAAATTAGAATTGGATGGGTTGTATGCCGTATCCGCGCCGTGGATCAGCCTAATCGCTGTTTCAAGTGCCTTGATTACGGTCATATGGCAGCAAACTGCGGCAGCGACCGTGACCTAAAGGGCGCCTGTTTCAGGTGTGGAGAGATGGGTCACAGTGCAAAAGCATGCACTAAACCACCAAAATGTAACCTCTGCATCCGGAAAGGTGAAAAGCAGACGGACCATTCAGCAGGCAGCTTCAAGTGCCCATCCTACCGTGAAACTGCTCGTAAAATGAAATGTTAAGGTTCCTTCAGCTTAACTTAAATCTTTGTGTTGCTGCCCAAGATCTTCTAGAGCAGACCATAAAGGGAAAAATTAATAGACGTAGCATTTATCAATGAGCCTCACCACTGTAGAACCAGATGCCCTAGGACATGGGCAACAGATGTTAATGGCAAAGCGGTGTTGTGGGTATGTGGCAGCACAACGAATGCTCTTTCGTATGTTAAGTCATTTAATGGGTTTAATGCTAGGGGTCGGAAGGCCATAGCAGGAGATTTTAACTCATGGGCGTTAGAATGGGGTAGCCACACAACAAATGTCAGAGGCCGTATCTTACTGGAGATTTTCGCGACACTAGATGTTGCACTGCTCAGCACTGGCCACGAGTTCACCTTCAGTCGGGCTGTATACGGATTTGTAATTGACATTACTTTTGTCACTTTATCCCTCGTTCAGGAAGTAAAATGGAGCCACTGCGATAGCTATACGGGCAGCGATCATACGGCACTTCTGTTCACAATAGGTGAGCCACCTGCCAGGGCGTCAACCTTGTGGAGGGAATCGTATCGGCTGGATACTTTTGATCCCGCGAGTATTGGTGGCATGCACAAATAAGTGACATTCGCCGCAAATGCATCCAGGCGAGAAGAAGCTATCAACGGGCTCGGGGTAGGTCTACGTTTTTTGAAAAACAATTAGCTTACCAGGCAGCCAGAAGACAGTTGAAGAAGGCCATTCGGGCAAGCAAAAGAGAATGCTTTCTAGAGTTGTGCGACTCAGCCGAATATGACCCTTGGGGCAGGGCATATAAGATAGTAGTTAAAAGACTATACGCAGGTAAACAGGTGCAGCCGACGGATCGTCTGGAGATTAAATCGATTGTGGGAACGCTCTTTCCAGAAAGATTAAGCTCCATTCATGCCCCGGAGTCCGAGTCTGCTAATCAGGGCTCAACGAGCACTCAAATTGTTTTAGTTACAGACGAAGAAATCTTAGTAGCTCTCAGAAGTCCTATAACCAACACAGCTCCAGGGCCGGACGGGATCCCAAATCGTGCGCTAAAGCTAGCCCTCGCCTTGCACCCTAGTACGTTCGCCGAATTATTCTACGAATGCTTAATATAAGAGACGTTCCCTGCAAAATGGAGGACCCAGAACCTGGTATTGCTACCCATGGCTGGAAAACCACCAGACGAGCCGTCTTCATACAGACCGATCCGCCTCTTAGAAACCATGGGAAAGGTGTTTGAGAAATTGATCTGCTCTAGACTGGAGACTGCTATTGCTAGCGCCGGAGGCCTATCACCAAATCAATTTGGATTCCGGAAGGCCCGGCCAACAACACTAATCAATCTGATCGATTCACCCGGTCACGTTGATTTCTCATCTGAGGTGACGGCCGCTCTCCGTGTCACCGACGGTGCCCTCGTCGTTGTGGACTGCGTTTCCGGCGTGTGCGTCCAAACTGAGACTGTGCTGCGTCAGGCTATCGCTGAGCGCATCAAGCCCATTCTGTTCATGAACAAGATGGACCGCGCTCTGTTGGAGCTGCAACTGGATGCTGAGGAGCTGTACCAGACCTTCCAGCGTATCGTGGAGAACGTGAACGTCATCATTGCCACCTACAATGACGATGGCGGCCCAATGGGTGAGGTGCGTGTGGACCCCAGCAAGGGTTCGGTCGGTTTCGGTTCCGGCCTCCACGGCTGGGCCTTCACCCTCAAGCAGTTCTCCGAGATGTACTCTGAGAAGTTCAAGATTGACGTTGTCAAGCTAATGAACCGTCTGTGGGGTGAGAACTTCTTTAATGCCAAGACCAAGAAATGGCAGAAGCAAAAGGAGGCGGACAACAAGCGCTCCTTCTGCATGTACATCCTGGATCCCATCTACAAGGTGTTCGATGCCATCATGAACTACAAAAAGGAGGAGATCGGCACGCTGCTGGAGAAGATCGGCGTTACGCTCAAGCACGAGGATAAGGACAAGTATGGCAAGGCGCTGTTGAAGACCGTGATGCGCACCTGGCTGCCAGCCGGTGAGGCACTGCTTCAGATGATTGCCATTCATTTGCCATCGCCCGTGTACGAGGGTCCTCATGATGATGAGGCTGCCATCGCTATCAAGAACTGCGATCCCGATGGTCCATTGATGATGTACATCTCCAAGATGGTACCGACCTCTGATAAGGGACGTTTCTATGCCTTCGGCCGTGTGTTCTCCGTCAAGGTGGCCACCGGCCAGAAGTCATGGGCCCCAACTACACGCCCGGCAAGAAGGAGGATCTGTACGAGAAGGCTATTCAGCGCACCATTCTGATGATGGGTCGCTATGTGGAGGCTATTGAGGATGTCCCATCCGGCAACATTTGCGGTCTGGTCGGTGTCGATCAGTTCCTGGTTAAGACCGGTACCATCACTACCTTCAAGGATGCCCACAACATGAAGGTGATGAAGTTCTCCGTGTCCCCTGTGGTGCGCGTTGCCGTCGCACCATTCTGATGATGGGTCGCTATGTGGAGGCTATTGAGGATGTCCCATCCGGCAACATTTGCGGTCTGGTCGGTGTCGATCAGTTCCTGGTTAAGACCGGTACCATCACTACCTTCAAGGATGCCCACAACATGAAGGTGATGAAGTTCTCCGTGTCCCCTGTGGTGCGCGTTGCCGTCGAGCCCAAGAAGATTTGCCCAAGTTGGTGGAGGGTCTGAAGCGTCTGGCCAAGTCTGATCCTATGGTGCAGTGCATCATTGAGGAGTCTGGTGAGCACATCATTGCCGGTGAATTGCATTTGGAAATTTGCCTTAAGGATTTGGAGGAAGATCACGCTTGCATCCCATTGAAGAAGTCCGATCCCGTGGTCTCTTATCGCGAGACTGTCTCCGAGGAATCCAACCAGATGTGCTTGTCCAAGTCGCCCAACAAGCACAACCGTCTGCTGATGAAGGCTCTGCCTATGCCCGACGGTCTGCCAAGAGGATATTGATGACGGTGAAGTTAGCGCCAAGGATGATTTCAAGGTTCGCGCCCGTTATCTGGCCGAGAAGTACGACTACGATGTGACCGAAGCCCGTAAGATCTGGTGCTTTGGCCCTGATGGTACCGGCCCCAACTTCATTCTGGACTGCATCAAGTCCGTGCAATACCTAAATAAAATCAAGGATTCCGTTGTTGCTGGCTTCCAGTGGGCCTCCAAGGAGGGTATCTTGGCCGACATACAACATACACATCTTTTATGATTTAAAATGTAACTAAAGCCTCCTTAGAAGCACCCGTGTGGTCGCGGGGCTCTAGAATACAACCACAGTGAGAGAACGCTTGTCGTAAAAGGCGACTAAGAATCTCAACTGGCCAAGACCAAAATTTTATAAAAGACCTGAAGTCACTACCAGGCAAGTAAACAGAAAAATTTCTGCAGGATATGTTCAAGAAGATTTGCCTATGCAATCTCTTAACAAACGCTTCTAAGCCCAACGTCATTTGTAATGACGAAATATGAAAAGTAGTGGCCTTGCATATAACAAATCGACATGTTTTTAGAAACATGAAGAAATTATAGCAAGAATTGATGTTAGCGATTTTGTACTCCAATGGAATTCTCGACTTAGGTCAGATTTTCCAAAGGCTTGCATGACAAGCCGGTGTATATATAATCAGCAACACAAGAGGCACCGTGCAAAAGATCTTTGAACTAGTTTCACAGATTCTTTTAATAATATGGGCAATAATATATTCTAGAGTAGCGCTACTCAAGCCGGTGACCCAAATAATAATTAATAACGATCGAGAAGCGATACTGTTTACATTACATGACATTACATACAATTATAATTCTACTATCTGAAATTGAAATTGAAAGAGGGTGGGGGAGTTATCATGTATTAGACGGCCCGCAGCCTGAACTCGCCGACCACGCCCACACGTTTGCACGTGGGAAGGCTGCAGCGATCGAGTGGCGCGATCAAGCGCACTCTAGATTGCTGGGGTCGGGGCTGCAAAGGCGTATTGCGGGGTATTAGTGGGGCTACTACGATTGGTAGACCGCAGATCGAGGAACGGCCAGCGTTGCCGTCGACGTTCGCTCAAGACCATGCGGTTTTTGCATGCCAGAGTTTTGACCGTCTGGCGAACGGTCACCTGTTCATACCTGTTAGTATGGTTATAATTGTTAGTGAATTATTGTTAGCAGACTAACTACAAATAAACGCGCAACTGTTTCTATATACTTTTCTTATTTTTATTTTATATATTACCTTACACCTTCTACCCTTTGCCTATCGGTTCTCTATTTTCCTTTTTATTTTTTTTTCTCCGACTGCTCAAATCGAGAGCTAAAACCAACTGCTCAAACCGAGAGCTAAAAATCGACTGCCCAAACCGAGAGCTAAAAACTGACTGAAATCTGCGTGCAGCTTTCAAGCTTCTCCTCCCGCTCTGCAGATTTCACCACGCGACCAGCAATGCAATCCACCACCGCGAGCTTTCAAACTGCACGGTTGCATTGCTGATCGCGTGCCCGCCCACTAATTTGAATTTTGCTTACTGTCTAGAGTTAATAGCTATGGCACCTATATCTACTTAACTATCTTACGAACTAACGCTTAGTCTGCTTACTATCTACCTTACCATCTACCAAAAATATACAGCAGCTACAATATGTAAAGTTAATGGCTGCAAAAATCAATCTAATCCAACTTAATCGCTACGAGTATAATGCAAATTCAACAACTATAAAGATCAATCAAAGCAATTCAATTCAATTCACTAACTTAGTCGCTACAAATATAATATAACTTAACGACTATAATTCTCTTCAATTCAATTCATTAACTTACTTGCTACAAATATCATATAACTTAACAACTATGATTCGACATGTAAGGTGGGCAAAAAGGCCACCTTACACCC
Source organism: Drosophila arizonae (assembly GCF_054131065.1). Lineage (NCBI taxonomy): Eukaryota > Metazoa > Arthropoda > Insecta > Diptera > Drosophilidae > Drosophila > Drosophila arizonae. The sequence continues at coordinate 35,079,383 of NC_142927.1, forward strand.
CCCCTTACTTCGACAAAACAACCGTCACGCCCCCCGACGAGTTGACGGTCACCGTGAAGAAACGTCCCCCCGCCGCGACCCGGAAGCGGGTTCTCCTGTGCTGCCGTACACGCGTCTCCACCTCCCGCCTCAGGAGCTGGATCATCTCCGCACTCAGCTCGGTGCCAGCAGGGCGTACCCTCCAGTTGACGGGGATCAGCGGTAACATCCTTGTCGCCTCCACGTCCTCCGCGCCCAGCGCGCCCTCGAGGCTCACCTCCCATCCGACCAACAGCTCGGCCATGTCTGCCAGTAGGCGCCACTCCTCGCTCGAGCGAGTCTCCGTCGACTCATCTCTACGCCCGTCACGTTCTTGGCCGCTCCCAGACCGGCTCCACTTCCTGCTATGCCGGCGGGGGTACAGGGGTCCGGTTTGCGCGCGGACACTGGTCGCCCCTTTTGTCGTCGCCGACGACGCTTACGCCTGGACGCCTGGTAGTGACCTGTCGGGCGTTCTGCGCTGGATTGCGACGAGCGCGATAGGCGTCGGTTTTCAACCGTGCCCGGCGTATATCGCAACGAGATCCTGACGGATTCCGGCTGCTGGTCCCTCTCAACGTCGGCGCCAGTTCGGCGTTGGGGAATAGGGTCTGCGGTAGCATCCTCCTCAGGGCTCGCGTCCCCCACTTGGAATTCCTCATCGGAACTCCTCGACATGCTCAACTGCTCCACTTCTGCTCCGTCCCGCGCCGCGGTCTTCGGGGCGGGGTCGTCGACAGAGGGGTAACATTCCCTGCCGCCGTCCCGTCCCCGTGACGGGGATCCATCGTCTAGCCCTCGGGGAATGGGGCTTGCAATGCCGCCTTCCTCGGGGCTCGCATCCTCGGCCTGGAACTCTTCGCCGGAACTTCTCGACACATCACTGCGCCCTTCCTCCACTCCATCCCGCGCCGTGGTCTCCGGGGCGGGGTCATCGACGGAGGGACAATGCTCCCTGCCGCCTTCCCACCCCCGTGACGGGGATATGTCGTCCATTTCTACCGCCGGAGCTTCTTCGTCCTCGCTTGCCGTCCACGGCGTCGGAGTCGCCCACCTCGACGGGGCTCCGTCTTCCGCACATCTCCGTGCGTCCGGCTTCGGGCTGCCCGGTGGGCGGGGCGGAGATGGCGGCTCCTCCACAAGTGGTGGCGTGGTGCCCCCCCTAGGCACCTGGATGTACACCGTTGTGTACCTGGCCTGTACAAGTTGTATGAGGCCGTCCATCCGAGTCGCTACGTTCACCGTCGAGCGGAGGACCGTGTGTACACGCCGGGGTGGCGCCCGCTCCTCTCGGCGATGGTAGCACTCCCTACCGAGCCTCGGGTCCCTTTGCCGACTCCTCGCCTCTTCTCTGGAGAACGGCTCCGTACTGTCGCTGCTCGCGTCCTCGACTCGCACCGAGCCTTCGTCGTCACTGCTGATTTCGATGACGTCTTCCATAGCGCTACTTCCCTGCAAGTTCAGATTCTTTAGTCTTCTGTTTATTCTTTTTGTTAATGACCGAAATGGCCCTCTAACTACTGCGTTAGTGTTAGCATTAATAGGGGCTCTACGGGGAAGTTAGTGGTTGATGAGACGTGTAGATCTGTCAAGGCCTTTGGTTGTCTTCGTCGGGGACAGCGGGGTTTGCTCCTCGTTCCCCGTTTCCTCGGTCTCGGTTCCAGGGATCGTGTCGCTCTCTTCATCCTCTTGATGGAATGGCTTCAACTGCGCAATGTTGGCCACCCTCCTCTTGCGTTCGCCCTCCTTCGTCAGGCGCACCACGTTGGGGGACAGGAACTTAACGACCTTGTAGGGGCCGTCGAATTTGGGCGCCAGTTTCGCCGCGAATCCTTCCACCGCGTTCGACAGTTGATGTTGTCGTAACAGCACTGCCGAACCCAACGCTGGTCTCCAGTCACGCTGTCTCAAGTTGTAGTGCCTGCCTTGATCCTTTGATGCTCGCTGCAAGTTACTACGCACTATGTCAAAAATTTCCTTCATTTTGAGTTCTTTGGCCTCGGGCTGGGTCTCTCTAGTCGCCGAACCGGGAGTGACTTCATCGTACAAAGCGGCGGGTAGGCGTGGCTCCCGCCCTAACATCAGAAAAGCTGGAGTGAAGCCCATGGAGTCGGCCACGCTCGAATTGACCGCCAGCGTTATCTCCGGCAACAGCTCGTCCCACGAGCTCTGGTGGCCTTCGATGTATTGGGCGATCATAGTCTTCACTGTGCGATTCGTTCTCTCCGTCGGGTTCTCCTGTGGTGAATAAGGCGCTGTGTACTGGAGTGTCACCCCCAGGGATTCCATGAACGCCTTGAAACTTCTGCTCGCAAATTGTACACCGTTGTCGCAAACGAATGTCCTGGGTATTCCAAATCTGCTGAGTATACGTTCCCGGAACGCCAGTTGCAACAGAGCGGTAGTAGCTCTCCTCAGTGGCACCAGCTCCACCCATTTAGCGAAAGCGTCGTGGAACACCAACAACATCGTATTCCCACGCTTGGAACGAGGCAACGGTCCCACGAAGTCTGCGCACAAGACCGTCATTGGCTCCGCCACCTGCCTGGTGAGCATATGCCCGGCCGGCTTTTGTTGCTCGCATTTGAATCTTTGGCACGTTTCGCAACACCTCACGTACTTGGCGGCATCTCGGAACATGCCCGGCCAATAGTACCTTTTCGCAAGTCGTGCTGCCGTCTTCCTCACTCCTTGATGTCCGGCCGTGGGAGCGTCGTGACACTCCCTCATCACTCTGCCCCTCAAACTGCTGGGGACGCAGAGCTTCCATGGGATAAAGTCTTCCTCGTCTATCCTATGGCCTAAATTCCGGTATAACTGCCCGTTCTCCTCCACGTAATCCTGGAACTTCTCGGGCTCCTTTACGATCCTCTCACGCATCCTCTTTATCCACCCGCAAGGGGGATTTTCTTCCACGGCCTGCTCGCAACTATCTATGGGCTGCCGGGACAATGCGTCTGCCACTACGTTTAAGCTTCCTCGACGATAACGTATGTCGAACTGGTATTGCTGCAACTCTAGCGCCCATCGAGCGATCCTGCCTGTGGGACTTTCTATGGAGTTGAGCCATTTCAGCGCTAGGTGATCCGTAACCACGTCGAATCTGTAGCCTTCCAGGTAGCATCGCATCTTTCGGATCGCCCAGACGATCGCGAGGCACTCCTTCTCCGTGGCCGAGTAGTTTAGCTCCGCCTTCAGTAACTTCCGGCTGGCGTACGCTATCACTCGCTCCTGCCCCTCGACTTCTTGCGTCAGCACTGCGCCGAGGCCGTAGTCGCTGGCGTCGGTTTGCAGCACGAACTTGGCCGAGAAGTCGGGACAGGCCAGAATAGGTGCGGTTGTCAAACTCTCCTTGAGTTTCTGTAACGCCTCCTCCTGCTCCTCGCACCAGATCCACTTCTGGCCCTTCTTTAGCAACTTCGTCATCGGTTGTACCAGTGACGCGAAGTTTAGTACAAAGCGTCGATACCACGATGCCATCCCTCGGCACTGCCGCAGCTCCTTGAGATTCGAAGGCGATGGGAGGCTCTGGATCGCCTCGACCTTCGCGGGATCAGTGCAAATCCCCTCTCCGCTTATCACGTGGCCAAGGTATGCCAACTTCTCCCGAAAGAAACTACATTTCTTTCTGTTGAGTCTGAGATTGGCCTTTCGCAACCGCCGGAAAACTTCCTTCAGGTTGGCCACGTGTTGCTCCTTCGTCTCTCCGATGACCACTATGTCATCTAGATACGCAAACGCGTGAGGCTCCATGTCGGGCCCGATGACCGTATCCAATGCCCTCTGGAATGTCGCCCCCGCCGAATGCAAACCGAATGGCATCACTCGCCATTGGAACAATCCTCTGCCTGGCACGGTGAACGCCGTGTATTCCCTGCTATCCGCCGCCATTGGGATCTGCCAGTAACCGCTCTTTAGATCCAGCGTGGATATGAATCGTGCGTGTCTTAACTTTTCCAAAATGTGAAGAATCCGCGGAACAGGGTACGCATCCGGGACTGAGTGAGCGTTGAGCTGTCGATAATCTACGCACATGTGCCAATCCCCAGTCTTTTTCTTGACCAAGACTATGGGTGCGCTGTGTGGGCTCTTCGACGGTTCAATCGCTCCAGCTTGAAGCAGCTCGTCCACCTGTTCGTCGATCACCTTTTGCATAGCCGGATTTTTAGGGTAGTACCTTTGCTTCAAAGGCTTGTCGTCCTTCATCCGGATGCTATGCTCAGCGATGTGCGTCACGCCTCTGAGGTCCTCGAACAATGCCAACTCTGCCTCAAGGAATTCTTGCAATTCTTTCTCTAACTCCTCCGGCCACTCCTTGCTATTGGGCGCGGATCGTTCATGTCCTCCGTATTCGCTCTCTGCTGCTTCTCTTGTCAGTGGGCCGCCCTCGGGCTCACCTTCCCTCTCCAACTCGACTGATTTAAACTCCGGCGACCGCTCCTCGGGTCCGCTCCTCAAGTCCTCGCTCTGCCTCACAGCTCTCGCGGGAGGCCCAGCTCCCCTTTTGTCCTCCTTTATCTTGCTTCTGTCCTTTTTATCTCTCCTTGTCTCTTCTTCCACTGTTTCCTCTCTCCTCCTTGGCTCGACGATTCCTGAACGCCGACTGTCGACACCGTGATTGCCGACCTCGGATCCTCCTTCGACGTCGCGGCCTCGCGCGACACCTCTGGGCCCGATTCCTTCACATGTCTTTTAGTGAGCTGGCCTTGCTCTCTAAAACCGCTGCTGCCTTTCTCTCCTCTTCGTTCACTCGGTGGCGACGCCCCTTCTCCCACGTCGTCCACCATCCTCATTTCCAGCTCCGCGTTGCCACAACGCACCGTAGTGCCGATGGTGCATAGGAAGTCCATGCCGAGGATGACATGGTCCAGCATGGTCGGCATTATCAGCAAATTTACTTCCGCCGTTTTTCCTGCCAGGCTCACATCTGTCCTCACCATCTCCGTCACGTCCAGTGCTGATCCATCGGCCAACCTGATCCGCGACTCAACCTGGCAACGCTCGCCTCCTATTGTCCGCCGGCGCGCGCAGCCTTCACTGACAAAACTGCGCGTGGCCCCGGTGTCGATCGTGGCGGTCATCCTTTGACCCCCGACCGTCACCGTCGCGACGATCTTCCACTCCTTCACTCGGAGCGGGTTCCTCTCCTCATCCCTCGTGTTTAATTGCCCGTTTCCCGAGCCGTCTCGTTCGCAGCACTCCCTCGCAGTCCGGCCTCACTGACCACAATGCCGACAAAACAACACCTGTGCGTTATGACACTCTCGCGCGAAATGTCCGGGTTGTGCACATCGATAACAAACTCGGCTTGGCCTAGGTCCAGCGTCCTGGGCCATAATCCGGCTAGTTGCCTCCGTCGGAGGTGTCGTCGCTGGCGTCTCCTTCTGCCTCCCGGCTTGTCCTCCAGACCGGGGATCAGACATCTTCTCACGGAAGGGATTATTCTGTCGCACCTCCGCTGGCTTAGGCCAGGCGGTCTCCGCCGTCGCCTTCCTTCCTTGTTCTCTTTGTTGACTCCTCACGTTCTCGAACTCCGCGGCCATCTGGGTCAGCTGTGTTAGAGATGAGAAATCGTGCCTCCGTACGTACAATCTGTATTCCGGGGATGCGTTCTCGTAGGCCCTATTCAATTCTTGGGCCGGGCTGTATCTAGCCTGACGCATCAATAGACGCAGCTCAATCAAGTAGTCCTTGAAGGGTTCGCCTTCCCGCTGCCGGCGCGCCCGGATCTGGTCCTCCAAACGCTCGAGGTATTGGGGAGGTAAGAAAAAGTCCAAGAACTCCTTCTTAAATTCCAACCAGGGCACATCTCTTAGCCCGCTGGTCAGGAACCACTTGGCCGCCTTGTCTACCAACACCTCGCTCAGCGCCCTCGGCATCCTGTCCAGCTCGATCCCATAAGTTATGGCTCGCTCCTCCAAGATTTCGACGAAGCCGAGGGGATCCGACTGACCGTCGTACTTCATTCCCCACTTCCTGACTTGCTCGGCGATATTCCAAGGCGGGTGCCTCTCTGGTGGCGGTGAGAGCGCTGGAGTCCGACGCTCAATACTCATCTCGCCTCCATTGCCGGACCCCTTCGACTTTTCGTCCCTCCGGCTCCCAGTCACGCTGCTCGCCGTCGGTACGCTAAGCCTCAGCGGCGCCGTCGAACTAGAACCACTCTCCTGGATCTTTCGCAGATCGGGCTCTGACTTTTGGTATGCGCGGCTGCCCATGATCGACATCGCACCTCCCGAAGAGAATCGTGCCTCCCATTCGGTCAGTCGCCCTTTGACCTCCGCCGAATAGCTACCGCCCTGGATGTAGGACGACAATATCTTCCTTAAATCCTCCACGCGGCCCTCGTCGTCCAGGCCGAGATCTCGTGCAACCGCTATCAATTCTTCTTTGCAGCGCTGGTAAACCCAGCCGACGTTCAGTCCCGAACTGTGGGATGCCGCTCCTTCCATCCTTGATGCCTGGGTGCTCTGTGTTACTTTGATTACTTATACTAACGATCTCCAGTCGTTTAGCTCTTCTTTTCTCTTCTTTTCTTTTTTTTTTTTTTTTTATTTATTTTTTTCCCTTTTTTTTCCTTCCTTTTTTTTTTTTTTACTCTTAATTTATTATTATATATATATATATATATTTATTTTTTTCTCTTTTTTTTTTTTTTTTTTACTCTTTATTTATTATTATATATTTATTTTTTCCCAAATTTTCTTATCTTATACAATTCTGTTTGCTTTTACTGTCTTAATCTATCTTATATTACACTTATTCTAGTTTTGGTTTACTTTTCTTTATTCGTCTTAACCTATTTCGTTCTCTTTAGTTTTATTCTCTTTTTTCTCTTAATCTCTTTTTTTTTTCTATCTTGCTTTATTTCGTTATCTTTATTTCTCTTAGTATTTTGTTTTATTTCGTTCTCTTTATTCTTTCTTAATCTAGTTTAGACTATTTTACTTTGTTTCATTTCTCTTTTTTTTCTTTCAGTTTTACTTCTTAATTGACCTTATTCCCCTTCCCTTTTTCACTTTCCGTTCGCTCATCCAACTCAACTTTATCCCTTTATCCTAGTTTGTTCGCTTCAACTTGCTTTGCTTTCACTACCGTTCACTTGACTTACTCCTCTTCTCTTTACTCTAGTTACTTTACTTGACTTTCCCGTCTCTACTTATTCCACCTTATTTTATCTCTTTACTCTTGTCTTTATTACTCCGCTTTTATTCTGTTTCACTCCGCTTCAGCTCTCCTTGCTGCATTTTCTCTTCACTTTATCTCATGTCGCCCCACTTCATCTTCACTTGACTTGGCTTCGCTTTATCTTCTTTGCTTTTCCTTCGCTTCACTTTATCCTGCTTAACCTTGCTATGCCCCGCTTCGCTCCGTTCCAGTGCGTTTTTATTTTATTTTATTTTATTTTATGTTATTTTTTTTATTTTATTTTATTTTATTTTATTTTATTTTATTTTATTTTCTTTTCTTTTCTTTTCTTTTCTTTTCTTTTCTTTTCTATTCTTTTCTTTTCTTTTCTTTTCTTTTATTTTATTTTCACTGGTCTCGGCCCACTGTCCACTCTCACGATCAAAATCGCCTTGTGTCATATGCGCATCAGAAAAGTCGCCTAGTGTCACATGCGCATAATTTCACACATACACGCAACCGCATGCGCAAGCATACCGAAAAAAAAATCGCCCAGTGTCATATGCGCATCAGAAAAATCGCCTAGTGTCACATGCGCATAATTTCACACATACACGCAACCGCATGCGCAAGCATACCAAAAAAAAAACGCCCAGTGTCATATGCGCAAGTGTGCACATGAGTGAATGTAAGAATTAGCAGGGGAGAGAGCAAAAAATGAAACAGTATATATGTATGTACGCATAGACGAGTGCGCGTATGTATATATATATACATATATATATGTGTTTGTGCGACAATTAGTTAAGAAAGGGTGAGCGGCGGAGTGTATATACCTATGACTATGCGCGTTTTCTTGACTGTTTTTTTTTCTTTTTCTCTTTGTCCTCTGTTACTTACTTTTGATGTGTGCATACATATATACACACTCTACTCTTACCACTTCTCGTTGCTGCATTTCGGCGACGTTCGCTACGCTGCCCCCGCGCGTGCACATGCTTATGCACATGCGTTTTCGGTTTTACGCTTCTGCGTAATATTTTCGCACGCACTGTACTTTTCGGCGCCGCAACGGCTTTCTAGTCCCGTTTTTCACTCGACGCTTCCCGAAATTTCTGACCCCCCGACCCCGCGGCCGTCGTAGGGTGTCTTCACTTTTTAATTTTCGCACTTTACCATGAATGTTCTTGCCTTTTGCTGCTTTATGCGCACACTGCCTATATTCAAATCAACCACCAAATAACTACACAATCGTCTCTATTGCCCGTCACCTCTATTTGGGTATGCCGGCGGGTTTTTACGCCGCCCGTATACCACACTCTCTCTAGCCCCGCGTCCCTGCTCGGGCGCCACTTGTAAGGTTACATTACTTTCCAGCCGGGGTCAGAGTCTCAGTCTGCCCAGGGCCATAACTCACAAGAAATTTGTAAGTAGTTACGGGACTCTACGTGGTTAGAGAAACAGGAGAGGGTGGGGGAGTTATCATGTATTAAACGGCCACGCAGCCTGAACTCGCCGACCACGCCTACACGTTCGCACGTGGGAAGGCTGCAGCGATCGAGTGGCGCGATCAAGCGCACTCTAGATTGCTGGGGTCGGGGCTGCAAAGGCGTATTGCGGGGTATTAGTGGGGCTACTACGATTGGTAGACCGCGGATCGAGGAACGGCCAGCGTTGCTGTCGACGTTCGCTCAAGACCACGCGGTTTTTGCATGCCAGAGTTTTGACCGTCTGGCGAACGGGATTTACCCTCGTTCTAACTACCTGTTAGTATGGTTATAATTGTTAGTGAATTATTGTTAGCAGACTAACTACAAATAAACGCGCAACTGTTTCTATATACTTTTCTTATTTTTATTTTATATATTACCTTACACCTTCTACCCTTTGCCTATCGGTTCTCTATTTTCCTTTTTATTTTTTTTTCTCCGACTGCTCAAATCGAGAGCTAAAACCAACTGCTCAAACCGAGAGCTAAAAATCGACTGCCCAAACCGAGAGCTAAAAACTGACTGAAATCTGCGTGCAGCTTTCAAGCTTCTCCTCCCGCTCTGCAGATTTCACCACGCGACCAGCAATGCAATCCACCACCGCGAGCTTTCAAACTGCACGGTTGCATTGCTGATCGCGTGCCCGCCCACTAATTTGAATTTTGCTTACTGTCTAGAGTTAATAGCTATGGCACCTATATCTACTTAACTATCTTACGAACTAACGCTTAGTCTGCTTACTATCTACCTTACCATCTACCAAAAATATACAGCAACTACAAGATGTAAACTTAATGGCTACAAAAATCAATCTAATCCAACTTAATCGCTACGAGTATAATGCAAATTCAACAACTATAAAGATCAATCAAAGCAATTCAATTCAATTCACTAACTTAGTCGCTACAAATATAATATAACTTAACGACTATAATTCTCTTCAATTCAATTCATTAACTTACTTGCTACAAATATCATATAACTTAACAACTATGATTCAACATGTAAGGTGGGCAAAAAGGCCACCTTACAAGTATAAAACCCCATATGACTTGTGCGAATATTTAAAGATAGACAATATGACGTCTACTGCACAAAACCACCAGACAGATTCATAAATATATATATTTAAAGATATATATATATATATATATATATATATATATATATATATATATATTGTAACGAACCTTCGGTTTATCCCGAGTCTAAGCTGGGCTAGTTTCAGCTGACTGTGGATTCGTTGTCAACAAATTTATTTGTTGAAGCCCCTGCGATAATTAATTAGTCTTGTGGTTTAGGTTTGATAGCGCAATGGTTTATTTTCTTAAATAAATATGCAATGTACACGTCACTTATGTCAATGTATGCTGGCTCGCTGGTTTGCTTAGCGACGCACACCTACTGAGCGCTTGTTCAACGCACTCCGGCTGGGAGAGTGTTGTGCTAAACACGCTAGCTCACCGTAAGGATTTGAGAAACGCCAGGATCTGGATCTGTAAACTCTGGCGGTTCGCCAGCTATGCAGATCTCTCCTACTATCTCGCTCACTCACAGCACAACACTAGCTTCGTTGACTCACAAGCACTTCTCTTACGCACGGCTAAGCGAACTCACCCAGGTGTGCAGGCCTCGCTTCCGTTGCTGATATGCACCGATGTCCTGATCGGCGCCTGCTGATGATCTGCAAGGATTCCCACTGGATGTCCTTGTAGTTCCCACGATGTCCTTGCTGTTCCCACGATGTCCTGGGAGTCCTGTTTGCTACTCGCGTTGACTTGATTTCGACACTTTCTTCACTTTCACTTGGTATAAATTTCGACGGCAACACTCTCTCGTATCGTTTTCGACTCTTTTTTTTCCCCCTTTTTTCTCCGCGTATGGAGCCGCTGGTGGCCTTTTATACCCCAGCCACAGGCCCTGCCTCATGTGGTAACGGGGCCTGTTCGGCTCTGGAGCGGGGCCTTCCTGCTGCTCGTGCCCATAAAAACGGTAAAGTGGCGTGATCTGGGTGGCGCCACTTTCCCGCCAAATTGCGTGGCAGCCTCCCATTGGCCGAAGTACCGTTGTTGCCATGCGAGTGAAAACGTTCACTGCTATCACCCGGCCCGAACGGCACCTCGACTAACGGTCACCGATGATCGTCGTGCGTGCGACGCGAACCCATTGCTGAATCTGTAGGAGCGAAAGAGACCGCCTCTAACAGGACTTTGACCCCCTTTCCAGTGCGAGGGTCGCTCCTACAGTATTCGGGTCGCTGTGTGGAGCAATATGTATATGCACGTATATGCATATAAACGCACAGCAAATACGTACGTTCATATACACTCATACGTGCATACCTATATTGCTCCTCACACTCCCCTCTTCCTTCGGGAAAACACGAGACCATCGTGTTTGAATTTGGCGCCCGCCTCCGCTGCGTTGCTCCGTTTTGCGTCGCTCCATCCCTCGATGCTCCATTCTGCGCTGATCGCTGCTGTTAACGCTCTGTTAACGTTATCAGCTGCATTTTCCCCTTACCGCTGGCAATGCTGCATTCTGCCGGTAAGTGAATGGGGTTAATATTTTTATGTCTCAATCACATTTTTAATAAAAATATTGTTTTCAGGCTGGGCATCTTTTCCTTTATGCCCCTTGACTTGATGGCCTGCCGCTGCCAATGCCCACGCCGGGCGCTGCTGCAAAACTCGCCTCTCGGTTTTGCAGCCCCCGGTGGCATTGGCGCACGTGCGCACGGCAATGGCCATTTCGCCCATTTGGCGCATGCTGTCCCTCGCCGTTGGAGACATCTCTCTTCTGATCCCTGCTGCTTCTTGGGCCCTTGGGGATGCTCCGGTGGGGCATCGCAGTCAATACATGCACTGCTGCCATGAGATCGGGCCACAGACGTCGTTCGCAAATGGACACCGGTGTCAGATCTTTGGTGTCGGTGCGCTTGTTGGCCACTCCTCTTTCGCGCACAGCTCCAGCGGAGTCGCTGGCCAGTGCGCGAGGATTCGGTTGCCAAGCTTTACCGACACCTGGCGATCCATGACCGGTGGAGCCATTCGCGTGGCAGGCGTCTGTAGTCACACTCTCACAGCAAACAGCCACATCTCCGACTGTATGCCCGCGTGCAATATGGGCCGCCGCTGCCTCCGCCCACGCCGGACGCTCCTGCACAACTCACCTGTTGGTTCTGCGGTCTCCGGTGGCTTTGGCACTCGTGCAGCGGCCATCTGCCTCACCATATCCCTCGTCGACCTCTCTGCTGCTGGCGAAGGCTCGTCGCTGATCTCCGTCTGTGGCTGGAACTCCGTGGTGGGTGCATTCAAATTATGGATTGTTTGTTTGAAAGCTGGCCACATCGATGTCGTTCGCAACTGTCATCGGCGCCGAATTTTGACGCCGACTGGCATTTTGTGGCACACTCCTCATTCGCGCACAGCTCCAGCGAAATCGCTGGCCAGTGCGCGAGGATTCGGCCAACAAAACGCGTCTACGCCTCAGTACGGCAACCGGAAGAACAGTCGCGTGGCAGGCATCAATGGTGAACCAACCCCAATGGGCAACCCAAAATGCCTGCATGCTCCTCGACTTCTCCTGGAACACTTCACTCGACACACTGCACTCGAGCGCCGTCGGTCCACTCTGGTAACTCATCCACAAGAAGCCCGGCCCGATGCCAACATGCCCATTTATACCCTCTGCTGCCACGTCGCCGGCTGCGTAGGCGGCAGCATATAACGGGACCTGTGTCCTCTGTTCAGCCCACTCTAGCTTTCCCTGCCTTATGGCTGAATTCCAGGCAGGCTACGGTATCGCCTTGATACCGTTTTCCCAACTCTCACTTACACATGCATACATAGCCCTTCGGTGGCCGAACAACCAAATGCACGCTCTTCTTCTGTGTTGCATTGTTGGTGGCCGTTTTATGTATCTCTTCGGTAGTGATTGTTTTATATGTCGCTGTGTGTTTTGTTGTTGGTTGTTTTAGTTGTATCTGTACATTTTGTTGTTGGCGGTTTTAGATGTCGCTCGCTTTGACATCTTCGTGCGCAAGCGATCGCTGGGCAGCCGACGTAGGCCCTTGACCCTTGCCTACGCTCGCTTGCTCTCGCTTCGCTGTGTGTGTGTCTGCAGCAATTCTTTTGCCTGGAATGCGTGCGGATTGTTGTTGTTTTTCCGCTTTTCGCTTTCGCTAGACAAATACATAATTTCAGCTGCGCGCGTTGTTGTTGCGCGTGTACCGTATATGAGTGCTGCTTGCGCATGCACTGCTTTGTTGTTGTATCTATGTATTGCGCATGCACCGACAGCTAAGTTTTTGGGTGCAGTACTGTACACTGCTTGCTGTCGTGCGCGCGCAGTTCAAACCAATTATTGTTGCGCACCCACATACCGTAATTTTCCTGGTGGCAACTGTAGTTTTCCAGTTACAGATGCGTTTCGCAACCGAAATTATGCATTTTTGAGCAAAATTTTGTCGTCTATATTTTTTCCTTCTTCTTTTTTTTTTTTTTTTTGATAAGAAGCAATACACTTCGCTGTGTATTCACTCCCTTTTTTTTTGGAAAAAAAAAAAACAAAACAGCTCTATTTCTCACCCGTGTCTCCTCTCCACGGCTTGAGATCCGCCACATGCGCCGTCCTGGTCCGTTTCTCTGCCTCCGACCTGATCCGGCAGATGACTGGAGACACAAAACTGGCCACTATATATGGCCCTCCATAGCGTGGCGCCAGTTTTGCTGCGAATCCCTCTGCGGCATTAGACAAGTGGCGTTCCTTTGCCCACACCTTGTCACCTACGGCCGGCTTCCACTGCCGCCTCCGTAGGTTGTAATGCCGCGCCTGATCCTGTCCAGCTCTCTCCAGGTTCTGACGCACGATCTCAAACACTTCGCGCATCTTGCTGGCTCTCTCGACTGGGGTCTGTGCCTCCTGGCCTGTGCCGATAGTTTGCGCATCGAACAGCGATTTGGGCAGCCTTGGCTCTCGCCCTTGCGTGATGAAGGCGGCCGAATATCTTGTGGATGCTGACACGCTGCTGTTGACCGCCAACGTCAACTCCGGCAATGCGTCGTCCCAGCATCTCTGGTCATCTCCAGCGAACTGCGCAATCATCGTCTTCACAGTTCTATTTGCCCTCTCAGTGGGATTCTCTTGAGGCGTGTATGGCGCTGTCAACTGGTGACGCACCCCAAGCTCCTCCAGAAACGCCTTGAATGCCCGACTGGTGAATTGGGTGCCATTGTCAGTAATGAGCACCTTCGGCGTGCCAAACCGCGCCAAGATCCGCTCTCGAAATGCCTTCTGGAGAGCTGTGCTATTCGCACTCCGCAGCGGCACCATCTCCGTCCATTTCGAGAAGCGGTCTATGAAAACCAAAAGCATAATGTTACCATGCTTTGATCTCGGCAGTGGGCCAACAAAATCGGCACAAACTGTTGCCCATGGCTCCTCGGGCACCTGCGTCAGCATTTGCCCAGCAGCTTGCAGCTGACTGGGTTTATATCGCTGACACACTTCGCAGCGCTGTACGTATTTTCTTACATCCCGGTACATACCTGGCCAGTAATACCGCGCTGCCACCCGAGCGATAGTTTTTCGGCTCCCAAGGTGGCCAGCGGTGGCTGTGTCGTGGTTCTCCTCCAGCACTTGTTTGCGCCGGTCCGCCGGCACGCACAACTTCCATGCAGCCACATCCTCGTGGCCGGCTTGGTGAGGGATGTGCCGATATAAGTTTCCAGATTCTTCCATATAGTCTGGAAACTTATGTGGCGCCTTCTTTATGTCCTGTCGAAGCTTGGTGAGCCAGCGACATCCTGTCCCAGCTGGCATGTCCTTGCTCTTGACCAGACGGCACGCCTCCTCTCCCAGAGGCTGGCGTGAGAGCGCATCGGCTACCACGTTCTGCTTGCCCTTCCTGTAGCGAATCTCGAAGTCGTATTGCTGCAGCTCCAGTGCCCATCTGGCAATCCTTCCTGTTGGGCTCTCAATGGAATTGAGCCACTTCAGCGCCATATGGTCAGTGACCACTACGAATTTGTAGCCTTCCAGGTATGGCCTGAGCTTTCGTATGCCCCAGATTATAGCCAGACACTCTTTCTCAGTAGCTGAATAGTTCTTTTCAGCACTGTTCAGTGTCCGGCTGGCATACGAAATGACGCACTCTCCGTCCTGGGCACGCCAGCACCGGTGACTCCGTCAGTTTGGCCTTCACTGTCTCGAACGCTCTCTGCCGCTCCTCAGTCCACTCCCACTTCGTGCCCTTTTTGAGCAGTGCGTTTAGCGGATGCACTGTGGCTGCAAAATCTGGCACAAAGCGGCGGTACCATGAAGCCACGCCCACGTATTGACGTAACTCTTTTACGTTTGTGGGTGGCTTCAGCTCAGCGATAGCGGCCACTTTCTCTGGATCTGTAGAAATGCCATCCTCCGTGACTTTGTGACCCAGATATTTCAGCTCCTTCTTGAAAAAATCGCACTTGTCGAAGTTGATTTTCAAGTTGGCTGCCCGCAGTCGCCGGAACACCTCTCGTAGGTTGTTCATATGCTCCTGTCGCGTTCGGCCGAT
The DNA here is from genome assembly GCF_054131065.1 of Drosophila arizonae. NCBI lineage: Eukaryota > Metazoa > Arthropoda > Insecta > Diptera > Drosophilidae > Drosophila > Drosophila arizonae. The sequence continues at coordinate 35,094,578 of NC_142927.1, forward strand.
GACGATGATGTCGTCCAGGTAGGCAAAGGCATGGGGCATCATTTCTGGGCCGATCACTTGGTCCAGCGCTCGCTGAAATGTCGCCGGTGCAGAATGGAGTCCAAACGGCATCACCTTCCACTGATAGAGCCCCTTTCCTGGCACCGTGAATGCTGTCAGTGGTCTGCTGGCCTTCTCCATCGGTATCTGCCAATACCCATCCTTCAAATCCAGGCTGCTGATGTAGCGCGCCTCTCGCAGCTGATCCAGAATGTGATGCACACGCGGCAAAGGGTATGCATCTTTGATGGATCTGCTGTTTAGCTGTCGAAAATCCACACATAGCCGCCACTTCCCATTCTTCTTACGAACCATGACAATCGGCGCGCTATGTGGGCTCTTCGAGGGCTCGATGCAGCCTTTGGCCAGCAGCTCATCCACCTGCATGTTGATCTCCGCCTACATTTTTGGATTTTTGGGGAAGTAGCGCTGCTTTATGGGGCTATTATCCTGCATCCTTATCCGGTGCTCCGTGATCCTGGTGGTGCCCTTCACATGCTGGAACTTCTCCAGCTCATGCCTCAGGAAAGCATCCACCTCTGGGTCATTGTGCATAGGCGTTGGCTGTTCCATGTTCGCCTCCATCGGCGTCGCTGGGTTCGCCTCCACGTTGGCCACAACCACGGATAGCTTCTCCTCCAGCTGTCGGCTCGACTGTGGGATTCTTGGCTCGACCTTCAATGTCAAGCCACCGCACTCCAGTGTGGTGCCCATGCTGGCCGAGAAATCCCAGCCCAGCACTAGATCTTCGATCACTCCTGGCAGAATCAGCAACGGAATCTGTATTTGCTGATTCCCCAGGCTGATCGTCGCCTCCAGTTGCGAGTCCACCTGACTGCAACTGCCGTCCGCTAAGCGTATGCGCCGCCGTGTAGCACGCACCACGCCCACTCCTCTGAGCTCGTCAGCAAGCTTTTCGCTGATAAAGCTGCTTGTGGCTCCCGTGTCGATCGTAGCTCTTTGTTGAGTGGCTCCAATGGTCACGATCGCCGACATCTGGCTGCCTTCATCCTGGAGACGGCCCACTAGTGCCTGGGGGCTCCTGACCGCTGCTCCCGCTCGCCCCTGGATGGCGGGTGTCGCTTCTCGTTTCCCGACTGGCAACAGGCAAACGTTCTCACTCCAATATGCCCGCACTGCCAGCTCCAATACAGCCCGCAACCTCTCGCGGTTCTTCTCCAGCTCCTCGAACTCATCTGCCAGGTGCATCAATTCCACTAGATTGTGGAATTGATACGGCCTGGCGTAAGCGCGCAGATCGGGCAGGCTGTTATTGTATATTAGCTTCATTTCGCGGTCTGCTCCATAGCGCAGAGGCCGCATGAGAGTCTGCATCTCCACCATGTAGACTTTGAAGCACTCATCTACCATCTGCCTCCGGCATTTGACGTCATCCTCCAGCTTCTCCAGATAGCCTCTAAGCAGGAAAAACTCCTGGAAGCTGCGCAGGAATGTCGCCCACGCCGTCCAGTGCCGATTGTTGGCCACGTACCATTTCAAGGCCATGCCCTTCAGCAGCTCTGGCATCGCCCTTGGGATCATATCTAGATCCAGACCATATGTGTCCGCCGACCACTCCACCTGCTCCAAGAACTCCAAAGGCTTTGTGGTACCATCAAAACGGAAGCTCCACTCCCGCACTTGTTTGGCCACCTTTGGATATTCCTGAGCGGTGTCGTGTCCTCGTGGCCTGATTTCCGGTTGCGGGGTGGATGTGGCCCTCATCTCACTTTGACGCGTATTTTGGAGTCGCGCCGTCGTCGGGCCTCGTCGTCCCCGACGGCGGTCGTTGCCTCATCTCTGAGCGAGGCACGGCGTCCATGCAGTCGCCCCAGTTCGGCGATCCTCAACCCACTCGCCGAACTGTCTCCGCATGACGTCCAGTGTGCCTGACAAGCTCACTCCAAACTCCTCGCCGTAACGGAACACTTCATCCTTTTTAAGATTATACACCCACGCTCGCACCATGTTCACAAATATATACTAATTGACTCTTATCGCAGGGCCCCACGTTGGGCGCCAGTTGTAATGAACCTTCGGTTGATCCCGATTCTAAGCTGGGCTAGTTTCAGCTGACTGTGGATTCGTTGTCAACAAATTTATTTGTTGAAGCCCCTGCGATAATTAATTAGTCTTGTGGTTTAGGTTTGATAGCGCAATGGTATATTTTCTTAAATAAATATGCAATGTACCGTCACTTATGTCAATGTATGCTGGCTCGCTGGTTTGCTTAGCGACGCACACCTACTGAGCGCTTGTTCAACGCACTCCGGCTGGGAGAGTGTTGTGCTAAACACGCTAGCTCACCGTAAGGATTTGAGAAACGCCAGGATCTGGATCTGTAAACTCTGGCGGTTCGCCAGCTATGCAGATCTCTCCTACTATCTCGCTCACTCACAGCACAACACTAGCTTCGTTGACTCACAAGCACTTCTCTTACGCACGGCTAAGCGAACTCACCCAGGTGTGCAGGCCTCGCTTCCGTTGCTGATATGCACCGATGTCCTGATCGGCGCCTGCTGATGATCTGCAAGGATTCCCACTGGATGTCCTTGTAGTTCCCACGATGTCCTTGCTGTTCTCTTTTTTTTTCCCCTTTTTTCTCCTCGTATGGAGCCGCTGGTGGCCTTTTATACCCCAGCCACAGGCCCTGCCTCGTGTGGTAACGGGGCCTGTTCGGCTCTGGAGCGGGGCCTTCCTGCTGCTCGTGCCCATAAAAACGGTAAAGTGGCGTGATCTGGGTGACGCCACTTTCCCGTCAAATTGCGTGGCAGCCTCCCATTGGCCGAAGTACCGTTGTTGCCATGCGAGTGAAAACGTTCACTGCTATCACCCGGCCCGAACGGCACCTCGACTAACGGTCACCGATGATCGTCGTGCGTGCGACGCGAACCCATTGCTGAATCTGTAGGAGCGAAAGAGCCCGCCTCTAACAGGACTTTGACCCACTTTCCAGTGCATACATGAGTACACCTTCAGTCGGGCGGGATACGGGTCTGTTATCGACATTACTTTTGTCACTTCATCCCTCTTTCGGGGAGCAACATGGAGCCATTGCGATAGCTATACAGGCAGCGATCATACGGCACTTCTGTTCACAATAGGTGAGCCACCTGCCAGGGCGTCAACATTGTGGAGGGAGTCGTATCGGCTAGATACTTTTGATCCCGCGGTCTTTTCAGAGGCCATTCAGTCTCTGGGTACAATTGCTAATGCTGAGGCCAGAGCGTGCCAAATAGAGAGTGCCTGCAATAGCAGCATGTTACGCCGCAAGCAGTTCACGTGACAACATGAGCCTACGTATTGGTGGAATACGCAAATAGGTGACATTCGTCGCAAATGCATCCAGGCGAGAAGAAGCTACCAACGGGCTCGCGGTAGGTCAACGTTTTTTGAGAAACAGTTAGCTTACCAGGCAGCTAGAAGACAGCTGAAGAAGGCCATTCGGGCAAGCAAAAGAGAATGTTTTTTTACAGTTGTGCGACTCAGCCGAATATGACCCTTGGGGCAGGGCATATAAGATAGTAGTTAAAAGACTATACGCAGGTAGAAAGGTGCAGCCTATGGATCGTCTGGAGCTTAAATCGATTGTGGAAACACTCTTTCCAGAAAGTTTAAGCTCCATTCACGCCCCTGAGTCCGAGTCTACTGATCAGGGCTCAACGAGCACTGAAATTGTTTTAGTTACAGAGGAAGAAATATCAGTAGTTCTCCGAGGTCTTAGAACCAACACAGCTCCAGGGACGGACGGGATCCCAAATCGTGCGCTAAAGCTAGCCCTCGCCTTGCACCCAAGTACGTTCGCCGAATTATTCAACGAATGCCTGATCCAAGAGACGTTCCCGGTGTAGCAGGCTACTAGCCTATGTATACTGTAGCTGGTTACTAGCCTATATTATATTAGATTTAAGTTAACAGCATTATGGTTAACCATCGATAGATACACATCTATCGATAGTTAACCATATCGGTGGCTGAGGAGGCTGTCGATATGCAACATGCCATTTTGAGTAATAGAAAGAGGAGGATCGATACATTTTAAGCTTGAATGTGAACAATAGCAGACGTGTGTATATCAAGAAATTAAGAAATAAAGAAATTAAATAAAAGGCCTACTACAACCTCAGAAGTGGGATAAAGTACACTAATTTTTCAAATTAAATAAAATGAATTTAAGCATAGACGAAGTATCTGTGGTGCAGTTAAAGAATTGGCTAGCTGCATTGGGATTGTCGACTCAAGGGTGCAAGACTGAACTTGTCGCTCGCCTCAATGGCGTGCCCTCAAATTTGCGCGGCAGCGCCCCCGAAATGCAACAGGAGGAAATAGACAGGAATGAAAATATTTTGCGAGAGCTAAGTGAGCAGATCGACGCAGCAAAGAAGCAGCTAAAAAATTTTCACACACGACAATTGGACAGAGACGGCAATAGCAAGCGTGCCGAAATTAGCGCAAATGGCGTCGGTGCAGAAGTTGAATACGAAGAACGCGCGACTGACGCGCGCCAAAAGGGCGCCGGTGAAAATTGTGTAATAAATACAACGCACAATGATGAAGTGATGTCAATGATGTTTAAATTAGCTAAAGAAATTATGGTGGAATTCACTGGGGAGGAGTCTATTAGCAACTGGATAGCGCAATTGAATAATGTATCTCAATTATATCAACTAACGGACGTGCAAAAAAAGTTGCTATGCATGGCCAAATTAAAGGGGAAAGCCATGCAATGGATACATGAGGATTCATCGAGGATTGTGCAGCCGTTGGGCACACTATTGGATGGATTGGCAGCAGCATTCGGAAGCAAGATATCCAAGGCCGAAATGCGTCGCAAGTTTGGGGCACGTATATGGAGTGTCGATGAGAAGTTTACTCAGTATTATGAAGAGAAAATACGTTTAGCAAGGGAAATTCGTTTAGATGTAGACGAGCTACTGGATGGTCTCATTGAAGGAATCCCAAATGCAGTTTTACGCGCGCAGGCCAGGATACAGTGCTTTGAAGACCCCAACAAATTGGTAAGGGCTTTTGCAGAGGTGCGTTTGCCACTGCAACGATCTACTGGAGGAAAAGGGACAACAGCAGTGGGACCAGGGCTCGATAATGCAATGAAGAGGATGCGTTGCTTCAATTGTAATTATAAGGGGCATTGGGCAAGAGATTGTCAGAAGCCCAAGAGGGAGAAGGGTACGTGCTACCACTGCGGCGCTAAGGATCATATGGTGGCACAATGCACGAAGAGGAAGGATGATATTGGAAACAATTTCGTAAGGTTAATCAGTATACATTTTAAGTCCAAAGATAAAGCCTCAATTATTGCAGAATGCCTCATAGATTCAGGAAGTCCTATTTCGTTTATTAAAAAATCGTGTGTCCCAGCTGGAATAAAACTTAAAGCACACGCAGAAAATTACTTTGGGCTAAATGAAAGCCAGTTAAATGTGATTGGAAAAACATTTGTTCATATTTTCAAGAAGTTTGAGAAAATAAATTTTTGGTTAATAGTTGTGCCTGATGAATCTATGAGGTCTGAAGTAATTTTGGGGAGAGATTTCATGGAAGCTTGCAATTTATATGTTGATCCAATCGCCTTGAGAATGATTTCAGTGGAAAGAGCAGCCGGCACGTTAGATAAATCGTTAGAAAATAAATCGTTAGAAAACACATTGTTAGGAAACACATCGTTAGATAAATCGTTAGAAAATACATTGTTAGGAAACACATCATTAGATAAATCGTTAGAAAATACATTCTTAGGAAACACATCGTTAGATAAATCGTTAGAAAATACATTCTTAGGAAACACATCATTAGATAAATCGTTAGAAAATACATTGTTAGGAAATACATTAGTAAATAAAGTGTTAGAAAATGAAGAATTAGGAAAGAAGTTTGTAAGTAAATTGTTATAAAATGAAGAAAGAGGAAAGAAGTTAGTAAGTAAATTGTTAGAAAATGAAGAATTAGGAAAGAAGTTAGTAAGTAAATTGTTAGAAAATGAAGAATTAGGAGAGAAGTTAGTAAGTAAATTGTTAGAAAATGAAGAATTAGGAAGGAAGTTAGTAAATAAAGTGTTAGGAAACAAAGACTTAGAAGAGAAATTGTTAGACAAATGGTCAAATAATAAAGAATTAGAAGAAAAATTATTAGACAAAGAAGAGAACGATAGGTCAAAAGAGTGTTTAGAAAAGTCAATGGAAATGAATAGCAAAAGCGTTTTTGACGATAATTTTGAAAACAGCATGCTTCAAATTAATGTGGTAGAAGGAAACAATGAAAAAGAGATATATATTATCGGTGAAAACATTAGTTATGATGTACGGAAAAAACTAATTAGATTGCTGAAAGTGGAATATGTAGATGCTGAAAGGCCAGTGAAACCTAAAAAGAAATGCGAAATGAATATAAGAATTGAGAAAGCAAAACCGTTTAGCTGTTCACCAAGAAGGTTATCATACACTGAAAAGGAAAAATTACAGATAATGTTAGACGAATACCTTAGAAATGGCATCATACAACCTAGTTGCTCAGAGTATGCTTCACCAATAGTATTAGTAAAGAAAAAAACAGGAGATTTAAGAATGTGCGTTGATTTTAGAAAACTCAACAAGATCATGATCAAAGACAATTATCCTTTGCCGTTGATTGATGATTTGTTAGACAGACTAGTGGGGAAGTCTATTTTCACGAAGCTTGACCTTAAGAATGGATATTTTCATGTTTTTGTAGAGAAAGAGTCCGTAAAATACACATCGTTTGTTACGCCGTTAGGACAGTTTGAGTTCTTGAGAATGCCTATGGGATTAAAAACAGCTCCGCAAATTTTTCAGAGGTTCGTTAATGATATATTTGCAGATTTAATAAAGGAAAGCAAGGTAATTGTATATATGGATGATATAATGATTGCCAGCAAAGATGTGTCCGAGCATCTTAAGATACTAGAAGAGGTTTTAAAACGATTAGTAGAGAACAAATTAGAGTTGAGGCTGGATAAATGCGAATTTTTGCAGAACAAGGTTAAATATTTAGGATTTGTAATATCAGAAGATGGCATTAAAGCAGATGATAAGGGATTAGAAGCGGTAAAGAATTTCCCAATACCTAATAAAGTTCAGGCGGTGCAAAGTTTTCTCGGGTTGTGCTCATATTTTAGAAGATTTATAAAAGACTTTTCAACTCTGGCAAAACCGTTGTATGACTTATTGCGGAAAGATAGAAAATTTCAATTTGAAGAAAAGGAACTAAATTGTTTTTTATTCTTGAAGGAGAAATTGTTAGAGGCACCAGTATTAGCGTTGTATAATCATAAAGATGACGTAGAATTGCATTGTGATGCCAGTGCAATGGGATTTGGAGCAGTGCTTTTACAAAAGAAAGAAGACGGAAAACTGCATCCTGTATTTTATTTTTCAAAGCGAACGACAGAAACGGAAGCAAAATATCATAGTTTCGAGCTGGAAACTTTAGCCATTATTAATGCACTTAGGAGATTTAGAATATATTTGCAAGGCAGAAAATTTAAAATAGTAACGGATTGTAATTCTTTAACTTTAACTTTGAATAAAATAGATCTTAACCCTAGAATTGCAAGATGGGCATTGGAAATGCAAGAATTTGATTATGAATTAGTGCACAGGGCTGGAAGTCAAATGCAGCATGTAGATGCATTAAGTAGATATAATAATACAATTATGGTAACAGAAGCAAATAGTTTTGAGACTAATTTAATTATTTGCCAGACAAAAGATGCAAAGTTACAAGAAATTAGAAAATTGTTAGAGAAACAAGAGCCTATATTATATTAGATTTAAGCACTAACCAGAGAGCACATAGATGAGACAACTAGTGTAAAGCGTTTTGCACACTTATTTTCGAGCGTAATCTCCCAGACACTTCGTATTTGCTCGGCTCTTCGCTTTTAGGGTTCAGGCTACGAAAATATGGGAGGTCAAAATCATTCGTCTTCATGCGCTCGACCGAGATGGTCGACTATTGAACAAAAGATCTCTATGCGCTGAATGTTTCCCTTGCTCTCTCTCTCTCACGATGCTCTCTGCTCTCTCAAATATGTATATGTATGTATGCATGTGAGCCTCACATTGTGAGCACAAGCAGCAGCTCACGAAAATTGAAATTTCTTCGCTGCGAGAACCCATGCCTTCCCTTCTGTGTGAAGAGTATACCGAGCTTTTCAAACCGTTTGTCATGCGTTTTCCTTATTATTTGTGGGAAGGGTATGACAGCGTTGGTGCGCATAATGAAAATGTTTTCGCGACGAGCATGCACACACACACTTACAGTATGCTACATGTACTATGAGCATTTGTATGCCTGTGTGTGAAGCTCTGGCTGCCTGTAGCAATATTTAGGAGATATAATTATACCCTGAACCTGAAAAAAGTTATTAAACAATTAAGTTCTCATAGTAAGCGCTCACTGCCGCCCATGCGTGTTTATGCTTGTGTATATGTATGTAAATGTTTGTGTATGTGTGTGTGTATGTGTATGTAATTGTTATACCCTGAACTCATTTTCAATGGGAAATCAGGGTATAATGGTTTTGTTGAAATGTATGTAACAGGCAGAAGGAGGCGTGGCAGACTCCACAAAGTATATATATTCTTGATCAGGGCGACGAGCTGAGTTGATTTGGCCCTGTCCGTCTGTCTGTCCGTCTGTCCTTCTGTACGTCTGTCCGTCTGTCCGTATGTATGAACGCGTCGATTTCAGAAGATATAAGAGCTAGAAACTTCAAATTTTTTTTTAAATGTCCATAATTCAAGTTTATCATTAAAAATCGATAACTCATCCCGATCTTCTTTTATCGATAAAAAACCTTATCGAAAACCAGTTATAAAATTATATCTTCTACACCTTTATTGCTAGAGTCTCCAAATTTTTAATGTATGCTTATATGCAATTTATACAATTTCGGTTTTTGTTAAAATTTACCCCCCACCCTTAAATTCACCCCCTCACCCTCACTTTTGTAAAAAGCGTATTTCAAATACTAGAGACTTGGGCTTTGGCAATTACATACATATCCATGTTATAATCATAATCTGAAAGTTTCATGAAGATCGTACGTCCACAAAAAAAGTTATTAAACAATTAAGTTCTCATAGTAAGCGCACACTGCAGCCCATGCGTGTTTATGCGTGGGTGCTTGTGTGTGTATGTGTTTGTGTATGTGTGTGTGTATGTGTGTGTGTGTATGCGTTTGTGTGTGTGTATGTGTGTGTGTGTATGCGTTTGAGTGTGTATGCGTGTGTGTGTGTGTATGTGTGTCTGTATGCGTGTGTGTGTATGTGTGCCTGTGTGTGCGTTTGTGTGTGTATGCATGTGTGAGTGTATGTGTGTCGCAGTTCGCAGTTCGTGTCGTGTTTCTTATGTAAGCTGAAAGACGCGAAAAATTATTGAAATATCTATTGCTCCAAGGGTTCAGGGGATCTCGTAGTCGAGCAGTCTCGACTAGAGCTTTCTTACTTGTTTGTGTATGTGTGTGTGTGTATGTATGCCTGTGTGTGCGTGCGTGCGTGTGTGTGTGTGTGTGCGTGCGTGTTTCTTGTGTAAGCTGAAAGACGCGAAAAATTATTGAAATAGCTATTACTCCAAGGGTTCAGGGGATCTCGTAGTCGAGTAGTCTCGACTAGAGCTTTCTTACTTGTTTACTATTTATATGTTTTTTTCGTTCCCAAAGAAAAAAGTTGCTGCTGTACGAAGACATTATTGGTTCACTGTACATACAGATCACCTTCACATAAAGACAACACTTGGTACATTTAAATAAAGAACAATAAAATAACCAACAATATCCTTTGGGGTTTTTATTATATTTATTTACAAAATCACCTTCGTGTTTAAATCCATATGTACGCACATTCATACATACATACATATAGTCCACTATTGGTCCCACATGTGCCAGTACTTAAAGATTATTAAATTTCAAGTTCACTGTGGCGACACATTTCCTTCATTCATTTGCAAGTCACTAAAATATAACACAATATTTTTTGTGTTCTTAACTACATATGTACATAACATCCGTACAATATCCTTTGTATTCATAATTACATATGTAAGTTACTTCCCCGGTGATTTACTTGCATTTGCATGTATGTACATATGTACATAAAAAAAAGATCTTCGTTCGTCCGACTTCTAATTTCTACCACTGACCAGAGAACACATAGACTAGACATGTAGTACAAAGTTTTTCAACACCGAAAAATCGGACTCCTAGGGCCTATCAATTTCGTATTTGCTCGGCTCTTCACTTTTTAGGTTCGGGCTACGAAAATATGCGAAAGTACAATCATTCCGCTTCATGCGCTCGACCGAGATGGTCAAATGTTGAATAAAAGATGCGTCTATGCTCAATTTTTGTTCTTGCTCTCTCGCTCTCTCTGCTCTCTGCTCTCTCAATATGTATATGCCCAGTGGCGGAAATGTTCATTATAACATCCATTACTCATGCATTACTTCGCGCCTGTGTGCATTCAATAACCGCTTACAAGCTGCCTTACTTTTTTACAGGCGGCAAGAGCTTCGCACACAGGCATACAAATGCTCATAGTACATGTAGCATCTGTAAGTGTGTGTGTGCGTGCTCGTCGTGAAAACATTTTCATTATGCGCACCAACACTTTCATACCCTTCCCACGAATCATAACGAAAACGCATGGCAAACGGTTTGAAAAGTTCGGTATACTCTTCACACAGAAGGGAAGGCATGGGTTCTCCCCAGTGGCGGAAATGTTCATTATAACATCCATTACTCGTGCATTACTTCGCGCCTGTGTGCATTCAATAACCGCTTACAAGCTGCCTTACTTTTTTAAGGAATGACCGCTTTTTCTCCCGGGTGCATGAAAATGTTGAATTTTGTAAAGTAGAAAGTAAGGCTGTGACGAAGTTGCCTTCGGCTCTCCATTACCCATGCGTATACTTTTTAAATATTGTAATGCAGAAATTCCGCAACCTGAAGAAAACGCATCATACAATTTCAAAATCGCTTATGGGTAAATAATGTACGTGCATTACAACACAATATACCTGTAACCCATTTTCCCACTATATAAAATGGCTTACTTCTTAATGTAAAGTAATTGGGGAAATAATTGATTACTAATTGAAAAATAGAAAGGCTTCAGTAATGCAGTATTTTTTGTGTAAATTTTTAAAAATTTTTATTTAATATTATTATTATTATTATTTATTATTTCTTAATATTTAAAACTTAAACTATGTCTTATTACTATTTTATTAAATCTATCTAAGCTATGTCTTATTATCTACTTTAATTTTGCAGTCAAATTTTTGTTTTGCCAGTCGACCTTTCTGGACTTTGAAGCAGTTGCGAATCGTCGCTATGTACGTCTTCTTCGGTTTTGTACCCTTCGGTACCCCCTATGTACCCCTCGGTTTTGATAGCATCTGTAAATTAAACATTATTAATTTTTGTTCATTCAAAATACATGTAAGATGATTTTTATATACCAGCAAGAGCATCGTTCAAATATTTGAACTCTTTAAATGGCTTTTTGCCGTTTAAGCCATCATAGTTAAGGTTTGGGATTATATCCTTGGATATAATGCTATCAAAATTTTTTGCCACATTTCCGTTAGCAATTTTTTGAAGAAGACGCACCTGTATATATAAATTAAAGAAGAAATCGTTAAGTTGAATTATATTACATAAAAGACATATGGTACTTACGAAAGTTTCTTTCTGCTCCTTTACCTGTTGGTCTACTTTTTCTAAGTCTCCCATAGTTAATATGGGAAACCAAATCGACTCGGAAGCAATGTCCTCATTAGTTAACTTTTTGAGGATAGTGAGCATTTCCAACTGCCTTTTTTCTATTCTCTCCAGCCTTTGTTTGATTTCCGCTATATCCTCCTTCTTGGAATTGCTATTCTCCTTGTCATCGGCAAACTCCGAAGAAGTAATATTGAAGCTTTGCTTAAACATATCTTAAACAAAAATTCATTAATTAATAATACTTATGTCTGCGAGTGTAAAATAGGAATAAAAACTAAATTTTCGTTATATGGCAAGCAAATGTATTTATAGCTTATTTTGCTAAGAGGAACAAGTTCTTCCTCTAGCAGTTTTGTACTTGTTTGAACAAGACCTATTGTTTTTGAATTTATGGGCTCAGTGTAAAAAGGCTGAGGATCCTCAAAGCGTCGACACTGAGCGAACTTTTCATTTTCTATTTCAACAAATTTAATTATGGAGGCCGGATAACATGGTGGGATGCAGCAATAATTATTGGGAGCTATAATTGAAAGAGTGAATTTTATAGAAATCCACTTCGTTATTTGACCATCCTTATTCCTATGGAATGAAGGACTGCATTTGACATTTTTACTTTTTTTAAATGAGTATTTATTATTAATTTGCTGCGGAATATTGATTGGACACTTAATAGATTTTTTGACTTCTTGCATAAAATTTTCAAATTTATATGCAGTTAAGTCTTGAATATATCCCATTTCTCGGACAGACTCACAAATATGCAATAAATTATGTACATTAAAAGAAACATTTTGATTGCCATATTTAAGAGCAAACGTGCTCACAAAGTATTCGAAAATTTTTTGGATTATATCTATATTAGTATTATATTCGGATTTTGTTAATAACAGCCTATAACCAGTGTGCAACAAAAGTAAATTATAATAATAATCTTCTGGTATTAAAAAGGAGAACTATTGATGTGTATAAAATAAACAGCCTAAATTCGGTAGCTTTCCACATTAATTCTTAATTCTTCAAGACTTCGGGGTTTTCTGTGGAACTCGGACGGAATAAAAGATGCTATAGAAAGGCTGCGTCTATTGATTTCTATTTTATTTTCACTGGAAAATTTGCAGTCTTTGACTGAATTATTGTAAATTAATTTTAAAATTTTTTTTGTAACCCCTAAGTCTATTAGATGCATTGCATCTAAAGGAAACTGTGTAATCATACCGATTCCAAGTTTCTCTAAAACCATTTCGTTTGAAAGGAAATAGTTTTTGTGATGATCAACATATTTCCTTGACGTGTAGTCACTGTCAGTTATTTTAACACCTCTGCTTGTAGAATATGCTATAAAATTTCCTATTCGAGTGCCTACTTGCGTGCATTTCATACATCCATTGAAGGATGAATGACCTTTTAACCCACATATAAATGCTTTAGCGGGGGCATCGCATATAAATGATTTGCATTTAACTTTAACTTTAGTCGTTCCTACCTTTATGCCGTATAACTCTATGCGTTGCAACTCCTGAGCAAAATCATTTAAAAAGACATTTGGATTAGCAGGTTTCTGATTTCCTACAAATGTTCCAATCATAAAAACTTCACTGTCTTCAACATTTGAGAAATGTCCTAATATTGGCCAAAGTCCCATGCGAGAACTTTTAAAAAGAGGCAGGCCGTCAATGCCAACATCCATTTCAAGATTTGGATATTGCTCAAAAATGTGCCTATTTGTTTTTACATAGTTCTCGATGCCTAGATGTAGATAGTTTCCCGGAGCTACAGTTCTTAAAACAGGTTTCTCTCGACGGTTAACTAAACAATCCACAGAGCCAGGAACATCGATTCCCGAACCGACCAAAATTTTCAAAAGGGCACGAACACAGCTTCTAGGTGGGCTGAACTTAATATACCAATCCCGAAGTTGCGTGCTGCTAAGCTTAATCTTTCACTATCGTCTTGCTGGCTCTTTTTCTTCAGGCAATGGGCCATGGGCAACATCTTCCAAACATGTCATCTTCATTTGCATTGCTAGAGCTACCTACACTATTTACCTCATCGACTACACATTAGACTTTCGCTCTTTTCGTTGCCTGAGCAATTAAGTAGGCCGTATGTTGGCGCTTACTTAATCCTCTTTTGGAAGGCATATTGCAAAGATAATTTTCACTTGCTGCACACAACTGGCGTTACTGCTTGCTTATGTATATGTATATATATTATATAGATATATATAATATATATAGATATAGATATATATATATATAGAGATATAGATACTATATATATATATATATATATACTCTATATATTATATATATAGATATATATATATATATAGATATATATCATATATGTTTATATATAATATAAATATGTATATATATATAATATAATAATAATATATTATATTATATACATTTATTTATTTATTGTATAAAATATTGTTAAAATTGGCTTGATTGCAAGTCTTTTAATTAATATATATGCATATAATTACATGCATATGTATTTACATATATATATGCGCGTATATTGCACGTGGTCATAAACGTTTGACCGTGAAATAATTGCTGGCAAATAAATAGCCAGAATTGCAATGTACAATGTATGTGTACACTTAATTCCGTACAATTACTATTAAAATTATTAATTGTAATGCAACAAGCCAATTTTACAAATATTTTAGTTTAACTTACTGCGAAATACTTTCCTTAACGTCCACACAGCACAAGAAAATCAGAAAAGTGACGCGACGCGGCGGTTAAAACGAAATCAGAAGTCATCACACATATGCAATTATGCACTTGTATTTACGCACATTAACACTATACACACAAAAGGAATAGGCATAGACAAAAAACCAAACGAAAGAAGAACGCGTGCCACACGCAAATCGGTAAAATTGAAAACGAAATTCGACAGACGCAACGAACGACGAAAATCGTTTGTTGATCAGAGGGGAAGGGGCATACAAAACCGAAGTTGACAACAGCTCGATTCTTTCGTACGAGTAGTCGTTTTTATTTTGCCCATTACAAATGCGCTGAAAAAAAATCTCATAGGTAATGCATTACTTACGTCTCGTATTTCATACATTATTTCGACCAACCTCATTCAGGTCGTCGCCACTGGGTGGGTACACCCAGTGGCGACGACCTGAATGAGGTCTGTTGAAATAATGCATTACATACGAGAAAAAAGTAATGCATTACCTATGAACATTTTTTTCAGCGCATTTGTAATGTTCAAAATAAAAAGTGCTACTCATACGACAGAATCGAGCTCTTGTCAACTTCGTTTTTGTATGCCCCTTCCCCGCTAACCAACAAACGATTTTCGTCTTTCGTTGCGTCGCGACGCGTCGTGACGAAATCGCCGAATTTCGTTTTGGACTTTACCGTTTTTTGTATGAAAGGAGTGCCTTCTTATATTTGGTTTCTTTGTCTATGCCTATTCCTTTTGTGTGTATAGTGTTAATGAGTGTAAATACAAGTGCAAAAATGCATATGTGTGATAATTTCTGTTTTCGTTTTACCCGCCGCGGCGCGTCACTTTTCTGATATTGTTGAGCCGTGCGGACGTAAATTTAAAGGGAAGTATCTGGTATGTATAAATCATCTTACATGTATTTTGAATGACAAAAAAATTAATAATGTTTAATTTACAGATGCTATAAAAACCAAAGGGTCCACTAAGAAGACCTATATAAGTACAATAAGAAACTGCTTTCGGGTCCAGAATGGTCGACTGGCAAAGGAGAAGTTCGATAATAAGGACAAACTAGATAATAAGACATAGCTGAAGATTTAGATGTAGATAGATATAATAAAATACTAATAAGACATAGACTATACATTTATTTATAGATATTAAGAAATAATGAATAATAATTTTTAAAAATTAAAACGTAAAATACTACAGTACTTAAGCGTTTCTATCTTTCAATTAGCAATCAATTATTTCTCCAATTACATTGCATTAAGAAGTAAGCCATTTTATATAGTGGGAAAATGGGTTGCAGGTATATTGTGTTGTAATGTACGCACATTACTAACCCATAAGCGATTTTGAAAATGTATAGGGCGTTTTCTTCAGGTTGCGGAATTTCTACATTACAATATTTAACAAGTAAGAAAGCTCTAGTCGAGACTGCTCGACTACGAGATCCCCTGAACCCTTGGAGCAATAGATATTTCAATAATTTTTCGCGTCTTTCAGCTTACACAAGAAACACGCACACACACACACACACACACACACGCACGTACGCACACACAGGTATACATACACACACACGCATACAGACACACATACACACACACACGCATACACACACAAACGCATACATACACACACATACACACACACATACACATACACATACACATACACAAACACATACACATACACACACATACACAAACACATACACACACAAGCACCACGCATAAACACGCATGGGCTGCAGTGTGCGCTTACTATGAGAACTTAATTGTTTAATAACACAAGTCTCTAGTATTTGAAATACGCTTTTTACAAAAGTGAGGGTGAGGGGGTGAATTTAAGGGTGGATGGGTAAATTTTAACAAAAACCGAAATTGTATAAATTGCATGTAAGCATACATTAAAAATTTGGAGACTAGCAATAAAGGTGTAGAAGATATAATTTTATAACTGGTTTTCGATAAGGTTTTTTATCGATAAAAAAAGATCGGGATGAGTTATCGATTTTTAATGATAAACTTGATATGCGCGCTGTAATTACGGACATTTTAAAAAAAAATTGAAGTCTCTAGCTCTTATATCTTCTGAAATCGACGCGTTCATACATACGGACAGACAGACGGACAGGGCCAAATCAACTCAGCTCGTCGCCCTGATCAAGAATATATATACTTTGTGGGGTCTGCCACGCCATTTCAACAAAACCATTATACCCTGATTTCCCATTGAAAATGGGTTCAGGGTATAAAAAGTATACGCGTGGGTAATGGAGAGCCGAAGGAAACTTCGTCACCTCATTATTTTCTGCATTACAAAATTCAATAATTTCATGCACCCGGGAGAAAAAGCGGCCATTCCTTAAAAAAGTAAGGCAGCTTGTAATCGATCTTTTCATGCACATAGGCGACAAGTAATCCATGAGTAATGGACAAAACAATGGGCATTTCCGCCACTATGAATGCATGTGAGCACAATTTTAATTATATATAATTATTTACGGATATAAACACATTTATAAACATGATTAGCAATAATAATATATAATTGTACATTATGTACATATGTATGTTCATACATAGTACATCTGTGTAAAGTGGTTATGACAGTCCGTCAGACCGACCAAATGCAAATGCTGAACTGTAAAATTGCTACAGGCGGCAAGAGCTTCGCACACAGGCGTACAAATGCTCATAGTACATGTAGCAAGCGAGAGTGTGTGTGTGCATGCCCGTCGCAAAATCATACTTTTATGAGCACCAACGATTTCTTAGAAATAATCATGAAAACGCTAACATTTTGTATGAACGTGGCGAAAGCTTTACAAATTTCGGTATAACCTTCACTCTTAAGGAACGAGCTGAGATCGCCGCGAATAATTTTCAATTTTTGTGCGCTGCTGCTATTCGAGAGATCGTAAAGAGAGGGAGAGAGTGAGTAAGGGAAAAAGAGCGCATAGCCGTGCTTCATTTGGTAATGCGTGCATTTCGTGGCAGCAGTCGCAACACACTGATTTTGTCGTGCCTTAATTTCACTGCTTGAGCCCCAGATGACCGAGCAGACCAAATACGAAGTTGTCCGGTCTCTTCAGGGCATTTTTCCGGTGCTGAAAAAGTTTGTTCTAAATGTCTAGTCTATGTGTTCTCTGGTTAGTGTTCAAACTTAATTTATCCTAATGAAGTTAATTAAATTATCCCTTTACTGTGTCTGCTTATCCAAGCAAATTTAATTAAAACTTAATTTATCCTAATTAAGTTAATTAAAATATTCCTTTTTTGTCCGCTTATCCAAGCAAATTTAATTCAAACTTAATTTCTCCTAATTAGGTTGATTAAATTTTTGTTTAGTTTGTCCATTCATTCACCGCCCTGCACATCTCTCTTTTCCAGCCATGACGCTGTCCGCTCAAATGCGGACCAAATGAAACCAGCCGGCACCAATTCTTTCGGGTGCCGCTCGTGCAGAACAATCCACGCTTCATTGGCAAGGACCGTGGGTCTATCCGTCACCAGCGTGGGTCCGGGAACAGTGTGCACGGCAATCTTCCGCTCCAAAACATCAGAGCTCTCTCACGATGCCCTCCTCCAGATGGACCCTCAGGTCAATTGCCGGACGCCAATTCAGCCGATCGAGCACGCAGCCAATCCGGCTGGGATCACACTCGCCGACAGCAATTGGGCTCGACCCAGTCTGGTGTTCGTTGTGTTGGGGGCTGACGTGTATCCTCACGTCATCCTTCCGGGAGTCGTCCTCAGCACTGACGGTCATCCAATGGCCCAGAATACCGGCGGGTCCTTTCGGGTTCCTACTCGTGAGGTCCACCAGCCATGTTTGCAATCCTTGCGTATGTTAATGCCAGATCTCATTAACAGGATTGCTCCTCCCCCACATAGCCCGGCTGTGTTATTAACAGCGCTCTGTTGATGTAAATTAACAGCGTTCTGTTAATAGTACAACCGTTGGCTCTCGTCACTTGCCTCTCCTGGCTTTTATCTTTTTTTTCAACGCTTTTTTGACATGTGTACAAGTACAAATTACAACGCCATCTTTCAAGGCACAAAATAAATAATTTTAAAAACCATATACCAAGTGTTTTTATCTAGACGCCACCACTCCAACAATATGCATATTAATTTTTTTTTTAAATAAAATAGGTATATTACACTATAAACTATATTAGTAAGTAAAAAAAATTACAATATGTTTCCATTAACAAAAGAAAATAACAAAAAACAAGTAAAAACGCTCCAGTCGAGACTGCTCGACTAGGAGATACCCTGAACCCTCTAAGCTGATACTCTAATCATTCCGCACTTCTTTTATGCACACATACATACACATGCATCCACACGCACGCATAAGCCTGCGTTCTGTTAACTGCGCAGTAAGCAGCGACTGCGCTTGGGCTGCGCTGCAGTGTGGGCAATATTAGGAGAATTTATTTGTCGAATAATTTCTTTTGTAGACATACGATCTTAATGAAACTTTCAGAGTGTAATCATATGGTAAATATGTGTGTACATTCCAAAGCACAAGTCTCTAGTATTTGAAATGCGTTTTTAACAAATTGGGGGAGAAGGGGGCGTGGTATCCAAAATCTGTAAATTACAAAATCTGTGTATCGATGAACTTTATATACAACGCAAATTTGAAGACTTCAGGTCTAAAACTGTTCAAATTAGGCTAAAAAAAAGAAAATCAATTTTTCGATTATTCTCGATAAAAAAGTTAT
Source organism: Drosophila arizonae (assembly GCF_054131065.1). Classification (NCBI taxonomy): domain Eukaryota; kingdom Metazoa; phylum Arthropoda; class Insecta; order Diptera; family Drosophilidae; genus Drosophila; species Drosophila arizonae. The sequence continues at coordinate 35,113,831 of NC_142927.1, forward strand.
CGGACGATTATCAACAAAATAAAGCAAACTCGTACTGCGTATGGTACTCACGAGTATGCACGCCAAATTTCAGCTCTGTAGCTCTTATAACTTCTGAGATCGACGCACTCATACGGACGGACGGACGGACGGACGGACGGAGGGACTGACGGACGGAGGGACTGACGGACGGACGGACGGACGGACGGACAGACGGACAGGGCTATATCGACTCAGCTCGTCACGCTGATCAAGAATGTGGGGTCTGCCACGCCTCCTTCTGCCCGTTACATACTTTTTCACAAAACCATTATACCCTGATTTCCCATTTTCAATGGGTTCAGGGTATAACAAAAGAAGTAACAACAAGTAAAAAAACTCTAGTCGAGAGTGCTCGACTAGATACTACCCTGAACCCAACAAATAAAAATGCTCATTTAGTATGGCTGATATTTCAATTTCGATGTATTTAAAAATATAAATAAAATACCAAACTCATTTAATAAAATATAAAAATATTTTGAAACAATTAAAAAAAATTTACATCAGTTGCATCGATCGGGATTCGAACCGCGACTCCTCGAACGAGCGTCATGCTGCTAACACACTAGGCCACCTCACTCCTGCTAGTGGCGCTGGCAAAACTCAAATAGATTCACTGCTGCAGCGCCATCTACCAAAACTAAACGAAACTAACTGCTGATGTTATTTTATTTTATTTTATTTTATTTTATTTATTTCTTAAAGCTATTGACAAAAACGAGAGTCAATTTTAATTTAAAAAAGCCTATACAAAGTACACGATATAATTTCAAATAGTAACACCAACCCGATGGGGGTATTTTATTTGCCAGTCCGGCCGGCTATGCCCACGTCTCACAGCCAAATATGGTCAGTGATACTATTGAAGCTATGAAAAGAAAGTGTTAGTAAGAAACTTAAAAAATAAAATATTAAAATATTGGTTATTAACAATATCTAGCATAATTAAAATAATTCTTAAAATAATAATAAAAATAAAAAAATAATAATAATAATATAAAAAAAAAAAAATAAATAAATAAAAGTTAAAAAAAAAAAAACAATAATAAAAATAAGAAAAACAAGTAAGAAAGCTCTAGTCGAGACTGCTCGACTACGAGATCCCCTGAACCCTTGGAGCAATAGATATTTCAATAATTTTTCGCGTCTTTCAGCTTACACAAGAAACACGCACACACACACACACAGGTATACATATACACACACGCATACAGACACACATACACACACACACACACGCATACATACACAAACGCATACACACACACATACACAAACACATACACACACACATACACAAACACATACACACACAAGCACCCACGCATAAACACGCATGGGCTGCAGTGTGCGCTTACTATGAGAACTTAATTGTTTAATAACTTTTTTTGTGGACGTACGATCTTCATGAAACTTTTAGATTATGTTCATAACATGGATATGCATGTAATTGCCAAAGCACAAGTCTCTAGTATTTGAAATACGCTTTTTACAAAAGTGAGGGTGAGGGGGTGAATTTAAGGGTGGGGGGTAAATTTTAACAAAAACCGAAATTGTATAAATTGCATATAAGCATACATTAAAAATTTGGAGACTCTAGCAATAAAGGTGTAGAAGATATAATTTTATAACTGGTTTTCGATAAGGTTTTTTATCGATAAAAAAAGATCGGGATGAGTTATCGAATTTTAATGATAAACTTGATATGCGCGCTGTAATTACGGACATTTTAAAAAAAAATTGAAGTCTCTAGCTCTTATATCTTCTGAAATCGACGCGTTCATACATACGGACAGACGGACAGACGGACAGACAGACGGACAGGGCCAAATCAACTCAGCTCGTCACCCTGATCAAGAATATATATACTTTGTGGGGTCTGCCACGCCTCCTTCTCCCTGTTACATACATTTCAACAAAACCATTATACCCTGATTTCCCATTGAAAATGGGTTCAGGGTATAACAAGTAAGAACGTTGCAATCGGGCGATACCGAAAGCAGAAGACTCATTCACAGCCCAAACGCTGTCAACCAGAGTATATAGTGCAATTTTCAAGTCTAGTGCGCAGCAAAAGACACGGCATGATGCCATTAAAATTGGAAAATCATCGATAGCTATTGCATTCAAATTACATACATATATAATTTATACAACTCTGATTTTTATTATATATTTATATCCATACATTGGATACCGGCTTCAAGCTAACAGCAGATCAGCGCGATTTTCCTATGCTTGTGCACACACTCATCGTCTATTCTATGCGTACAGACAGAAGCGCGCCTTTTCTCACATTCTTAGAATTTCGATTGATTTCTGGACTTTCTAGCCGTTACTGTAGTTTTGTCTGATGACGCTCTCTTATTATTTTAGCAACTGATTGCTCGAGCAAAGCAGTGGCGCGGGTGCTAAGGGCGACGCAAGTAATGTTAGAGTAGCGGAGGCTCGAACCACAGTAAAGTGTTATTTTTTTTATTTTTTCATATATATTTCGTTTTTTATAAAATAGATATTTTATTGGGAAGGTGCGAGCTTGACTGAATGGCACTTAATACTTTTCATTTTCTTAGTCGAATAATTTTATAAGTTTAAATTTGTTTCTTCTTAAATAGCCCTCAAATACATATACGCAAATACATACATATGCATATATAATTATATACATAAGCCTGCACGCATAGCATCAAGCATTCCAGCCTTATACACGCGCTCATTTGTATGTGTGTATGTATGTACACATAAATGCGTGCTCTAGCATATTCTAAGAATCCCGTTGCGATTGATTTGTCTTTGCATTGTTTTTGAATTTCCAGCCGCTACACTGGCTTTTCTTTGCTATGCGGCGTCATAACAATAATGTGATTTCGTTTTAACTACTCTTGATCGAAACGACGCGGTGGTGCTGTAGGCTGAAGCGCCGACGATCTTTATTTTAGCTATTTTGACAAACATGCTATTCGGCTTGGGTGTGAGTTCAAATCCCGCTGAAAACACTTTTTTGTAAATTGCAAATTTTTGTTATTTTAGCTTTTTTATATTTTATTAATTTTATAAAAATGTTTCCTTCCGTGCTATCAATGCCTATTAAGCCTACTTATGTGTACATATACATAAATAGATGGCTGACGCATATAAATGTCGCAATTCGCGCACTGTAAATGCCGATTGCCACGCCCCTAGTGGCCGTAGACTCCTCAATTTTAGCCAGTTTTTAGAACGAGCAACCGGTTACCTAAATGCAAAATTTGAATTCTTACGCTCAAAAAATGTGAAAATTACAGGTTATTTTTCGATATGCCACGCCCCTAAAGAGGCTTAAAAATTATTTTTGGGGCATCGATAGAGGAGGCCACCAGTAACTTAACTATTCAAATTTGAAGCTTCTAGCTCTTAAACTGTAGGAGATATAAACTTTTGCGGTTTGCCACGCCCCCTATAGGCGGACATATATCTACCATACCTCGTTGGACGTGGGTGGTCAACCCGCGTATATATACTAAATTTCAGGTCTCTAGCATCAATAGTGCTTAAAATATAGCAGAATTCGAAAAATCATTATATCTTCAGGTCCGATTTGCCACGCCCCTAGTGGGCGTAGATATATAATTTTTTCACCAATCTTCATAGAATTAAAACATCAGCTTACATGCAAAATTTCAGCATTCTAGGTTTATAACTTTAGGAGATACAGTTTTGTCCGATTTGCCACGCCCCTAATGGGCGGAGAAATATCCGCCATAGTTTGTGATCTTGGGTGATCGGCGCGGACCTACATACCAAATTTCAGCTTTCTAGCTCTTCAACAAACATGATTTCTGGTATATCGGAAAATGCATTTTCCGATTTGCCACGCCCCTAGTGGGCGGATCGGGAAAATTTTAACACTTTATAAATCGGAGATATACACGAGTATGTGTTCCAAATTTCAAGTCTCTAGCTTCAATAGCGCCGAAATAGATTGCGTTCATACGGACAGACGGACAGACGGACAGACGGACGGACGGACAGACGGACAGACGGACGGACAGCAAGACGGACATTGCACAAAACCAATATACTCATTTCACTTTCGTGAATGAGTCTAAAAAGAAAATAAGAAGAGATAAAGAATAGAAAAAGAAAAAGGACGGTAATAAAAGAAGTTGCAAGACAAGTTAATAAAAAGAATAAGAAATAATAAAAAGAAAAGAGAAAGGGAAGAGCCAAAAATAGAGTATAAGAATAGAATTGAGAAATCACACAACATTAGCAGCAACAAGTAAGAAAGCTCTAGTCGAGACTGCTCGACTACGAGATCCCCTGAACCCTTGGAGCAATAGATATTTCAATAATTTTTCGCGTCTTTCAGCTTACACAAGAAACACGCACACACACACACACACAGGCACGTACGCACACACAGGCATACATACACACACACGCATACAGACACACATACACACACACACACGCATACATACACAAACGCATACACACACACATACACATACACACACACATACACAAACACATACACACACATACACACACAAGCACCCACCCATAAACACGCATGGGCTGCAGTGTGCGCTTACTATGAGAACTTAATTGTTTAATAACTTTTTTTGTGGACGTACGATCTTCACGAAACTTTCAGATTATGATTATCACATGGATATGCATGTAATTGCCAAAGCACAAGTCTCTAGTATTTGAAATACGCTTTTTACAAAAGTGAGGGTGAGGGGGTGAATTTAAGGGTGGGGGGTAAATTTTAACAAAAACCGAAATTGTATAAATTGCATATAAGCATACATTAAAAATTTGGAGACTCTAGCAATAAAGGTGTAGAAGATATAATTTTATAACTGGTTTTCGATAAGGTTTTTTATCGATAAAAAAAGATCGGGATGAGTTATCGAATTTTAATGATAAACTTGATATGCGCGCTGTAATTACGGACATTTTAAAAAAAATTTGAAGTCTCTAGCTCTTATATCTTCTGAAATCGACGCGTTCATACATACGGACAGACGGACAGACGGACAGACGGACAGACGGACAGACAGACGGACAGGGCCAAATCAACTCAGCTCGTCACCCTGATCAAGAATATATATACTTTGTGGGGTCTGCCACGCCTCCTTCTCCCTGTTACATACATTTCAACAAAACCATTATACCCTGATTTCCCATTGAAAATGGGTTCAGGGTATAAAAACGTATGCCAATGCTTATGCCTGGGCATTGTGAGTGATTTCCCTAAGATAAGCTGATAGTACACTTTTTATTTTAGGAGGAGAGAGCTCTAAGGAAAAAACGTGATAATATTTATTAAAATTAACACAAAGAACATGAAACGCACTGTGCAAAGAATAATCCCTAGTGCACACAGGTAAATGAAGCGGACGATAGTGTCTAGTTGCTCGGGACGGAACCAAAAAATTTAGACGACCCAACAAAGAGGACGAATCAATATCACCACTAATCAATTTATGCAGAAAAACAATTCCTAAAATTGTTCTGCGATTGGTTAGCGATGGAAGATCAATTAGCTGGAGCCTACTATGATAAGACGGTAATCGTAAATTACTGTCCCATCTAAGGTCTCTTAAGGCAAAGAGAAGAAACTGTTTTTGGACCGATTCGATACGATCCTGATACAGTTTATGTTGCGGAGACCATACGACAGAGCAATACTCTAGAATAGGACGCACAAGCGAAGTAAATAAGCGCTTGGTAATAAAAGGATCTTTAAATTCCTTAGACCAACGTTTAATAAAGCCAAGCACACTTTTGGCTTCATTAATGATGGTAGAAATATGAAGATTAAAGTTAAGTTTACAGTCAAAGAACACACCAAGATCTTTGACTGTAAAGATGCGTCGTAAGGAAATATTGCTAATTTTATAATCAACAATTAGAGGAACGGTACGACTGAAGGTCATTGTCATACACTTTGAGCAATTTAGGTCAAGCTGGTTTGCCACACACCAAAGTTGAAATGCATTTAGGTCATCTTGAAGGTGAAGATGTCCATTTGCCCTGGAGTATGGAAGGCAAAGTTTTACATCATCAGCATACATAAATATAGTGGAGTACGAGATACAACTAGGAAGGTCGTTTATTTAAAAGGGAAAAGAGCAATGGGCCCAAATGGCTACCCTGAGGTACACCAGACGAAACAAAGATAAGTTTAGACATAGCTGTTCTCAGCAAGACTCTTTGGGTTCTACCCGTTAAATAGGATGAAATCCAAGAGACAAGACTGGGTGAAAATCCTAAGCGTTCAAGCTTAAGAATTAGTATGTGATGATGTACTGAGTCAAATGCTTTACTGAAGTCCGTATAAATAACATCGGTTTGCATTTTTTTGGAAAAGCTGTCATTAACAAGCGAAGTGAACTCAAGTAAATTAGAGGACGTAGATCGATTTTGAACAAAACCATGTTGAGATGGTTGAATAATCGATTTGCAAAAATGCTGCAAGGCCGATGTTATGATTTTCTCAAATAACTTCGGAATAGCAGATAATTTCGCGATGCCTCTATAATTGGAAATATCAGATCTTCCACCTTTTTTATATAAGGGAATGATAAAAGATTCTTTCCAAATTGAAGGGAACACAGAAGTATCCAAGGACAAGTTAAACAATTTTAGTAATTGTGACTGAAGAGAAACACTGCACTCTTTAATCACACAACTAGGAATATTATCAGCACCAGGAGAGAAAGATGATTTCAATGTCCTAATGGCTGCAGCCAGAGAGGATGCAGTAACTTTGGGAGTATTTATAGATCCATATACAGGAAGAGAATAAGGATATGAGTTGCTGTAGAGATCAGGAGAAGAATAAGTGGATTGAAAAAAATCAGCAAATAGATCAGAGGAATCCTGATCATTGCATGTTTTTTCACCTCCAAGGACAAATGAGGACGGCAAACCAGAGGATTTACGCTTCGAGTTTACAAATGAGAAAAATTGTTTGGGATCTCGAGTAAACTGACGTTTGCAACGTGTAAGATAATTCTCATAACAGCTAGAATTTAAAAGATTGAAGTTTGACTTGGCAATGGAATATTTGGACCAGTCAATACTTGAACCAGACTTTTTGTAATTTTTAAAACATTTAGTTTTAATGTTTCTCAAGTTCGAAAGAGTTTTGGTGAACCAAGGTGGCTTATTTGAAACTGGCGAAATACGGCGGAGAGGGACACAAACATCCAGAATAGAGTTTAAGGTAGAATAAAAAAACGATGCTGCTAAATTAATATCAACCGATTCATATAAAATAGACCAGTCTGTTGAATTAATTAGTTCGTTAAGCAAAACGAAATTGCATTTACGATAACAGCGACTAAGTTTAGAAGGCATTGGAGTAGTAGAGGGAGGATTATCGATAGTTAATAAAACCTCTAAAGTGGGGTGATATATATCCTCAGGTAAGGAGAAAGGAGTTGATCTCGCGACATTAATGAGCGAATCATGATTAACAAACACAAGATCAAGAGTGCGATTAAGATGGTTTGAAATAGAGTTCATCTGAAACATAGACAGGTTAAACAATTCATCAAAAAGATAGTGATCAATTGTCGGAATAAAGTAATTTGCATTACAAGTTGAAGACCAAGAAGTGTTCGGAATATTAAAATCACCCAACACAAGAAGACAATCTCTATCATTTACATGTTCATTAATGTTGAGGATTGATCTCGAAAAACTCATCATCAAGTGGGCATTTGAGCTAACGGTAAACACAGTCGTCGGCTGATCGCACATTTGTCTCTAGAATAAGAAACAGAATGTTCTGGATTATGAAATAGACGCAAACATAGAAGCATAAGGAGACATCCAGAACATTCGATATGCAGTAGAAGTAGGTATATAAGCGTGCTGTAAGTCGAGCCAAAGTTCATTCAGTAAGTTCATTGTGTAAGATCAATGTCAGTGTGTCGGCTCGGTTAGTTAAGTTCAAATCGTCGCGGTACGTGAAGAAGTGTACTTGTTACTGAATATTGTGTTAAATAAACTTTTTGCGTTGCGCCTACATATACCGTGTTTCATTTAAGAAAAACCTTCAACAGGTTATGGGCCCAGACAGTGCTAAACGTGTAATGTAGTGTGAAATCGAGTGCAAGTACAAAAGTGAATTAGTGGCAAATTTGTAACTAAATGAAGACATTGAAAATGGAGCCATTAAATATGAGAATTGAACGATTACGCGACAAAGACAATTGGCATTTGTGGTGTTTTATGATTCGTACGCTATTGGAAGAAGACGACGATGTTCTTGCCGTTTGTGAAGGTAGTTTGACGTGTCCGACACAGGAGTCTGCAACATACGAGAGAGACTCGAAAAGGTTCTTGAAAGCTGATAAGACTGCAAGGAAAATAATTATTCATTCTATCGAGAGAAGACCGATGGAATTGATTGTGAGCTGCAAAACAGCAAGAGAAATGTGGATAAAATTGAACTCAGTGTATGATATGAAATCAGAAGAAAATTTATCGGCTATTCAGAAACAATTTTTTGATTTCAAATGGATTGAAAGTGAGAGTGTGGACTACAATATTTCAAAGTTGGAAGTTTTGTGGAGCAAGATGAAAAATCTTGGAAGTGCTGTGCCTGAAACAATGTTAATGTCGCGAATCCTGTCATCTTTGCCTCAAAAGTTTAACTATTTTCATAGTGCGTGGGATTCGGTCGAAGACAGCAAAAGAACATTGAACAATTTGACGACTCGTTTAATGACAGAAGAAATGCGGTCAAAAGAACAAGAAGTGGTACCTGAAGAGTCAACAGCGTTAGTTGCCGACAACGGAAAAAAATAAAAGAGAACATGAAAATAAGAAGAAAATTATGAAGTGCTATAACTGCGGCGTGATGGGACATCTGAAGAAGGACTGCTACAGGTGTTATATATGCAAGAAGAAAGGCCACAAGAGCAACACCTGTCACCAAAGGAGAAATGCAGGAAGTCAAGCGGAAAATAATCAAGGAGAATCGGGTGAATCATCGAGGAAAGGATTGATTGCGAGCAGGGACGGCAGAGAAGATGACGTGTGGGTGATCGACTCAGGAGCTTCTGATCACATGTCAAGGCGTCGAGATTGGTATTCTACTTATGAAGAATTTTTGGAGCCCCTGAGGATAGGCGTAGGTAACGGTAAATATATCACGGCGCACGGAAAAGGTAATATTGATATTGAAACTTATGTCAATAATAATAAAAGGGCGACGACAATGTTTGATGTTTTGTATGTTCCGGAAATAGTTTACAATTTATTTTCTATTATGTCAGCTGCAAAAAGGGGTGTTGATTGTCTTATTAAAAATAAAGGAACACAGTGTTTGTTGAGACGTGATAATAAAATAATTGCAACGGGTTCTAGGTTCGGAAACTTATTAAAATTAGATGCGAATGTTTTGATGCCAAAATTGTGTAATTTAACAAGAAAAATAGAATCGAAAGAAAGTGATTCTTTACAAGTATGGCACGAGAGGTTTTGTCATCAAAACGTTCGACATGTTCGCGATTATTTGAAAAATAAGAATATTGATTTTCTAGAAAATGATTTCTTTTGTGAAGGATGTGCTTATGGGAAGCAGCATCGGCTAACATTTCACAAAAATATTGACCGTGCAACAAAGACACGAGAGATAATTCATACTGATGTTTGCGGTCCGATAGAGGTAGAGTCTATTGGTAAAAAGTTGTATTTTGTTAGCTTTAAAGATGATTATTCAAGTTATCGGGAAGTTTATTTTATACGTCATAAGTCGGAAGTATTTGAAAAACTCCAAATTTTTATTCAGGCAATTCAGAATCAATTTCATGAAAACATTAAAGAAATTCACAGCGATGGGGGTAGAGAATATATTAATAAAGAAGTTAAATTGTTCTTTAATAAGAAGGGAATAAAACATATTGTTAATGCTCCTTATACACCTGAACAGAATGGAGTTGCGGAACGTGAGAATAGAACTATTATTGAAGCTGCACGATCAATGTTGCATTCTAATTCTGAGTTACCATTATTTCTATGGGCAGAAGCAGTAAACACTGCAGTTTATGTAATTAACCGCACAGGTCCAACAAAACATGGGAATAAAACTCCATATGAGTTGTGGTTCAAGAAAGAGCCAGATATCGGAAATCTTAAAATTTTCGGGACTGAATGTTTTGTACATGTACCAAAAGAAAAAAGGAGAAAATTAGATAAAAAGTCTATTAAAGGATTTATAGTAGGATACGTTGAAAATTGCAAAGGATATCGTGTATATGTTCCAAATATGAGAGATGTAATTATAAGTAGAGATGTATGTTTTAAACCAGAAAACTTTACAGCTCAGTTTAAAAAACCTGAAATTTTAGTTGACAATTCTGAAAGTGAGACTAATGAAAGTGAATACGAAAATAATAAAATTGAAGATGAATCAACTGAACATAATAATAGTGAAATGGGTCGGCGATTGCGAGATAGATCACAGATTCGTATGCCAGATTTTTATGGTTGCCCTGTTACATTTATTACACAAAGCTTGCCTTTAAATTATAATGAAGCGTTGAAGTCTGATGATAAAGAGTACTGGCAAAGTAAAAAAAAAAACAACAATGTGTATCTTTATCAACAACAGAAGCCGAATATGTAAGTGCAGCTCTAGCAAGTAAGGAAATGATATGGCTAAAGAAATTGTTTTTTGATTGTAACATTAATTTAAGTAACTACATCTTGTTTATAGATAATATAAGTGCGATTAAGCTAATCAAAAATCCTGAATTTCATCAACGAAGCAAACATATAGATGTTAAATATCATTTTGTACGCGATTTATTTGAGAAAGGTGAGATAGATGTAAGGTATGTAAAGAGTGAAGAGCAGATCGCTGACATTTTTACTAAAGCTTTGCCAAAGCCCAGATTTTTGTATCTAAGAGAGAAATTGGGAATGAGGAATAAGGGACAAATTTGTTATAGAGATGTTGAGTTTTAGGGAGGGTGTTGAGGATTGATCTCGAAAAACTCATCATCAAGTGGGCATTTGAGCTAACGGTAAACACAGTCGTCGGCTGATCGCACATTTGTCTCTAGAATAAGAAACAGAATGTTCTGGATTATGAAATAGACGCAAACATAGAAGCATAAGGAGACATCCAGAACATTCGATATGCAGTAGAAGTAGGTATATAAGCGTGCTGTAAGTCGAGCCAAAGTTCATTCAGTAAGTTCATTGTGTAAGATCAATGTCAGTGTGTCGACTCGGTTAGTTAAGTTCAAATCGTCGCGGTACGTGAAGAAGTGTACTTGTTACTGAATATTGTGTTAAATAAACTTTTTGCGTTGCGCCTACATATACCGTGTTTCATTTAAGAAAAACCTTCAACAATTAACTTGTTTAATACAATTTATGTGGTGAGCATAAACTTGTACATCAGAAGAGGGAGGGATATAAGAACATGTGATGTATAATGAGCACGATGGGAGAGCTAATTTAACCGCTATAATCTCCACATCATGAAGGGACGAAAAGGTAAACAATTCAGAGTGGATAATGGACTTAACCGCAATTAACACCCCACCACCTCTGCGCGACGAACGGTCGAGTCGATAGTGAAATTACTTGAAAGAATTTCACTATTATGAATATTACTACTTAGCCATGTTTCAGTGAAAGCGATAATATCATATTGTACACTGAAACTATGCAAGAAAAGACTTTTAAGTTTTGAGTTTAAGCCACGTACATTTTGATAAATCAGGGACAGCTGAGAAGAGGTTTGTAAGTAATTTAGTTTTTTGGTACAACGTTTGATGAAGATTGCACCGAAGGTAAATTTACTGATATGGGCATCGATCTGTTACGATTTTTGGGTTTAAATTCATGAACAACTACATGAGTTTGGTTATTCTGCTAGAATAACCAAACTATTAAAAACGCACATAAAGTATAGTTAAAATTTCAATTTCGGTGTATTTAAAAATATAAATTAAATAGAAAACGTATTTATGAAAATATAAAAAAATTTTGAAACAATTAAAAAAAATTAACATCAGTGTTGCACCGATCGGGATTCGAACCGCGACTTCTTGATCGAGCGTCATGCATCTAACACACTAGGCCACCCCACTCCTGCTGGTGGCGCTGGCAAAACTCAAATAGATTCACTGCTGCTGCGCCATCTACCAAAACTAAACGAAACTAACAGCTGATGTGATGTATTTGTTGTAGCGGCTGCACGTGCGTTTGTTAATTGGCGAAATATTTGATTATTTTTCATTAATTTTTGACTGAACGGAATTTAATGAAACTTTTAGCATATGATCTACATATTATATTGAATATTTGAGAAATTTAAAAAAAAGAAAAATCATTCACAATTAGCTATAGAGGCATCTGATTTGAACTTGAATGTTTTTACTCGATAAAAACATAACGGGATGATTTATCGAATTTTAAAAGCAAACTCGACGTCCGCGCTGTATATACGGTCATTTAAAAAAAAATTCAAGTCTCTAGCTCTTAGATCTTCGGAAATCGACGCGTTCAAACATACGGACAGACGGACGGACGGACAGACGGACAGACGGACAGACAGACAGACGGACAGGGCCAAATTGACTCAGCTCGTCGCCCTGATCAAGAATATATATACTTTGTGGGGTCTGCCACGCCTCCTTCTGCCTGTTACATACATTTCAACAAAACCATTTTACCCTGATTTCCCATTTTCAATGGGTTCAGGGTATAACAAGTAAGAAAGCTCTAGTCGAGACTGCTCGACTACGAGATCCCCTGAACCCTTGGAGCAATAGATATTTCAATAATTTTTCGCGTCTTTTAGCTTACAAAAGAAACACGCACACACACACACAGGCATACATACACACACGCATACAGACACACATACACACACACACACACGCATACATACACAAACGCATAGACACACACATACACATACACACACACATACACAAACACATACACACACATACACAAACACATACACACACAAGCACCCACGCATAAACACGCATGGGCTGCAGTGTGCGCTTACTATGAGAACTTAATTGTTTAATAACTTTTTTTGTGGACGTACGATCTTCATGAAACTTTCAGATTATGATTATAACATGGATATGCATGTAATTGCCAAAGCCCAAGTCTCTAGTATTTGAAATACGCTTTTTACAAAAGTGAGGGTGAGGGGGTGAATTTAGAGGTGGGGGGTAAATTTTAACAAAAACCGAAATTGTATAAATTGCATATAAGCATACATTAAAAATTTGGAGACTCTAGCAATAAAGGTGTAGAAGATATAATTTTATAACTGGGTTTCGATAAGGTTTTTTATCGATAAAAAAAGATCGGGATGAGTTATCGAATTTTAATGATAAACTTGATATGCGCGCTGTAATTACGGACATTTAAAAAAAAATTTGAAGTCTCTAGCTCTTATATCTTCTGAAATCGACGCGTTCATACATACGGACAGACGGACAGACGGACAGACAGACGGACAGGGCCAAATCAACTCAGCTCGTCACCCTGATCAAGAATATATATACTTTGTGGCGTCTGCCACGCCTCCTTCTCCCTGTTACATACATTTCAACAAAACCATTATACCCTGATTTCCCATTGAAAATTGGTTCAGGGTATAAAAATCAGCTGACAAGAAAGTGTTTACACAACTAAAACAATTAATTCATTATAGTGTTTTAACTACTTTTTAGTTAAAACTAATACTTTTTTGGCCATCGATTGGACCAAGTTTCTGACATATTCCACTGGGATATTTCGCCATTCCTCCAAAACAATGGTTTTCAGCTCAGTTTTATTCTTTGGATGCCTCTTGGCGGGTAAAACTGCCACAGAGATTGGCCAAATGTTTTTGATTTCTTGGAAAACGGTATATAATATACTAGCCGTGCAAAAAAAGAGGGTAGGCTTGAGTTAAAGGTTAAAGGTTAAAGTTAAAGGACGGCCTCTTCTATTATCATCCAGGGAAGAGCGAATTATGCTCAGAAAAATGGACGAGAAACCAACTATTTTGACCAGGATGCTTGCCAGTGAGCTGAAGGAGGAGTGTAGCATAACCATTTCCCGAGAAAGTGTCAGAAGAGCTCTAAAAAGTAACGATCTGTCGTCCCGACTAGCCCGGAAAAAAATACTGATGTCGGCAGATCACGCTCAAAAGCGTCTAACGTTTGCTAAACTGCACGGAAATCAGCCAGATTCATATCGGGATGATGTCTTATTTTGCGATGAAACCAAAAGAGAGTGGCGCAAGCCCCTAAACGCCCTCGAGAAGAAAAATATAATACCGACTGTTGATTTTGGAAAGCTTTCGGTAATGGTCTGGGGGTGCATCTCAAGCAAAGCAGTTGGATATCTATGTTTTATTGAGAACACCATGAATGTTGGACAGTATTTTGACATATTGCGCACACATTTAGTAACCAGTGCCAACAAATTTGGATTCTTTGTCAATGGCAAACCAACTTTTATGTTTTATCAAGACAATGATCCCAAACATAAGGCGCATATTGTGAGGTTATCACGGCAATATTTTGGTCAATTATAGCTTTTTCACCTTATCGAAAACTAGCTATTTAATTATATCTCCTACACCTTCAATGGGAAATCAGGGTATAATGGTTTTGTTGAAATGTATGTAACAGGGAGAAGGAAGCGTGGCAGACCCCACAAAGTATATATATTCTTGATCAGGGCGACGAGCTGAGTTGATTTGGCCCTGTCCGTCTGTCTGTCCGTCCGTCCGTCTGTCCGTCCGTCTGTCTGTCCGTCTGTCCGTATGTATGAACGCGTCGATTTCAGAAGATATAAGAGCTAAAGACTTCAAATTTGTAGAAGATATAATTTTATAGCTGGTTTTCGATAAGGTTTTTATCGATAAAAAAAGATCGGGATGAGTTATCGATTTTTAATGATAAACTCGATATCCGCGCTGTAATTACGAACATTTAAAAAAAATTTGAAGTCTCTAGCTTTTATATCTTCTGAAATCGACGCGTTCATATATACGGACAGACGGACAGACAGACGGACAGGGCCAAATCAACTCAGCTCGTCACCTTGATGACTGCCACTTGTGATTTCATTTCATTGACAATGATTTTGTGCTGAGAGCTGCTGTATTGGGAACGCGACCTTTTGCTAATGCAATGAATCACAAAAGCGAGAATATTGCAGATATATTACGATCCATTTGTCAAGACTTTAATATTTTCAAAAAGATACATACTATCATAACTGATAATGCTGCTGTTATGCAAAAGGCATGCAGCCTTTTGGGTAAAAAACATTTGCGGTGGTTTGCCCACACACTGAATTTGTTGGTGCAGAATGTCTTGAAACATGAAGGCGTAAGCCTGATTTTAGTAAAAGCGGATAGTTCTTTGTTTTAAAAGCAGCGTAGGTACTTTTGGAAAAGATGTTCCGTGAGGAACCGCCAACCGACTCGCTGCAAGATGGCGTATTTAAATTGTTAACAAAAAAATAAAAGATAGATAGATAGATAGATGTGGATATGTTAATATTTTTAAAGCACAATAATTGGCTACACAATGGATCTTATGTATGATAATTAATCAATTTCAGTTTTAAGCTCAAGACTTGTGAATGTCAAGCTTTGTTTTTTAATTTTAAGTAATATATGAACCCTTATGAATTCAAGGTAAAGTTTATGTTGTTTAGTTATAAAATAAGACTTTTTGTGATAAACTGAAATACAAATATTATTTTTTTATGAACTAAAACAAAAAATCATAAATGTTTTAAAATGTAAGTATTAATGTTTATAAAATGAATTCTTTTTATACCCTGAACCCATTTTCAATGCGAAATCAGGGTATAAGGGCAGAAGTAAGCGTGGCAGACCCCATAAAGTAAATATTCTTGATCAGGGCGAAGAGCTGAGTTGATTTAGCCCTGTCCGTGTGTCTGTCTGTCCGTCCGTCCGCCTGTCAGCATTTTTGAACCCGTCGATTTCAGAAGATACAAGAGCTAGAGACGTCAATTTTTTTGTAAAATGTCCGTGTATACCACGCGGATATCGAGCTTATCACCAAAAATCGATAGCTACTCCCGATATGTTTTATCGATAAAAACCCTTATCGAAAAACAGTTATAAAATTATATCTCCTACAACTTTAAAGCTAAAGTCTCGAAATTTTTTAATTTATTGTAGATTTATATGCAATTTATACAATTTCGTTTTTTGTTAAAATTTGACTGCCACTCCTATATCTACCCCCATACCCACATATTTGTAAAAGGTGTATTTCAAATACTAGAGACTTGTGCTTTGGCAAATGCGTGCATTTCCATGTTATAATCATAATCTTTCTTGAAGATCGTATGTGAGAGATCGTTAGTGCGTCACATATATATCATATATCGTAACATATAAAATATCCTATGAGCTTTGTAACGAACCTTCGGCTTATCCCGTGTCTAAGCTGTGCTAGTTTCAGCTGACTGTGGATTCGTGCCAACAAATTTATTTGTTGAAGCCCCTGCGATATTAATTAGTCACTTGTGAATTTAGGTTTTATAGCGTGAATGTATATTCTCTTAATAAGTTAGAAATGTACACGTCACTTAAATTTATGCTGGTTCGCTGGTTGGCTTTAGCGAAGCACACCTACTGAGCGCTGGTTCAACGCACTCCGGCTGGGAGAGTGTTGTGCTAAAACACGCTAGTTCACCGGGACGATTCGGGAAACGCCAGGATTTCGATGTGTAAACTCTGGCGGTTCGCTCAGATATACAGGCCTCTCCTACTATCCCACTCGTTCACAGCACAAAACTAGCTACGTTTCACTCACAAACACTTCTTTTGCGCACGGCTACGTGAACTTACTCAGATGTGCAGGCGTCGCTTAAGCCGCTGATATGCACCGATGTCCTGATCGGTGCCGCTGATTGTCCTTGCTGTTCCCACGATGTCCTGGGAGTGATTTACTACTCGCGTTGACTTTCACTTGACTTTGGCACTTTCTTCACGCACTTCGACTTTTCACTTTCTATCTTCTACAGCCTCGTATGGAGCTGCTGGTGTTCTTTTATACCCCAGCCACAGGCCCTGCCTCGTGTGGTGACGGGGCCTGTTCGGCTCTGGAGCGGGGCCTTTCTGTTGCTCGTGCCCATAAAAACGGTAAAGTGGCGTGATCTGGGTGACGCCACTTTCCCGCCAAATTGAGTAGCAGCCTCCCATTGGCCGAAGTACCGTTGTTGCCATGCGAGTGAAAATGTCCACTGCTATCACCCGGCCCGAACGGCACCTCGACTAACGGTCACCGATGATCGTCGTGCGTGCGACGCGAACCCATTGCTGAATCTGTAGGAGCGAAAGAGCCCGCCTCTAACAGGACTTTGACCCCCTTTCCAGTGCGAGGGTCGCTCCTACAGTATTCGCGTCGCTTGCGACGCTTGCGACGGTTCGGGCCGGGTGATAGCAGTGAACGTTTTCACTCGCATGGCAACAACGGTACTTCGGCCAATGGGAGGCTGCCACGCAATTTGACGGGAAAGTGGCGTCACGCAGATCACGCCACT
This sequence comes from Drosophila arizonae, assembly GCF_054131065.1. Taxonomy (NCBI): domain Eukaryota; kingdom Metazoa; phylum Arthropoda; class Insecta; order Diptera; family Drosophilidae; genus Drosophila; species Drosophila arizonae. The sequence continues at coordinate 35,131,420 of NC_142927.1, forward strand.
TTACCGTTTTTATGGGCACGAGCAGCAGGAAGGCCCCGCTCCAGAGCCGAACAGGCCCCGTTACCACACGAGGCAGGGCCTGTGGCTGGGGTATAAAAGGCCACCAGCGGCTCCATACGAGGAGAAAAAAGGGAAAAAAAAAGAGAACAGCAAGGACATCGTGGGAACTACAAGGACATCCAGTGGGAATCCTTGCAGATCATCAGCAGGCGCCGATCAGGACATCGGTGCATATCAGCAACGGAAGCGAGGCCTGCACACCTGGGTGAGTTCGCTTAGCCGTGCGTAAGAGAAGTGCTTGTGAGTCAACGAAGCTAGTGTTGTGCTGTGAGTGAGCGAGATAGTGGGAGAGATCTGCATAGCTGGCGAACCGCCAGAGTTTACAGATCCAGATCCTGGCGTTTCTCAAATCCTTACGGTGAGCTAGCGTGTTTAGCACAACACTCTCCCAGCCGGAGTGCGTTGAACAAGCGCTCAGTAGGTGTGCGTCGCTAAGCAAACCAGCGAGCCAGCATACATTGACATAAGTGACGTGTACATTGCATATTTATTTAAGAAAATATACCATTGCGCTATCAAACCTAAACCACAAGACTAATTAATTATCGCAGGGGCTTCAACAAATAAATTTGTTGACAACGAATCCACAGTCAGCTGAAACTAGCCCAGCTTAGAATCGGGATCAACCGAAGGTTCATTACAACTGGCGCCCAACGTGGGGCCCTGCGATAAGAGTCAATTAGTATATATTTGTGAACATGGTGCGAGCGTGGGTGTATAATCTTAAAAAGGATGAAGTGTTCCGTTACGGCGAGGAGTTTGGAGTGAGCTTGTCAGGCACACTGGACGTCATGCGGAGACAGTTCGGCGAGTGGGTTGAGGATCGCCGAACTGGGGCGACTGCATGGACGCCGTGCCTCGCTCAGAGATGAGGCAACGACCGCCGTCGGGGACGACGAGGCCCGACGACGGCGCGACTCCAAAATACGCGTCAAAGTGAGATGAGGGCCACATCCACCCCGCAACCGGAAATCAGGCCACGAGGACACGACACCGCTCAGGAATATCCAAAGGTGGCCAAACAAGTGCGGGAGTGGAGCTTCCGTTTTGATGGTACCACAAAGCCTTTGGAGTTCTTGGAGCAGGTGGAGTGGTCGGCGGACACATATGGTCTGGATCTGGATATGATCCCAAGGGCGATGCCAGAGCTGCTGAAGGGCATGGCCTTGAAATGGTACGTGGCTAACAATCGGCACTGGACGGCGTGGGCGACATTCCTGCGCAGCTTCCAGGAGTTTTTCCTGCTTAGAGGCTATCTGGAGAAGCTGGAGGATGACGTCAAATGCCGGAGGCAGATGGTAGATGAGTGCTTCAAAGTCTACATGGTGGAGATGCAGACTCTCATGCGGCCTCTGCGCTATGGAGCAGACCGCGAAATGAAGCTAATATACAATAACAGCCTGCCCGATCTGCGCGCTTACGCCAGGCCGTATCAATTCCACAATCTAGTGGAATTGATGCACCTGGCAGATGAGTTCGAGGAGCTGGAGAAGGACCGCGAGAGGTTGCGGCAACAGCCACGGCCTGGCCGGACACGACTGATGGCCATGGACGACGCTGGAGGCGATGTGGAGTATCGTCGCATGGAGGATGAGGCAAAGCCTTCGCCTGCGCCAAGGACAGGCACAGCCGGAGCACGAACACACATCCCGAATGCAGCCAGGGCATGTCGAGTGTGTGGTCAGGAGGGGCACCACGCGTTTACGTGTCGCAACAAGGCGCTGGATTTCTGCTGGCAGTGCGGGCGCATTGGAGTGAGAACGTTTGCTTGTTGCCAGTCGGGAAACGAGCAGCGGCACCCGCCATCCAGGGGCGAGCGGGAGCAGCAGCCAGGAGCCCCCAGGCACTAGTGGGCCGTCTCCAGGATGAAGGCAGCCAAATGTCGGCGATCGTGACCATTGGAGCCACTCAACAAAGAGCTACGATCGACACGGGAGCCACAAGCAGCTTTATCAGCGAAAAGCTTGCTGACGAGCTCAGAGGAGTGGGCGTGGTGCGTGCTACACGGCGGCGCATACGCTTAGCGGACGGCAGTTGCAGTCAGGTGGACTCGCAGCTGGAGACGACGATCAGCCTGGGAAATCAGCAAATCCAGATACCGTTGCTGATCCTGCCAGGAGTGATCGACGATTTGGTGCTAGGCTGGGATTTCTTGGCTAGTATAGGCACCACACTGGAGTGTGGCGGTTTGGCGCTGAAAATTGGGCCAAGAGATCCCAAGCCAAGCCACCAACTGGAAGCGAAGTTATCGATGGTTGCTGTAAGCATGGAAGCGGGTCCCAAGACGCCACTGGAGGTGACTACTGATAGTCAAGAACAGCTTCATGTGGATAAGGAGGTGAAGGGCACCAACAGGACCAAAAAGCAACGGTATCTTCGACGCAGGAAAGACATGCGAAATGGGGTAGCAGATGCACTCTCTCGGCAGCTTCTGGAGAAAGAGGCGAGCCGCTTGGTCGCTAGTAAGGAGACGCCAGCTGGGACAGGATGTCGTTGGCTCACCAAGCTGCGCCAGGGTCTGCGCAAGGCACCACAAAAGTGGCCAGACTATCGCGAAGAGTCTGGAAACTTATACCGGCACAGTCCGCATCAAGCCGGCCACAAAAGTGTGGCGGCGTGGAAGCTGTGTGTGCCTACGGAGCGGCGCAAGCAAGTACTGGCAGAGAGCCACGATGCAGTCGCCGCTGGCCACCTTGGGAGCCGAAAAACAATTGCTCGGGTGGCCGCACGATACTACTGGCCCGGTATGTATCGGGATGCGCGGGCGTACGTGCAGCGTTGCAAGCGGTGTCAGAACTGCAAGACTAGTCAGCCGCCTGCAGCTGGGCAGAGGCTGAATCAAGTGCGTCGGAACCTGGAGAGAGCTGGACAGGATCAGGCGCGGCATTACAATCTACGGAGGCGGCAGTGGAAGCCGGCCGTAGGTGACAAGGTGTGGGCAAAGGAACGCCACTTGTCTAATGCCGCAGAGGGATTCGCAGCAAAACTTGCGCCACGCTATGGAGGCCCATATATAGTGGCCAGTTTTGTGTCTCCAGTCATCTGCCGGATCAGGTCGGAGGCAGAGAAGCGGACCAGGACGGCGCATGTGGCGGATCTCAAGCCGTGGAGAGGAGACACGGGTGAGCAATAGAGCTGTTTTGTTTTTTTTTCCAAAAAAAAAAAAAAAAAGGGAGTGAATACACAGCGAAGTGTATTGCTTCTTATCAAAAAAAAAGAAGAAGAAAAAAATAAGACGACAAAATTTTGCTCAAAAATGCATAATTTCGGTTGCGAAACGCATCTGTGACTGGAAAACTACAGTTGCCACCAGGAAAATTACGGTATGTGGGTGCGCAACAACAATTGGTTTGAACTGCGCGCGCACGACAGCAAGCAGTGTACAGTACTGCACCGAAAAACTTAGCTGTCGGTGCATGCGCAATGCATAGATACAACAACAAAGCAGTGCATGCGCAATCAGCACTCATATACGGTACATGCGCAACAACAACGCGCGCAGCTGAAATTATGTATTTGTCTAGCGAAAGCGAAAAGCGGGAAAACAACAACAAGCCGCACGCATTCCAGGCAAAAGAATTGCTGCACACACACACACAGCGAAGCGAGAGCAAGCGAGCGATCGCTAGCGCACGAAGATGTACAAAGACAACTAAAACAGCCAACAACAAACACACAGCGACATATAAAACAATCACTACCGAAGAGATACATAAAACGGCCAACAACAATGCAACACATAAGAAGAGCTTGCATTCGGTTGCTCGGCCACCGAAGGGCTATGTATGCATGTGTAGGTGAGAGTGGGGAAAACGGTATTAAGGCGATACCGTAGCCTGCCTGGAATTCAGCCATAAGGCAGGGAAAGCTAGAGTGGGCTGAACAGAGGACACAGGTCCCGTTATATGCTGCCGCCTACGCAGCCGGCGACGTGGCAGCAGAGGGTATAAATGGGCATGTTGGCATCGGGCCGGGCTTCTTGTGGATGAGTTACCAGAGTGGACCGACGGCGCTCGAGTGCAGTGTGTCGAGTGAAGTGTTCCAGGTGAAGTCGAGGAGCATGCAGGCATATTTTTGGGTTGCCCATTGGGGTTGGTTCACCATTGATGCCTGCCACGCGACTGTTCTTCCGGTTGTCCGTGCTGAGACGTAGGCGCGTTTTGTTGGCCGATCCTCGCGCACTGGCCAGCGACTTTGCTGGAGCTGTGCGCGAATGAGGAGTAAGCCGCAAAATAGCAAATAGCAAAATAGGCAGCGGCGGCCCATATTGCACGCGGGCATGCAGTCGGAGATGTGGCTGTTTGCTGTGAGATGTGACTACAGACGCCTGCCACGCGAAATGGCTCCACCGGTCATGGATCGCCAGGTGTCGGTAAAGCTTGGCAACCGAATCCTCGCGCACTGGCCAGCGACTCCGCTGGAGCTGTGCGCGAAAGAGGAGTGGCCAACAAGCGCACCGACACCACAGATCTGACACCGGTGACCATTTGCGAACGACGTCTGTGGCCCGATCTCGTAGCAGCAGTGCATGTATTGACTGCGATGCCCCACCGGAGCATCCCCAAGGGGCCAAGAAGCAGCAGAAACCAGAAGAGAGATGTCTCCAACGGCGAGGGACAGCGTGCGCCAAATGGGTGAAATGGCCATTGCCATGCGCGCGTGCGCCAATGCCACCGGGGGCTGCAAAACCGAGAGGCGAGTTTTGCAGCAGCGCCCGGCGTGGGCATTGGCAGCGGCAGGGCATCAGGTCAAGGGGCATAGAGGAAAAGATGCCCAACCTGAAAAACAATATTTTTATTAAAGTTTTGTCGAGACTTATAAAAATATTAGCCCCATTCACTTACCGGCAGAGTGCAGCATTGCCAGCGGTAAGGGGAAAATACAGCTGTTAACGTTAACAGAGCGTTAACAGCAGCGATCAGCGCAGAATGGAGCATCGAGGGATGGAGCGACGCAAAACGGAGCAACGCAGCGGAGACGGGCGCCAAATTCAAATACGATGGTCTCGTGTTTTCCCGAAGGAAGAGGGGAGTGTGAGGAGCAATATAGGTATGCACGTATGAGTGTATATGAACGTACGTATTTGCTGTGCGTTTATATGCATATACGTGCATATACATATTGCTCCACACAAGCGACGCGAATACTGTAGGAGCGACCCTCGCACTGGAAAGGGGGTCAAAGTCCTGTTAGAGGCGGGCTCTTTCGCTCCTACAGATTCAGCAATGGGTTCGCGTCGCACGCACGACGATCATCGGTGACCGTTAGTCGAGGTGCCGTTCGGGCCGGGTGATAGCAGTGGACGTTTTCACTCGCATGGCAACAACGGTACTTCGGCCAATGGGAGGCTGCCACGCAATTTGGCGGGAAAGTGGCGTCACGCAGATCACGCCACTTTACCGTTTTTATGGGCACGAGCAGCAGGAAGGCCCCGCTCCAGAGCCGAACAGGCCCCGTTACCACACGAGGCAGGGCCTGTGGCTGGGGTATAAAAGGCCACCAGCGGCTCCATACGGGGGTCAGAAAAGAAGTCAAAAGAAGTAAAAGAAGTCGAAAATATACCGGTGAGAAGCTATATAGTGAAAGTGCGTGAAGAAAGTCAAGTGAAAGTCAACGCGAGTGGTAAATCAGGACTCCCAGGACATCGTGGGAACAGCAAGGACATCGAGGGAACAGCAAGGACATCCAGTGGGAATCCTTGCAGATCAGCAGCAGGCGCCGATCAGGACATCGGTGCATATCCGCAACGTAAGCGAGGCCTGCACACCTGGGTGAGTTCGCGTAGCCGTGCGTAAGAGAAGTGCGTGTGAGTGAACGAAGCTAGTGTTGTACTGTGAGTGAGCGAGATAGTAGGAGAGATCTGCATAGCTGGCGAACCGCCAGAGTTTACAGATCCAGATCCTGGCGTTTCTCAAATCCTTACGGTGACCTAGCGTGTTCAGCATAACACTCTCCCAGCCGGAGTGCGTTGAACAAGCGCTCAGTAGGTGTGCGTCGCTAAGCAAACCAGCGAGCCACATACATTTGCATAAGTGACTTGTACAATTCATATCTATTTAAGAAAATATACCATTACGCTATAAAACCTAAACCACAAGACTAATTAATTATCGCAGGGGCTTCAACAAATAAATTTGTTGGCAACGAATCCACAGTCAGCTGAAACTAGCCCAGCTTAGACTCGGGATAAACCGAAGGTTCGTTACAGTATATGCACGTATATGCATATAAACGCACAGCAAATACGAACGTTCATATACATTAATACGTGCATATTTATATTGCTCCTCACATTCCCCTCCTCCTTCGGGAAAACACGAGACCATCGTGTTTCAATTTTGCGCCCGTCTCCGCTGCGCTGCTCCGTTTTGCGTCGCTCCATCCCTCGATGCTCCATTCTGCGCTGATCGCTGTTAACGCTCTGTTAATGTTATCAGCTGCATTTTTTCCCTTACCGCTGGCAGTGCTATATTCTGCCGGTAAGTGAATGGGGTTAATATTTTTATAAGTCTCACTAAAATTTTAATAAAAATATTGTTTTCCAGGCTGGGCATCTTTTCCTCCTTGCCCCTTGACCTGATGGCCTGCCGCTGCCAATGCCCACGCCGGGCGCTGCTGCAAAACTCGCCTTTCGGTTTTGCAACCCCCGGTGGCATTGGCGCACGCGCGCACAGCAATGGCCATTTCATGCATTTTTCGCATGTTGTCCCTCGCCGCTGGAGACGTCTCTCAGCTAGTTTCTGCTGCTCTTTGGACCCTCGGGGATGCTCCGGTGGGGCACTGCGGTCATTCCATGTACTGCTGCTAGGAGATCGGGCCACAGACGTCGTTCGCAAATGGACACCGGTGTCAAGTCTTTGGTGTCGGTACGCTTGTTGGCCCTTCCTCTTTCGCGCACAGCTCCAGCAAAATCGCTGACCAGTGCGTGAGGCTCGGTTGCCAAGCTTCTCCGACCATGTTAACAACTGCCCTCCTGGATGCTGCTATGTCTCCGTTGCGGCACTGCACATTCTTGGATTGCTGTTGGGAGCTGGCCACATCGATGTCGTTCGCAACTGCCACCAGTGCCGAACTTTGACGCCGGCTGCTATTTTGCGGCTCACTCCTCATTCGCGCACAGCTCCAGCAAAGCCGCTGGCCAGTGCGCGAGGATCGGCCAACAAAACGCGTCTACGCCCCAGCACCGACAACCGGTTGCATTCGTCGCGTGGCAGGCATCGATGGTGAACCAATCTCCCAATGGGCAACCCAAAAATATGCCTGCATGCTCCACGTCTTCACTTGGAACACTTCACTCGACTCACTGCACTCGAGCGCCGTCGGTCCACTCTGGTAACTCATCCACAAGAAGACCGGCCCGATGCCAATATGCCCATTTATACCCTCTACTGTCGCGTCGCCGTCTGCGTAGGCGGCAGCATATAACGGCTCCTGTGTCCTGTGTTCATCCCACTCTAGCGTTCCCTGCCTAATGGCGGAATTCCAGGCAGGCTACGGTATCGCCCAGATACCGTTTTTCCCACACTCCCATCGGCACACGCATACATAGCCCTTTGGTGGCCGAATATCCAAATGCAAGCTCTTCTGCTGCGTTGCATTGTTGTTGGCCGTTTTATATATTTCTGTCGCTTCGCTGTTGGCTGTTTTAGTTGTCTTTGTACATCTTCGTGCGCTAGCGATCGCTCGCTTGCTCTCGCTTCGCTGTGTGTGTGTGTGCAGAAATTCTTTCGCCTGGAATGCGTGCGGCTTGTTGTTGTTTTTCCGCTTTTCGCTTTCGCTAGAACAAGTACATAATTTCAGCTGCGCGCGTTGTTGTTGTGCATGTACCCTGTATGAGTGCTGCTTGCGCATGCACTGCTTTGTTGTTGTATCTGTGCATTGTGCATTGCGCATGCACTGGCAGCTAAGTTTTTCGGCGCAGTACTGTACATTGCTTGCTGTCGTGCGCGTGCAGTTCAAACAAATTATTGTTGCGCACCCACATACCGTAATTTTCTGGTGGCAACTGTAGTTTTCCAGCCACAGATGCGTTTCGCAGCCGAAATTATGCACTTTTGAGCAATATTTTTGCCGTTTTTTGTTAGAGCGTTAAATGAAACAACTCCACATTTGCCGAATTCAAGATTGAAACTGAACTGTTTATTGCTTAAAATCCTAGTTCTTATATACCTAACAGAGACTCTTAAAACTACTTCCAGTTACTGGAAGGGTGCATTTTCTCAAACAAACAAGTGCACAGATGTTTACTCAAGTATCCCAGGCTCACGTTACATTTACATATTGGTCGCTGCATTGGTCGCTGTAACTAAGGGGTGACATATTTATTACTTTGTGTCGGATAACGCGCAGGTTATCGAGTATTGTCTCTATTTTTATACCCTGAACCCATTTTCAATGGGAAATCAGGGTATAATGGTTTTGTTGAAATGTATGTAACAGGGAGAAGGAGGCGTGGCAGACCCCACAAAGTATATATATTCTTGATCAGGGTGACGAGCTGAGTTGATTTGGCCCTGTCCGTCTGTCTGTCCGTCTGTCCGTCTGTCCGTATGTATGAACGCGTCGATTTCAGAAGATATAAGAGCTAGAGACTTCAAATTTTTTTTAAAATGTCCGTAATTACAGCGCGCATATCAAGTTTATCATTAAAATTCGATAACTCATCCCGATCTTTTTTTATCGATAAAAAAACCTTATCGAAAACCAGTTATAAAATTATATCTTCTACACCTTTATTGCTAGAGTCTCCAAATTTTTAATGTATGCTTACATGCAATTTATACAATTTCGGTTTTTTGTTAAAATTTACCCCCCACCCTTAAATTCACCCCATCACCCTCACTTTTGTAAAAAGCGTATTTCAAATACTAGAGACTTGTGCTTTGGCAATTACATGCATATCCATGTTATAATCATAATCTGAAAGTTTCATGAAGGTCGTACGTCCACAAAAAAAGTTATTAAGCCATTAAGTTCTCATAGTAAGCGCTCACTGCAGCCCATGCGTGTTTATGCGTGGGTGCTTGTGTGTGTATGTGTTTGTGTATGTGTGTGTGTATGTGTATGTGTGTGTGTATGCGTTTGTGTATGTATGCGTGTGTGTGTGTGTATGTGTGTCTGTATGCGTGTGTGTGTATGTATGCCTGTGTGTGCGTACGTGCCTGTGTGTGTGTGTGTGCGTGTTTCTTCTGTAAGCTGAAAGACGCGAAAAATTATTGAAATATCTATTGCTCCAAGGGTTCAGGGGATCTCGTAGTCGAGCAGTCTCGACTAGAGCTTTCTTACTTGTTATACCCATTTTCAATGGAAAATCAGGGTATAATGGTTTTGTTGAAATGTATGTAACAGGGAGAAGGAGGAGTGGCAGACACCACAAAGTATATATATTCTTGATCAGGGCGACGAGCTGAGTTGATTTGGCCCTGTCCGTCTGTCTGTCCGTATGTTTGAACGCGTTTGATATATGTGATATGTTTGATATAAGAGCTAGTGACTTCAAATTTTTGTAAAATGTTCGTAATTACAGCGCGGTTATCGAGTTTATCATTAAAAATCAATAACTCATCCCGATATTTTTTATCGATAAAAACCTTATCGAAAACCAGTTATAAAATTATATCTTCTACACCTTTATTGCTAGAGTCTCCAAATTTTTAATGTATGCTTATATGCAATTTATACAATTTCGGTTTTTGTTAAAATTTACCCTTCACCGCTATATTCACCCCCTCACCATCACATTTGTAAAAAGCGTATTTCGAATACTAGAGACTTGTGCTTTGGCAATTACATGCATATCTATGTTATAATCATAATCTAAGTTTCATGAAGATCGTATGTCCACAAGAAAAGTTATTAAGCAATTAAGTTCTGCTGCCCATGCGTGTTTATGCTTGTGTGTGTAAATGTTTATGTGTATGTGTGTGTGTGTGTGTATGTATGCTTGTGTGTGCGTGCGTGCGTGTGTGTGTGTGTGCGTGTTTCTTGTGTAAGCTGAAAGACGCGAAAACTTATTGAAATAGCTATTACTCCAAGGGTTCAGGGGATCTCGTAGTCGAGCAGTCTCGACTAGAGCTTTCTTACTTGTTATACCTTGAACCCATTTTCAATGGGAAATCAGGGTATAATGGTTTTGTTGAAATGTATGTAACAGGGAGAAGGAGGCGTGGCAGACCCCACAAAGTATATATATTCTTGATCAGGGTGACGAGCTGAGTTGATTTGGCCCTGTCCGTCTGTCTGTCCGTCTGTCCGTCTGTCCGTATGTATGAACGCGTCGATTTCAGAAGATATAAGAGCTAGAGACTTCAAATTTTTTTTAAAATGTCCGTAATTACAGCGCGCATATCAAGTTTATCATTAAAAATCGATAACTCATCCCGATCTTTTTTTATCGATAAAAAAACTCATCGAAAACCAGTTATAAAATTATATCTTCTACACCTTTATTGCTAGAGTCTCCAACATTTTTAATGTATGCTTACATGCAATTTATACAATTTCGGTTTTTGTTAAAATTTACCCTCACCCTTAAATTCACCCCCTCACCCTCACTTTTGTAAAAAGCGTATTTCAAATACTAGAGACTTGTGCTTTGGCAATTACATGCATGTTATAATCATAATCTGAAAGTTTCATGAAGATCGTATGTCCACAGAAAAAGTTATTAAACAATTAAATTCTCATAGTATGCGCACACTGCAGCCCATGCGTGTTTATGCGTGGGTGCTTGTGTGTGTATGTGTTTGTGTATGTGTGAGTATGTGTGTGTGTATGTGTGTGTGTCTGTGTGTGTGTGTATGCGTTTGTGTGTGTATGCGTGTGTGTGTATGTATGTGTGTCTGTATGTGTGTGTGTGTATGTGTGCCTGTGTGTGCGTACGTGCCTTTGTGTGTGTGTGTGCGTGTTTCTTGTGTAAGCTGAAAGACGCGAAAAATTATTGAAATATTTATTGCTCCAAGGGTTCAGGGGATCTCGTAGTCGAGCAGTCTCTTTCTAAAATAACAAAATCGATTAGAATTAATGTTGAAATCTTTGCGTGGAGTGATTCCACTATCACATTAGCTTGGGTCCAAAACGGATTGAATAACAAGTAAGAAAGCTCTAGTCGAGACTGCTCGACTACGAGATCCCCTGAACCCTTGGAGAAATAGATATTTCAATAATTTTTCGCGTCTTTCAGCTTACAGAAGAAACACGCACACACACACACACACACAGGCACGTACGCACACACAGGCACACATACACACACACGCATACAGACACACATACACACACACACGCATACACACACAAACGCATACACACACACACACATACACACACACATACACAAACACATACACACACAAGCACCCACGCATAAACACGCATGGGCTGTAGTGTGCGCTTACTATGAGAACTTAATTGCTTAATAACTTTTTTTGTGGACGTACGATCTTCATGAAACTTTTAGATTATGATTATAACATGAATACGCATGTAATTGCCAAAGCACATGTCTCTAGTATTTTAAATACGCTTTTTACAAAAGTGAGGGTGAGGGGGTGAATTTAGAGGTGGGGGGTTAATTTTGACAAAAACCGAAATTGTATAAATTGCATATAAGCATACATTAAAAATTTGGAGACTCTAGCAATAAAGGTGTAGAAGATATAATTTTATAACTGGTTTTCGATAAGGTTTTTTATCGATAAAAAAAGATCGGGATGAGTTATCGATTTTTAATGATAAACTTGATATGCGCGCTGTAATTACGGACATTTTAAAAAAAAATTTGAAGTCTCTAGCTCTTATATCTTCTGAAATCGACGCGTTCATACATACGGACAGACGGACAGACGGACGGACGGACAGACGGACAGACGGACAGACGGACAGACAGACGGACAGGGCCAAATCAACTCAGCTCGTCGCCCTGATCAAGAATATATATACTTTGTGGGGTCTGCCACGCCTCCTTCTCCCTGTTACATACATTTCAACAAAACCATTATACCCTGATTTCCCATTGAAAATGGGTTCAGGGTATAAAAATAAATTCATTAGAAAAAGAACGGATGAGATTTGGAAAATGTCAGAAATTAAATGGAATCATGTAAAATCAGAAGACAATCCAGCAGATATAGCATCCAGAGGAATCAATACTTATAAATTAGTAGAATGCGAAATTTGGTGGAATGGGCCAAAGTGGTTACCCAAATCAAAGAACAATTGGCCAAAAGAAGAAGAAAATGTAGATGAAGAAAAAATAATTGTTAACACTATGATAGAAAACTCAGAAAAGAATATAATAGGTGAATTGATCAAACGATATTCTTGTATGCAAAAATTACAAAAAATAGTAGCATTTATTATTAGATTTATTAAAATCATAACCAAAACAAGTAAGAAATTGTTAGAAATTGTTTTGTAAGAAATTGTTTTGGTTATGATTTTAATAAATCTAATAATAAATGCTACTACTTTTTGTAATTTTTGCATGCAAGAATATCGTTTGATCAATTCACCTATTATATTCTTTTCTGAGTTTTCTATCATAGTGTTAACAATTATTTTTTCTTCATCTACATTTTCTTCTTCTTTTGGCCAATTGTTCTTTGATTTGGGTAACCACTTTGGCCCATTCCACCAAATTTCGCATTCTACTAATTTATAAGTATTGATTCCTCTGGATGCTATATCTGCTGGATTGTCTTCTGATTTTACATGATTCCATTTAATTTCTGACATTTTCCAAATCTCATCCGTTCTTTTTCTAATGAATTTATTTTTATTCAATCCGTTTTGGACCCAAGCTAATGTGATAGTGGAATCACTCCACGCAAAGATTTCAACATTAATTCTAATCGATTTTGTTATTTTAGAAATGAGTTTTGTCAAAAGATGGGCAGCGCATAGTTCCAATTTGGGAATAGTTTTACGATTTTTCTTGGGATTAACTTTACTTTTACTAGCTAATATCATTACTGAATTACCTACTTTGGCATATACTACTGCTGCGTAGGCTTTTTCAGAAGCATCATCAAAACCATGAAACTGTACTTCAATATATTTTTGTATTTTGACCCACCTAGGTATTCTTAGGTTTTGTAGATGTTTCAAATTATCTTGATACACTTTCCATTCTTTGATTTCTTCTTTGGATAGTTCTTCATCCCATTTTTTATCCGTTAGCCATAGCTTTTGCATAAACAGTTTCCCTATTATGGTCACTGGAGATAACCACCCTAAGGGATCATATATTTTAGCAAGTATTGATAAGACTGTTCTTTTATTTATTGTTTTAATATTGTTGTCAGTGAAACTAAATTTAAATTCATCTTTGAGTGGTTCCCACTGTAGCCCTAATGTTTTTATTGACTCATTCTCTTCAATGCTTAACACCTTATTTTCCTCATTTCTGTCTATTTCTTCAATTATTTCTGGTTTATTTGAAATCCACTTTCTCAGATTAAATCCTACTTTTACTAGTTCACTGGAAACACATTCAACAATTTCTTTACAGTTCTGTATGGATTCAGCGCCTGTCATAAGATCGTCCATATAAAAATCTGTTTTAATTATTTCTTTAATTGCTGCATTATCGCAATTATTGGCTAAGCTTAAAGTTCTTTAATTTTGTACTTGGAGAATCTCTCCAGACTATATATTGAAATTCCTGGTCATGTTTTGCTATTTTTATTTGCCTATACATTTTTTCTATATCTGCTATTACTACATATTCCCAGCGTCGCCAATTTAATATAATGTCAAATATATCTTTTTGAACTCTTGGTCCCGTCCACATAATGTCATTTAGACTTTTCTTATTTGTTGTTTTTGCCTTTCGATTTTGTACAATCCATTGTAAGGATCCAATTTTCCAGCTGGGGCAGCGTCAGTTTACCCAGGGTGGATACCACAAGAAAATTTGTGATTCGCTGTGACCGGAATTCGGAGAGGGGGGAGGGGGGGGGGGCATAGGGAACAACGGGGCAATGCTGAGGGTTTGGCCTCTCAGCGAACGGGCATAGCCGCGTTCTCTACTTGAACTACTTAATGCCGGGATGCGCCTCGGCCAAATAACGAAATATGTAACGAGGAGGGAAGGGGGGAAATGGGATCCACTAGCACCATTAGTTAGTTATTAGTTGCCTGAAAGAAATAAAACACACACAGATTCACTTCTTCACAATCTCTTTATTTCACACTCTCTTAATTTCTTAATCTCGCTATTAACTACGGTCGCGCTCACCCACTAGCCTTCAGTCTCGCTGTCGCTCGCTAACTTTCAGTCTCGCTGTCACTCACTAATTAAAACTTCTATCGCTCTCCAGCCACCTCCACACCTCGGCCGCGCGCTCTGCTTCGGCGTCGGCAATGCAACTCACCACAGCTTCGGGCCCTTTGAACTTTTCGCCGCGAAAGTCGAAACCATGGTTGCATTGCCGATCGCTGCGACTTGCGCGCGCATTTGAAAACGACTTATGTGAGGTGGCTCATCGAGCCGCCTTACACCCCCCCCCCCCCTTACTTTGTAGAGCGATGGGCACGCTTCCCGAAGGTGCGACCGTCACGTTTATTGCGCTCCCTTCGATCCAGATGCGGAAACGTGTCCTCCTACGCGGTAGCCTTCGCCTCTGCAACTCCCGTTGCACCACCTGGATTGTGTGTTCGTCTAGCGTCACGCCTGCTGGACGGATCCGCCAGCCATCTGGGATGGTCGGTGTTGGCTTGAAAGGGATGGAGCCTTCCCCCATGAGGATTTCGAACAAGTTCGGTTCCCACCCATCCAGAATGTCGGCCATGTCGGCCAGCAGTCTGGCCTCATCCTCCTCCAGCTCTGGCACCACGCACGGCTCTGCTTGTGGCTCGTGTCTGCCTTGTTCTAGGCCCCGGGCTCGTTCTCCTTCTTCAGGGATACCCTGATCTGGCTCAAAGGGGGTTGTTTGGTGATTCCTTCCCGTTTGACGCAACCTCGCCGCCACACCCGCCAAATCGACCCTCGGGATCTTTCTGGCCGGGCTCTTCGACGGACTCCGCCAGCAACGGCGTCGGAGTGGGGGGCTCGATTCGGTCTCCTCGTCGCTGGATTCCGATTTGAGAGGTGCGGCTCGCGCCTTCCCCCTCTCGCCTCGCCGCGTCCACCATGATGGGGACCGTCGCCCTTCGTCCCGCGCCGCGGTCTCCGGGTCGAGTGGTGCGGCGAAAGGACTGCGCTCCCGGCCGTCACCGTGTCCCCGCGAAGGGGATTGGTCTTCAGAGGACTCCGCTCCCCACTGTCTCCTTTCTCCCTCCGGCGACTGGACCTCTCGCGTCTCCTCTTCTTCGTCCGGCGACTGGACCTCTCGCGTCTCCTCTTCTTCGTCCGGCGACTGGACCTCTCGCGTCTCCTCTTCCTCGTCCGGCGACTGGAGGGCGGCGCATTCCTTCGGCACTGGCATCGCTGGCGGCGTCGAGGGGGTTTGTGGCTACTCCACGTATGGCTGCGCCCCTCGAGACTGGGGTATCTGCACGTAGATGGTGGTGAACTCTACCTTCATTAACATCACGCACCCATCGAGCCTCTCGGCGATGTTGATTGAGGATCGATGGACCGTGTGTTTAAATTTTGGTGGTGGTCACTCCTCACAAGGCCTGTAATAATCCCGGCCCATCCTCGGGTCGCCTCGTCTTTGGTACCCCGTGCCCGGGAATGGCTCGGTGTCAGCGTCGCTGACATCTTCCACGCGAGCCGCCTCTTTTTCCTCCCTCTCGTCCTCACTGCTGATTATGATAGTCTCGTTCTCCATCGTCGTTATATCTGAAAACTCAAGCATAAATGATCTACTTCTAGGATATTGCCTCCCAAACTACTAGTTAGAAAATCAACTTTCACGAGATACGATGGAGGGGGGTTGGATAACAGGTTTGAGGTGGGGAAGGGTGTGACTGAGGTGTGTTGCCGTCAGTGTTCAGGGATGGTCCCTCGGGCTTCGTCCCGCTCTTCCTCGCTCTCGTCGCCGTCGTGATGGAAAGACTTGAGCTGGGAGATGTTAGCTACCCTTCTTTTGCGTTCGCCGCGCCTGGCGAGGCGCACGATGTTGGGAGAGACAAAGCTAACGATCCGGAACGGGCCGTCATACTTCGGTGCCAGTTTCGCTGCGAAGCCATCTGCCGCGTTGGACAAATGGTGCTGCCTTAACAGGACTGACGAACCTAGCTTCGGCCTCCATTCGCGTCTACGCAGGTTATAGTAGCTGCTTTGATCGCTCGAGGCACTCTGCAGGTTATTGCGGGCGATCGCGAACACTTCCCTCATCCTGTCTCTTTTGGCGTCTGGGTGAAGCCCCTCCGTCGCCGATCCGGGTGTAACTTCGTCGTACAGTGCAGCCGGCAGTCGTGGCTCTCGCCCTAACATCAGAAACGCCGGGCTGAACCCCGTAGAGTCCGACACGCTGGTATTGACAGCCAGCGTTATTTCCGGCAGTAACTCATCCCATGAGCTCTGATGACCCTGGACGTATTGTGCTATCATCGTTTTTATCGTACGATTAGCCCTCTCCGTCGGATTCTCCTGTGGCGAGTACGGCGCTGTATGTTGGAGTGTCACCCCCAGAGACTCCATGAACGCCTTGAAGCTCCTGCTCGTAAATTGAACGCCGTTGTCGCAGACGAATGTCCCGGGTACTCCAAATCTGCTGAGTATCCGTTCCCGGAACGCCAACTGCAGATGCGCGGTAGTAGCCTTCCTCAACGGCACCAGCTCCACCCACTTGGCGAAAGCGTCGTGGAACACCAACAGCATTGTGTTCCCACGCTTGGATCGAGGCAAAGGTCCCACGAAATCCGCGCACAGGACTGTCATCGGCTCCGCTACCTGCCTGGTCAGCATCTGTCCGGCCGGCTTCTGTTGTACGCCCTTGAATTTCTGGCACGTCTCGCAGCGCTTCACGTAGCGAGCGGCATCTCGGGACATACCTGGCCAATAGTATCGCTGTGCTAATCTTGTCGCCGTTTTCCTCACACCTTGGTGTCCCGCCGTGGGGGCGTCGTGGCACTCCTGGAGTACCCGGTTCCTTTGGCCTTCCGGGACGCATAGCTTCCAGGGGATGTAATCCTCGTCGTCCGTCCGATGCCCCAGGTTGCGGTACAAGTGTCCATTCTCCTCCACGTAGTCTCTAAACTTCTCGGGGTTGCTAGCGATGTTCTCACGCATCCTTGCTACCCACTTGCAAGGGTAGTAAGCCTCCACCGCTTGTTGTCAGCTCTCCAAGGGTTGGCGAGACAATGCATCGGCCACCACGTTTAGGCTTCCCCGGCGATAACGAACGTCGAACTGGAATTGCTGTAGTTCCAACGCCCATCGGGCGATCCTGCCCGTGGGGCTCTCTATCGAGTTCAGCCATTTCAACGCCAGGTGGTATGTTACCACGTCGAACCTGTAACCTTCCAGATAGCAACGCATCTTCCTGATTGCCCAAACGATCGCGAGGCACTCTTTCTCCGTGGCCGAATAGTTCGCCTCCGTTTTCGTCAGTCTTCGGCTGGCGTAGGCTATGACTCGTTCTCGACCCTCGATTTCCTGAGTTAGCACCGCGCCCAGCCCACAGTCGCTGGCGTCGGTTTGCAGCACAAATTTTTCTGAGAAGTCGGGGTATGCCAAGACTGGTGCTGTCGTCAGGCTCTCTTTCAACTTCTGCAGCGCATCTTCCTGCTCCTCGGTCCAGACCCATTTCTGCCCTTTCTTGAGCAGCTTGGTCATTGGTTGGACCAATGAAGCGAAGCTCGGCACAAATCGCCTGTACCAAGAGGCCATTCCCAGGCATTGTCATAGCTCTTTCAGGTTCTTCGGCGTTGGGAATTCTCGAATTGCTTCGACTTTCGCGGGGTCGGTACAGATTCCTTCCCCACTAATGACGTGGCCTAGATACGCCAACTTTTCTCGGAAAAAGCTGCATTTTTTCCTATTAACCTTGAGGTTAGCCGCTCTTAGTCGCCGGAAGACCTCCCTCAAATTGGCCGTATGTTCTTCCTTCAAGGCTCCGATCACCACTATATCGTCCAGGTACGCGAACGCGTGGGGCTCCATCTCAGGTCCGATCACCGTATCCAGTGCTCTCTGGGACGTTGCCCCAGCCGAATGCAGTCCGAAGGGCATTACCCGCCACTGGAACAAACCTCTCCCCGGGACGATGAAAGCCGTGTACTCCCTGCTGTCCGCAGCCATCGGGATCTGCCAATACCCGCTCTTGAGGTCCAGCGTAGATATGAACCGGGCTTGCCGCAGTCTTTTCAGGATGTGGTTAATCCTGGGAACAGGATAAGCGTCCGGAATCGAGTGGGCGTTGAGCTGCCGGTAATCCACGCACATGCGCCATTCTCCGGTCTTCTTCTTCACCAGGACTATGGGCGCGCTGTGCGGGCTCCTCGACGGCTCGATAGCTCCAACCCTGAGCAGTTCGTCAACCTGCTCGTTGATTATCTTCTGCATCGCTGGGTTCTTCGGGTAGTATCTCTGTTTGAGGGGTTTATCGTCCCGTATCCTGATGCTGTGTTCCGCTATGTGGGACACTCCTTCGAGCTTCTCGAAGAGTGCTAGCTCGGTCTCCAGGAACTCCTTTAGGCTAGGATCCAGATCTTCCGGCCACGCCACGGCTCCGAGGGCCGGCCTTGCGTCGCGTTCTTCTTCCGGATCTGTTGCGTCTCGCATCGTGGGGTGCTCTCCCAGCTTCCGTTCGAGCCGCTCGTCTCGCTTCCTGTCGGCCCTTGCGCAAATGTCCGGTGCCCTCTGCGATTCTGCATCCGCCCGAGCTCTCCGTTTCTTCGACGGTGGAGTCCAGCTTGGTGCCTCGGGGTTCAAACCCCTCGTGACCCCTCGTTTTCGACGCGACTGCTCTCTTTAGACGTTTCTTCCATTCTCATCGTCAGTTCCGTGTCGCCACAGCGCAGCGTCGCCCCCACCGCGCACAGGAAATCCATCCCTAAAATAACGTGATCCAACATAGTCGGCATGATGAGCACCGTCATCTGCACTACCTTCTCCGCGACGGTCACGACTACCTTCATTGTTCGCGTTACGTCTAGCGACGACCCGTCGGCCAACCTTATTCGAGATCGTATCTCCTGCGACTCCCCTTGAACCGCCTGCTGGCGTACGCAGTCCCCAGACATGAAGCTGCGGGTGGCCCCGGTGTCAATCGTAGCGGTCATGATCTGGCCCCCGATCCTCACCGTCGCGACGATCCTTCCTTCTTTTACCCTTAACGGGTATCTGCCTCTCTCTCTCTTGGTGTTAATCGGCGCCACCCCGCTTCATAGGACGGCGCCCCTATGCGTTTCCCGCTTCCGTCCGAAGACAACACTCTTGCGTAGTCATCCCCTTTCTGCCGCATCGTCGGCAAAACAGTACCTGCGCGCCGCGACATTCTCTTGCGAAATGTCCCACCTGCGCACATCGATAGCAAACTCGTCGCGGATCGAAATCGAAACCGGCATCCTGGGCCACCATGCGATGCACTGCCTCCGCTGGTGCCGTTGCTGTCGCCGCGGTATGACCTGCGCCTTGCTGTTCGTTTCGCGGCTCCGACGTTCGCGCGCGGAACGGATTTCCAGGCCGACTGTCCGTCGGGATCGCTCACGGCGCCCTCGAATGGCTCGCCACGGAGTTCCTCTCCCAAATCCTTTTTTGGCCCTGGACATTTTCGTACTCCGTCGCCATCTGGGTTAGTTGCGTCAACGTTGTGAAGTCGTGGCGTCTTACGTACAACCGATACTCAGGCGCGGCATTCTCGTACACCCTGTGTAGTTCTTGGGCCGCGCTGTATCTGGCCTGACGTATCAGCAACCTGAGCTCGAGGAGGTAATCCTTGAAGCTTTCTCCCTGTTGCTGATGACGCGCCCGGATCTGGTCCTCCAGGCGCTCGAAGTATTGCGGCGGCAGGAAGAAGTCCAGAAACTCTCTTTTGAACTCGGTCCAGGTCGCGTCTCTCAGCCCGCTGGTTAAAAGCCACTTCGCCGCCTTGTCGCCGAATATCTCGCTCATCGCTCTCGGCATCCGGTCCAGCTCTATGCCCGCTCTTCTACAACCTCTACGAATCCTAACGGGTCCACCTGGCCGTCATACCTCATGCCCCACTTCCTCACCTGTTCAGCCACGCACCAAGGTGTGTGTCTCTCCGGTGGTGATGAGGGCATGGGGTTGCGTAAAGGGGTTCTTGGCGTAGATGGCGCCGCTCTCGCCTCGTCGACGCCAGGCACTTTTAGCCTCAAGTTTGCCATCGGGGCCGATTCTGGCTCTTGCAATTTACGGAGGTCAGGTTCCGACTTCTGATAGGCGCGTCCCCCCATACTTTCCGCTGCCGGTCCTGGAAGTGTATCTGTCCCTTTAGGGAAACGGGCCTCTATCTCGCCCAGGCGCATCCTCATCCCCGCAGAGTGTTTACCATTTTGTATGTATGCCGACAACCTCTTTCGTAGGTCGTCCACCCGACCGTCGCATTCCAGTCCGAGCTCTCGGGTTATTGCCACCAACTCTTCTTTATTGCGGTAGTACACCCAACGCACGCTGAGCCCCGAGCTTTGGCCTTCGCCTCCTTCCATCTTTATCTGAGTTGTACTTTTTCCTTTTCTTTTCTCTGCTTTTCTCTTCTTATATCGTTTTTATTTTATTTTATTTTAATTTAATTTAATTCAGTTTAATTTGATTTAATTTTAATTCAATTTAATTTAATTTTATTTTAATTAAATTTAATTTTATTTTAATTTAATTTAATTTTAATTTTATTTCTCTTCTCTTCTCTTCTTATATCGTTTTTATTATACTCATTCACGAAAGTGAATCAGTATATTGGTTTTGTGCAATGTCCGTCTTGCTGTCCGTCCGTCTGTCCGTCTGTCCGTCTGTCCGTCCGTCCGTCTGTCCGTCTGTCCGTCTGTCCGTATGAACGCAATCTATTTCGGCGCTATTGAAGCTAGAGACTTGAAATTTGGAACACATACTCGTGTATATCTCCGATTTATAAAGTGTTAAAATTTTCCCGATCCGCCCACTAGGGGCGTGGCAAATCGGAAAATGCATTTTCCGATATACCAGAAATCATGTTTGTTGAAGAGCTAGAAAGCTGAAACTTGGTATGTAGGTCCGCGTTGACCACCCAAGATCACGAGCTATGGCGGATATATCTACGCCCATTGGGGGCGTGGCAAATCGGATAAAACTGTATCTCCTAAAGTTGTTAACCTAGAATGCTGAAATTTTGCACGTCAGCTAATGGTATGATTCTATAAAGTCTGAAGATAAATTATAAGTCTACGCCCGTTGGGGGCGTGGCAAATCGGACCTGAAGATATAGTGATTTTTTAAATTCTCCTATATTTTGGACACTATTGATGGCAGAGACCTCAAATTTTGTATATATACTCGGACTGATCACCCAAGACCAAAAAGTTTTGTCGGATATATGTCCGCCCACAGGGGGCGTGGCAAACCGCAAAAGTTTATATCTCCTAAAGTATAATAGCTAGAAGCTTCAAATTTGGATAGTTGAGTTACTGGTAGCCTCCTCTATCGATTCCCCAAAAATAATTTTTACGCCTCTTTAGGGGCGTGGCATATCGAAAAATACCCTGTAATTTCCACATTTTTTTAGGGTAAGCATTCAAACTTTGCAGTTAGGGTAACGTTATCTCTTTCTAAAAACTGACCAAAAATGAGGTGTCTACGCCCAGTTGGGGCGTGGCAAATCGGAAAAAACTGTATATTCTACAGTATTAGAACGAAACTTAACTACTAAATTGTTGATGGGATGTGAATGAGTATTCCGCAGTCGGTAACGCCCGACTGCAACGTTCTTACTTGTTTTATTTTATTTTATTTTATTTTAATTTAATTTAATTCAGTTTAATTTGATTTAATTTTAATTCAATTTAGTTTAATTTTATTTTAATTTAATTTAATTTAATTTAGTTTAATTTGATTTAATTTTTTTTTTTTTTTTTTTTTTTTTAATTTAATTTAATTTGGTTTTATTTTATCTTAATTAAGTTAAATTTTATTTTATTTTAATTTAATTTAATTTTATTTTATCTTATTTTATTTTGTTTTATTTCATTTTGTTTTATTTTATTCTATTTTAACTCCCCTTCGGCCCACTGTGCGCTCCACTTTTATGACCCAGTGACCGTTAATCTATTCCGTCGTGTTGAACCGTGGGGTACATCCGCTCACGAGTCCGCGCGCACCTAGAATAAAATAAACCAAATTCCCCCAATGTATGAATATATATATATATTTTTTATTATTATAATTACTATTTTATTTTATTGTATTTTAATTTATTTTATTTTATTTTTTTTCCCCCTTTTTTTTTATTTCATTCTATTTTATTTCGCCTTTGGCCCACTGTGCGCTCCGTTTTTATGGCCCAGTGACCGCTAATCTACCCTGCCGTGTTGAACCGTGGGGTATATCCGCTCACGAGTCCGCGCGCACCAAGAATAAAATAAACCAAATTCCCCCAATGTATATATATATATATATATATATATATATATATATATATATATTTTTTTTTTTTTTTTTGTTTTTTTTTTGTTTTATTATAATTATTATTTTATTTTATTTTATTTTTATTATATTTTATTTTATTATACCCTGAACCCATTGAAAATGGGAAATCAGGGTATAATGGTTTTGTTAAAAGTATGTAACAGGCAGAAGGAGGCGTGGCAGACCCCACAAAGTATATATATTCTTGATCAGGGTGACGAGCTGAGTCGATTTGGCCCTGTCCGTCTGTCTGTCCGTCCGTCCGTCCGTCCGTCCGTCCGTCCGTCCGTCCGTCCGTCCGTCCGTCCGTCCGTATGTATGAACGCGTCGATTTCAGAAGATATAAGAGCTAGAGACTTCAAATTTTTTTTAAAATGTCCGTAATTACAGCGCGCATATCAAGTTTATCATTAAAAATCGATAACTCATCCCGATCTTTTTTTATCGATAAAAACCCTCGAAAACCAGTTATAAAATTATATCTTCTACACCCTTATTGCTAGAGTCTCCAAATTTTCAATGTATGCTTATATCCAATTTATACAATTTCGGTTTTTGTTAAAATTTATCCCCCACCCTTAAATTCACCCCCTCACCATCACTTTTGTAAAAAGCGTATTTCAAATACTAGAGACTTGGGCTTTGGAATATACACACATATTCATCATATGATTACACTCTGAAAGTTTCATTAAGATCGTATGTCTACAAAAGAAGTTATTCAACAAATAAATTCTCATAATATTGCCCACACTGCAGCGCAGCCCAAGCGCAGTCGCTGCTTACTGCACAGTTAGCAGAGCGTGTGGCTTATGCGTGCGTGTGGATGCATGTGTATGTATGTGTGCATAAAAATGCAGAATGATTAGAAAATCAGTTTAGAGGGTTCAGGGTATCTCCTAGTCGAGCAGTCTCGACTAGAGCCTTCTTACTTGTTATACCCTGAACCCATTGAAAATGGGAAATCAGGGTATAATGGTTTTGTTAAAAGTATGTAACAGGCAGAAGGAGGCGTGGCAGACCCCACAAAGTATATATATTCTTGATCAGGGTGACGAGCTGAGTCGATTTGGCCCTGTCCGTCTGTCTGTCCGTCCGTCCGTCCGTCCGTCCGTCCGTCCGTCCGTCCGTCCGTCCGTATGTATGAACGCGTCGATTTCAGAAGATATAAGAGCTAGAGACTTCAAATTTTTTTTAAAATGTCCGTAATTACAGCGCGCATATCAAGTTTATCATTAAAAATCGATAACTCATCCCGATCTTTTTTTATCGATAAAAACCCTCGAAAACCAGTTATAAAATTATATCTTCTACACCCTTATTGCTAGAGTCTCCAAATTTTCAATGTATGCTTATATCCAATTTATACAATTTCGGTTTTTGTTAAAATTTATCCCCCACCCTTAAATTCACCCCCTCACCATCACTTTTGTAAAAAGCGTATTTCAAATACTAGAGACTTGGGCTTTGGAATATACACACATATTCATCATATGATTACACTCTGAAAGTTTCATTAAGATCGTATGTCTACAAAAGAAGTTATTCAACAAATAAATTCTCATAATATTGCCCACACTGCAGCGCAGCCCAAGCGCAGTCGCTGCTTACTGCACAGTTAGCAGAGCGTGTGGCTTATGCGTGCGTGTGGATGCATGTGTATGTATGTGTGCATAAAAATGCAGAATGATTAGAAAATCAGTTTAGAGGGTTCAGGGTATCTCCTAGTCGAGCAGTCTCGACTAGAGCCTTCTTACTTGTTGTATTTTAATTTATTTTATTTTATTTATTTAATTTTTTTCCTTTTTTTTTTAATTTTTATTTCATTCTATTTTATTTCGCCCTTGGCCCACTGTGCGCTCCGTTTTTATGGCCCAGTGACCGCTAATCTATCCTGTCGTGTTGAGCCGTGGGGTATATCCGCTCACGAGGCCGCACACTTAATTGACATTTGTAAATTTTTTTCCCCTTTTACATTAAGTGTCATATCTGTATATATATACATATATATGCATATGCGTACATGTATATATATATATACACCTACGCGTATATATATATGCGCATATCCGCTTATATGCACACATACACACAAACCTCCGCTTTCTTGCTCCACTTCCTTGCTCTCTTTTTATACACTAATTGTTATATATATATATATATATATATATATATATATATATATATATATATATATATATATATATATATATATATATATATATATATATATATATATATATGTATATGTACTTATATGTGCATGTATATACATATATACACTCACGCGTATATATATATGCTCCTATCCGCTTATATGCATACATACGCACAAACCTTCACTTTCTTGCTCTCACTTTCGCACAACGTTTTCGGCGCGCTGCACTGCAACGCCGTTACGCTTACACCGTTGTTCGCCACCACTACTGCTATGTTCTTTGCTCTCTCGTTGCGTCGATCGGGTACCCGTTGGTATGCTCGACTACGTGCTTCCACGCACTTTTTTCTATGCGAACGCTTCTGCCGTCCAGCTCCCTATATTCGGGCAAGTTTGCGGGTCTTTACGCCGCTAGCTTGCCACACTCTCCTCAGTCAGGTCCCTGCTCGGGCGCCACTTGTAAGGATCCAATTTTCCAGCTGGGGCAGCGTCAGTTTACCCAGGGTGGATACCACAAGAAAATTTGTGATTCGCTGTGACCGGAATTCGGAGAGGGGGGGGGGATAGGGAACAACGGGGCAATGCTGAGGGTTTGGCCTCTCAGCGAACGGGCATAGCCGCGTTCTCTACTTGAACTACTTAATGCCGGGATGCGCCTCGGCCAAATAACGAAATATGCAACGAGGAGGGAAGGGGGGAAATGGGATCCACTAGCACCATTAGTTAGTTATTAGTTGCCTGATAGAAATAAAACACACACAGATTCACTTCTTCACAATCTCTTTATTTCACACTCTCTTAATTTCTTAATCTCGCTATTAACTACGGTCGCGCTCACCCACTAGCCTTCAGTCTCACTGTCGCTCGCTAACTTTCAGTCTCGCTGTCACTCACTAATTAAAACTTCTATCGCTCTCCAGCCACCTCCACACCTCGGCCGCGCGCTCTGCTTCGGCGTCGGCAATGCAACTCACCACAGCTTCGGGCCCTTTGAACTTTTCGCCGCGAAAGTCGAAACCATGGTTGCATTGCCGATCGCTGCGACTTGCGCGCGCATTTGAAAACGACTTATGTGAGGTGGCTCATCGAGCCGCCTTACACCATCTATTTTTACTATCCCATCCTTTAGTACGTGTGGATATAAGTCTGCACCTATTATTATATCTACACGACCTGATTTATAAAATTGCGGATCAGCTAAAGTGGAATTGTGCCATTGAGCTATGTCTATATTTGCTTTGCTAACTGGGAGAGCTTTCATTAACTTTGATAATATGATGGCCTCAACCCTAAGCTGTTCTTTACTTGGCTCTCTAGGTTTTATTATTAGCTTAACTTTGTGTTTCGATCTACAAGTATTTTCTGATGAGACACCACTTATTCCTGTCTCATTTTTGGTTCTGGGTAAATTTAGCAACTGTGCGGCCTCCTCAGATATAATTGTTTTTTTGAGATCCACTATCTATTAAGGCTCTTAAGTTAATATAATTCCCCTTTATTGCTTTAACTTTAATTATCGCTGTGGCTAATAAGACCTCTTCATTTGCTACTACTGTATTAACTTTTTCTGCATTTATATGTAACATTGTATGATGAGGCTTCTTACAAAAGTAACAATTCATGTTACTCATACACCTATTAGTATTCGTGTGTCTTAAACACCTCAAACATAACTGTATCTTTTTTGCAGCATCCAATCTTTCTCTTGGGACCATTGCCTTAAATTTCGTGCATTGCGTGGTACTTTGACCTATATATATAGGACAATTGTATTTTCTTTTCCTCCTTATTTGAAGCGGATAATGAGCAATGTCGCTGATCTAAGTAGTCCATTACGTCAGTCAGTAATTGTATTTCTTTTGTCTTTTTTATTTGGCTTTCGTATAATTGAAGTGCCTCTTTACTAAATTTCCTTAGTATTATATGCGCAAAGATTTTATCAATTTCTTCTGAAAGTTGAGCCTTACTTTTAATTATATGTATTGACTCATTAATTGTATCAATAAAATAATTAATACTTTTGGACGAGTCAATATTTAAATTTGGAAGGTCCATTATTCGGTTCAATTGTTCCGAAAAAATTTTCCTTTTATTTTCATATCTCTTGGTCAGTAATTCCCAAGCGGTAGTATAATTATCTGCGGACCCCGTTAACAAATGAGCAACCATGCTCTTTGCTTCTCCTCGTAATGAGGATTTTAAATAACTGAATTTGATAGAAGGAGTTAAATCTTCTCTTCTATCAATAAGGTCGCCAAATAACTCAGCGAATAAATCCCAATCTTTGGTATCTCCAAAAAATATTGGGACTTGAATTTTTGGTAGACCCGGAAGGTTATCCATCTTTTCTTGGATTTTGGGTTGAATTGGGGTACTATTTTTGGCCTCTAACGCACTGATTGCATTTTTCACATCAAATTCTAACTCATTAACCTCTTCGTCAAACATTTTGTTTGACACTATTTATTTTTTAGCTCCTGAAACTTTATTCCATAAAAATTTAATTTTGTTTTTTTTTCGAATATCGTAGATTCCTACGTTTCCTTTTGCTTTTCCTACTAAATATAGTATTAGCTGTTCGACTTTGCTTTTAAACTCTACTTCGTCTTCCAAGCTTTTGTGAACTGTAACTGCTCAAACCTGCTTCACATCTTCTTTATCTTCTTCATTCTCAGCCCTCATCATTTCTAATTTCAAATCTTTTATGCTTTTCATTGCTGTATCAAATTCCTTATTGTTACCCCTACTTTTAACAATAAGGTATGATTATTTTCTAACTCTTCTTTTATTTTTTCTAGCTCTCCTGAAATTTCGCTCGGTGGCCTAATTTCTTCAGATGAGTCTAATTTTTTCAATCTGGACACTAAGTCCGATTGCATTTTCAAAAGCTTTATAACTTTTTCTGACAGCATTTTTTTGTATTTATTTAAAAAAAAATAAAATTAAACTACGAATTATCTTTATCTTATCCGCGCTGTCCTCCTGTTGATCCAGTATTCTCTGAAGGGGGCGCCTGAAGATTTTAGTGAGATTCGTCTTTTCATTGGCCACTGACGGTTTTGATGAGTCCCTCTCTTTCGTCGTATTTTGCTGTTTATTGATGTAGTTTTACTGTCTCTCTTTTGAGATAGAGAACAGAAACCCTTTGGTAGTATTCTGCCTCTCCGTACTTTGCGCGAGAGAACAGAATCACTTCGACTTTTTGTTTTTCTCTCTCCGCACTTCACGCGAGAGAACCGAACTCTTCGGATTTTTTATTTTATTTTGTCTGATCCACTTTTTGGGAATGCAGACCCACCAGCACTACAAATTTTCTTATTTAAATTTGAGCACCACATATCAGTCTAAATATGTATATACTCTGTCTCTTACCACTGGCGGGGGAAAACAGAGTAATATACTATATTTTGTCCTAAGCTGAGTTTTTTTTTTTTAACTATCAGCATTAAGACGCTGGTTCCTTTCTCTGTGTCTCTTACCACGGGTGGGGGAAAACACAGAGAACGCCGAAGATCCAAAATGTTAGAGCGTTAAATGAAACAACTCCACATTTGCCGAATTCAAGATTGAAACTGAACTGTTTATTGCTTAAAAGCCTAGTTCTTATATACCTAATATCTAATATCTTAAAACTACTTCCAGTCACTGGAAGGGTGCATTTTCTCATACAAACAAGTGCACAGATGTTTACTCAAGTATCCCTTTTTTATCGCTGGGCCCAGGCTCACGTTACATTTACATATTGGTCACTGCATTGGTCGCTGTAACTAAGGGGTGACATATTTATTACTTTGTGTCGGATAACGCGCAGGTGATCGAGTATTGTCTCTATTTTTATACCCTGAACCCATTTTCAATGGGAAATCAGGGTATAATGGTTTTGTTGTACATACATTTCAACAAAACCATTATATCCTGATTTCCCATTGAAAATGGGTTCAGGGTATAAAAAAGATGTTCAAACATGAACATACATAATAATAACAAGTAAGAACCCTTGGAACCCTTGGAGTAATAGCTATTTCAATAATTTTTCGCGTCTTTCAGCTTACACAAGAAACACGCACACACACACACACACACGCACGCACGCACACACAGGCATACATACACACACATACATACACACACATACACACACACACACACACACACACACACAGGAGTTCGAGTTGCGTTTTCGTGGAGTACGGTCGACGTCATCGTGATCCATCGTGGACAATAGCTTGATCTGTGTTTTTCCCTGTGAAAGTGGAAAGAACTGTAGACAACGTGGTTGTTGTGGGCGCGACGCACCCAGCGACTGCAAAAAATCTATCAAAGACTTACTTCGCGGCGGTCTCGCGGAGTACCCCAGTGGTACAATCCGGTGGTGCAAGAGAGGGGGCAATAGCGTTACTGTTTTTGGCGTCAGGGCTTTCCTCTTTCCCTTTCTTTTTTTTAAGCGTGAAAAGATTTGTCACACTAGGCGTCACATTTGTGCAAATAATAAAAAATCAGGTGCATTCACTCTAACAGCTGTTAGTAGTGCTGGAAATTGCAGCGGACAATCAGCTGCTCACTATCTTTGGTGAGTTGCTAAGTCTCAGCAAAGACAGCAACCTAGCTGCTGGTGTGAGGTAGCAGGTACTAAATGTAGTGCAGACTGTAGTTAAGTTGAGTTTAAGTTACTGCGGTCTCTAAACTCAAATTATATTTGTAGGCAGTGCCCACTACAGGCTTCACGCCGTGGTAGTCGGAGCAATGTGGAGGCCATGATGGAGGAGGAGCTGCAAGCTTTCGCGCGCCGTTCCTCGTTGCAGCGATCGCCGCAGCAACAACAGAGGGCGTTGCCGCAGTCGTCGACTTGTAATCAGTCTCCAGTGGCTGAGTGCCAGGCACCCAAGTCTTTAAAAGAAGCGTTAGCTCAAATAGAAGTTACGCTATAAATGCACTAATGAGAGAGGAGCTGGCTAGGCTGGTCAGTCTCCACAAGACGGCCGAAGCGTTCTGCAACCGACCGGTCAAAGACTGCGAGGTGCAGACCACGCTGGTCCAGAAAGTAGCTGAGAAGGCTAAGACAGCGAGCGTTAGTGCTACAGCAGGTAGTAATACGCCCAAGCGGTCGAGGGAAGTTGCCACTGAGCAGAGGAAAACTCCCTCGAAAAAGCCGAGACACAATAAAAGCGCAGCAAACCCAATAGAGCCAATGGTTCTACGGGCTGCAGCCGATAACACCAACCAGGCAGGTCGACAGACGAGTCCGAACAGCTGGACGGTTGTTAAGGGACACAAGCCGCTGCAAAAACGTTCCAGAAGTGACGCCATCGCGGTTTCAGGTGTAGGTGGTTGCAGCTATGCGGACATGCTTCGCGTAGTCAAGAGCGACCCAAATTTAAAACATCTGAGCGGCGACGTCCAAGGTATTAGGAAGACAGCTAAGGGGGACCTCTTGTTGCAACTTAGTAGGAAGCCGGAGCATAGCGCTGAGGCTCTGCACGAAGCTGTAGGCAAAGCCTTGGGTGACCGAGCGGTAGTTAAAACACTTACCGAATCGGCTCAAATTGAGATTCGCGACCTAGATGAGTTAGCAAGCAAAGAGGAGTACTTGGAGGCAATTAGGGTGGAGTTGAAGGATAGCTCACTCCCCATTGAGGCTATCAAATCGCTTCGGCCAGCTTTTGGTGGACAGCAAAGAGCTACGGTTGCTCTTCTAATTGGGAAAGCTAAAACTCTGCTCGAGCTGTCCAAAATTAGAATAGGATGGGTAGTATGCCGTATCCGAGCCGTGGAACAGCCTAAACGCTGTTTCAAGTGCCTCGATTACGGTCATATGGCAGCAAACTGTCGCAGTGACTGTGACCTAAAGGGCGCCTGTTTCAGGTGTGGAGAGATGGGTCACAGTGCCAAAGCATGCACTAAGCCACCAAAATGTAACCTCTGCATCCGGAAAGGTGAAAAGCAGACGGACCATTCAGCAGACAGCTTCAAGTGCCCATCCTACCGTGAAGCTGCTCGTAAAATGAAATGTTAAGGTTCTTGCAGCTTAACTTAAATCATTGTATTGCTGCCCAAGATCTTCTAGAGCAGACCATTAGGGAAAAATGTATAGACGTAGCTTTTCTCAGTGAGCCCCACCACTGTATAACCAGCTGTCCTAGGACATGGTCAACAGACGTTCATATCAAAGCTGCGTTGTGGGTATGCGGCAACTCAACGAACGTACTTTCGAATGTTAAGTCATTCAATGGGTTCGTACGCGGCCGATATGGTAACTTATGGCTTTACAGTTGCTATCTGGCCCCCAGCATGCAGCTCAGTGAATTCACGACGGTGCTCGACGAGCTTGCCGAGGATGCTAGGGGTCGGAAGGCCATTATAGCTGGAGATTTTAACTCCTGGGCGTTAGAATGAGGTAGCCTCACAACAAACGCCAGAGGTCGTATCCTACTGGAGATCTTCGCGACACTAGATGTTGCACTGCTCAACACTGGCCACGAGTACACCTTCAGTCGGGCGGGATACGGATCTGTTATCGACATTACTTTTGTCACTTCATCCCTCTTACGGGGAGCAACATGGAGCCATTGCTATAGCTATACGGGCAGCGATCATACGGCACTTCTCAACCTTGTGGAGGGAGTCGTATCGGCTAGATACTTTTGACCCCGCGGTCTTTTCAGAGGTCATTCAGTCTCTGGGCACAATTGGTAATGCTGAGGCCAGAGCATGCCAAATGGTAGCCCAAATACAGAGTGCCTGCAATAGCAGCATGTTACGCCGCAAGCAGTTCACGCGACAACAAGAGCCTACGTATTGGTGGAATGCACAAATAGGTGACATTCGTCACAAATGCATCCAGGCGAGAAGAAGCTACCAACGGGCTCGCGGTAGGTCAACGTTTTTTGAGAAACAGTTAGCTTACCAGGCAGCTAGAAGACAGCTGAAGAAGGCCATTCGGGCAAGCAAAAGAGAATGTTTTTTACAGTTGTGCGACTCAGCCGAATATGACCCTTGGGGCAGGGCATATAAGATAGTAGTTAAAAGACTATACGCATGTGGACAGGTGTAGCCTACGGATCGTCTGGAGCTTAAATCGATTGTGGAAACGCTCTTTCCAGAACGTTTAAGCTCCATTCACGCCCCTGGGTCCGAGTCTGCTGATCAGGGCTCAACACACACTGAAATTGTTTTAGTCACAGAGGAAGAAATCATAGCAACCCTCCGGGGTCTTAGAACCAACACTGCTGCAGGGCCGGACGGGATCCCAAATCGTGCGCTAAAGCTAGCCCTCGCCTTGCACCCTAGTACGTTCGCTGAATTATTCAACGAATGTCTAATTCAAGAGACGTTCCCGGCAAAATGGAAAGCCCAGAACCTGGTATTGCTACCCAAGGCTGGCAAACCACCGGATGAGCCATCTTCATACAGACCGATCTGTCTCTTAGACACCATCTTAGACTGGAGACTGCGATTACTAGCGCCGGAGGCCTGTCACCAAATCAATTTGGATTCCGGAAGGCCCGGTCAACAACGGATGCGCTAAACAAAGTTGTTGGTCTGGCCACTTCCGCCATCCATGGCACAAGATGGAAGCATGGGACGAAGCAGTACTGCATTATTGCGACCCTAGACGTAAAGAATGCCTTCAATACAGCTAGTTGGGATATGATACTGAATGCGCTGTCACATTATAATATCCCTAAATATCTTAAAGAAATAATAAAGAGTTACTTCAGAGGAAGAACACTGGTATACAATACGAGTGAGGGTCCCCAAACTCATACAGTATCAGCTGGAGTACCCCAAGGCTCTGTGCTGGGGCCTCTCCTATGGAATATCATGTACGACGGCGTACTGCGCATGGAACTACCAGCAGGTGCGCACACCATTGGCTTTGCTGATGATGTAGCTGTCGTAGCCATAGGAAAGGAACTCAAAGATACAGAGGATATGTGCAGCGAAAGTATCAATCGCATACGAAGCTGGTTGACTGGAGCTGGGCTCGAGCTAGCGGCACACAAAACTGAAGTTGTCCTAGTCAGCAGTCGCAAAAGAGTGGAAACTGCCAATATAAAGATCGGCAGCGTTACCATTGCGTCAAAGAGGGCAATAAAGTATCTTGGTGTCATGATAGACACAAGATTAACTTTCCGCGAGCACTTAGAGTATGTGCATAAAAAGGCAGCTGATTCTTGTAGAGCTCTCTCGAGAATTATGCTTAACATGCGGGGACCTAAACAGCAACGACGTCTCCTCCTAATGAGCGTCATTAGGTCCGTCATCCTCTATGCTGGGCCAATATGGGCAAGAGCGATGGCAACGCCGAGCTACAGCCGAGGCATTTGCGAGATCTACAGACTGAGCGCAATCAGAGTCAACTGCGCTTTCAGGACTATCTCCGATGATGCGGCGCTCGTCATAGCTGGTATGGTACCATTGGAGTACTTGGTCGCCGAAGCCGTGGAGCGGGATTCGCACGCGCCTGCGCGACTCAACGCTATCAGGACGAACAGCACGATGGCAAAGAAAGTGGAATAGCTCAGCTAAAGGGCGGTGGACGCACAAGCTCATCCCGGAGCTTGAACCATGGGTCAACCACAAGCACGGCGAGGTAAACTTCTACCTTACGCAGATCCTCTCGGGACATGGATGCTTTCGGAGCTATTTGAAGCGCTTTGGCCACGAGGATTCTGACGAGTGCCCCTGGTGCGAGCGAGGGCATGTGGAAGACGCCAACCACATTCTTTTCGAATGTGGGCGGTTCCTGGAGGAGAGGCGTCGTCTGGAAGAGGCAGTGGGCCGCTCCATCAGAGCGGACAGCATAGTCAACGCCATGCTGGAATCGGAGGAAGTTTGGGAACTAACAAGCACCTTCGCGGCCACAGTGATGATGGAGCTCCGCAGAGTTGAGCGACTGAGAAGACGAGCTGTCCCAGGCTAAGGTAGCGCACAGTGCTTGCGAAGCAATGCTTTACGGCCGTCCCGCAAGCATAGCGCACTATCCTAGCCACCACGCAACTTGTAACTTGTATTATAAAGATTGTCAATAAACGAATATAAACAAGTAAGAAAGCTCTTGTCGAGACTGCTCGACTACGAGATCCCCTGAACCCTTGGAGCAATAGATATTTCAACAATTTTTCGCGTTTTTCAGCTTACATAAGAAACACGACACGAACTGCGAACTGCGACACACATACACACACACATGAATACACACACAAACGCATACACACACACACACATACACAAACAATTACATACATATACACACACAAGCATAAACACGCATGGGCGGCAGTGTGCGTTTACTATGAGAACTTAATTGCTTAATAACTTTTTTTGTGGACATACGATCTTCATGAAACTTCCAGATTATGATTATAACATGATTATAACATGTAATTGCCAAAGCACAAGTCTCTAGTATTTGAAATACGCTTTTTACAAAAGTGAGGGTGAGGGGGTGAATTTAAGGGTGGGGGGTAAATTTTAACAAAAACCGAAATTGTATAAATTTTATCCTTTACAGTGGCGCTCCTTTGCCCACACCTTGTCACCTACGGCCGGCTTCCACTGCCGCCTCCGTAGATTGTAGTTCCGCGCCTGATCTTGTCTAGCTCTCTCCAGGTTCCGACGCACTTGATTCAGCCTCTGCCCTGCTGCAGGCGGCTGACTATTCTTGCAGTTCTGACACCGCTTGCAACGCTGCACGTATGCCCGCGCATCCCGATACATACCGGGCCAGTAGTATCGTGCGGCCACCCGAGCAATTGTTTTTCCCAAGGTGGCCAGCGGCGACTGCATCGTGGCTCTCTACCAGTACTTGCTTGCGCCGCTCCGTTGGCACACACAGCTTCCACGCCGCCACACTTTTGTGGCCGGCTTGATGCGGACTGTGCCGATATAAGTTACCAGACTCTTCGCGATAGTCTGGCCACTTTTGTGGTGCCTTGCGCAGATCCTGGCGCAGCTTGGTGAGCCAACGACATCCTGTCCCAGCTGGCGTCTCCTTACTAGCGACCAAGCGGCTCGCCTCTTTCTCCAGAAGCTGCCGTGAGAGTGCATCTGCTACCACATTTCGCTTGTCTTTCCTGCGTAGAAGATACCGTTGCTCTTTGGTTCTGTTGGTGCCCTTCACCTCCTTATCCACATGAAGCGGTTCTCGACAATCCGTAGTCACCTCCAGTGGCGTCTTGGGACCCGCTTCCATGCTTACAGCAACGATCGATAACTTCGCTTCCAGTTGGCGGCTTGGTTTGGGATCTCTTGGCCCAATTTTCAGCGCCAAACCGCCACACTCTAGTGTGGTGCCTATCTAGCCAAGAAATCCCAGCCTAGCACCAAATCGTCGATCACTCCTGGCAGGATCAGCAACGGTATCTAGATTTGCTGATTTCCCAGGCTGCCGTCCGCCAAGCGTATGCGCCGCCGTGTGGCGCACACCACGCCCACTCCGCCCACTCCGCCTCTCAGCGAGCCTCTCACTGATGAAGCTGCTCGAGGCTCCCGTGTCAATCGTGGCCCTCTGCTGTGAGACTCCAATGGCCACGATCGACGTCAGCCGGCTGCCTTCGTCCTGAAGACTGCCCATTAATACCTGGGGGCTCCTGGCCGCTGCTCCCGCTCGCCCCTTGATGGCGGGTGCCGCTGTTCGTTTCCCGACTGGCAAACGTTCTCACTCCAATGCGCCCGCACTGCCAGCAGAAATGCAGTGCCTTGTTGCGGCACGTAAAAGCGCGGTGCCCCTCCTGGCCACACACTCGACATGCCCTGGCCAGATTTGGGATGTGTGTTCGTGCTCCGGCTGTGCCTGTCCTTGGCGCAAGCGAAGGCTTTGCCTCATCCTCCATGCGGCGATACTCCACATCGCGTGTCCTGCAGTCGCGCTGCTGCGCTTGTGGAGGGCAAACAGAGCCGCGCCACATGCGCAAGCTCTGATTCCAGGTCGTCCTCCGTGACGGCGGTCGTTGCCTCATCCCTGAGTGAGGCACGGTGTCCATGCAGTCGCCCCAGCTCGGCGATTCTCAGTGAGTAAGGAATGCTTCCATCATTCCTCTCAACCCACTCGCCGAACTGTCTCCGCATCGCGTCCAGTGTGCCTGACAAGCTCACCCCGAACTCGTCACCATACCGCAGCACTTCATCCTTTTTCAGATTATATACCCACGCTCGCACCATATTCACAAATATTCGCTAATTAATCTCTTATCGCAGGGCCCCACGTTGGGCGCCAGTTGTAACGAACCTTCGGTTTATCCCGAGTCTAAGCTGGGCTAGTTTCAGCTGACAGTGGATTCGTGCCAACAAATTTATTTGTTGAATCCCCTGCGATATTAATTAGTCACTTGTGATTTAGGTTTTATAGCGTAAATGTATATTTTCTGAATAAGTTTGAAATTTACACGTCACTTAAATTTATGCTGCTCCGCTGGTTGGCTTTAGCGAAGCACACCTACTGAGCGCTGGTTCAACGCACTCCGGCTGGGAGAGTGTTGTACTAAAACACGCTAGTTCACCGGGACGATTCGGGAAACGCCAGGATTTCGATCTGTAAACTCTGGCGGTTCGCTCAGATATACAGGCCTCTCCTACTATCCCACTCGTTCACAGCACAAAACTAGCTACGTTTCACTCACAAACACTTCTTTTGCGCACGGCTACGTGAACTTAGTCAGATGTGCAGGAGTCGCTTAAGACGCTGATATGCACCGATGTCCTGATCGGTTCCGCTGATGATCCGCAAGGATTCCTTCTGGATGTCCGCGGATTCCCTCTGGATGTCCTTGCTGTTCCCACGATGTCCTTGCTGTTCCCACGATGTCCTGGGAGTCCTGATTTACCATTCGCGTTGACTTTCACTTGACTTTGGCACTCTCTTCACGCACTTCGACTTTTCACTTTATATCTTCTACGGCCTCGTATGGAGCTGCTGGTGTCCTTTTATACCCCAGCCACAGGCCCTGCTTCGTGTGGGGCCTTTCTGTTGCTCGTGCCCATAAAAACGGTAAAGTGGCGTGATCTGGGTGACGCCACTTTCCCGCCAAATTGAGTGGCAGACTCCCATTGACCGAAGTACCGTTGTTGCCATGCGAGTGAACATGTCCACTGCTATCACCCGGCCCGAACGGCACCTCGGCTAACGGTCACCGATGATCACCATAAATGCCGACCCCTATTTTGAACACGCGCCGTAAAAATTTCGTTGGCTTTTCAATAAATGAACTTCTTGGTTAGCATCACACGCTGACGATCACTTCAGTAGCAAACATTTAAAATACTAAATTTTACAATACGAATGATCTCAAACAAGTTTCTACCAACAAAGAAGTGCAACAATTTCACAATTCGACGCAACTGTCTTGACATTTACACACACATAGCCAGTACGCGCTATTTCACAACGAAACGACGCGCATAATCAACTACTCAACAAGATGGCTGACGAAGAAAATTCTACCGATGCGGGGATAAGTACATAGAATACGTCCAACATGAATGCCATTTTATGCAAATTGCCATTCCCTCAACTAAACTCAATATTCATCAAACTCGAGGACTGGTTTGCGAAAATGTGCAAATGCATGATCTAGTATCAATATGTGCAAGAGGAATGCGCTTTTTGCAGCCAACGGATCTACAATCCATACGTACGGCTCGACTTGCCTTACACTCGACCTTGGCTTTCGTCGTCCATTCACTTGGAACTTCACCATATCAGACACTACAATATCAATCCTAGGATCAGACTTCGTCGATATTAAGCGAGGAAAATTAATCGACGCGCGAACACTACTTGCTCATAGTGACATCTGCAGTCTACAATCGCTAGCCACCGTCAAAACGTTTGGCACATCCTGCCAGTTCGCCAAGCTATTAGAAACAAGTAAGAACGTTGCAGTCGGGCGTTACCGACTGCGGAATACTCATTCACATCCCATCAACAATTTAGTAGTTAAGTTTCGTTCTAATACTGTAGAATATACAGGTTTTTCCGATTTGCCACGCCCCAACTGGGCGTAGACACCTCATATTTGGTCAGTTTTTAGAAAGAGATAACGTTACCCTAACTGCAAAGTTTAAATGCTTACCCTAAAAAAATGTGAAAATTACAGGGTATTTTTCGATATGCCACGCCCCTAAAGAGGCGTAAAAATTATTTTTGGTGCATCGATAGAGGAGGCCACCAGTAACTCAACTATCCAAATTTGAAGCTTCTAGCTATTATACTTTAGGAGATATAAACTTTTGCGGTTTGCCACGCCCCCTGTGGGCGGACATATATTCGACAAAACTTTTTGGTCTTGGGTGATCAGTCCGAGTATATATACAAAATTTGAGATCTCTGGCATCAATAGTGTCCAAAATATAGGAGAATTTAAAAAATCACTATATCTTCAGGTCCGATTTGCCACGCCCCCAACGGGCGTAGACTTATAATTTATCTTCAGACTTTATAGAATCATACCATTAGCTGACGTGCAAAATTTCAGCATTCTAGGTTTACAACTTTAGGAGATACAGTTTTATCCGATTTGCCACGCCCCCAATGGGCGTAGATATATCCGCCATAGCTCGTGATCTTGGGTGGTCAACGCGGACCTACATACCAAGTTTCAGCTTTCTAGCTCTTCAACAAACATGATTTCTGGTATATCGGAAAATGCATTTTCCGATTTGCCACGCCCCTAGTAGGCGGATCGGGAAAATTTTAACACTTTATAAATCGGAGATATACACGAATATGTGTTCCAAATTTCAAGTCTCTAGCTTCAATAGCGCCGAAATAGATTGCGTTCATACGGACAGACGGACAGACGGACGGACGGACAGACGGACAGACGGACGGACAGCAAGACGGACATTGCACAAAACCAATATACTGATTCACTTTCGTGAATGAGTATAAAAATCAAGGACATCACTCAGCTCAACTCTTCAGCACCTGATCGATACCCGTTACCTCATATACAGGACTGCACTCATATTTTCTATTGAAAGAAAATATTCTAAGCAATCGATCTCAACCGTGCCTTTCATCATATTCCAATAGAACCAGGTGATATCCCTAAGACAGCTATAACTACACCTTTCGGCTTATTCGAATTCACATATATGACGTTTGGATTCTGAAACGCTGCCCAAACATTCCAACGTTACTAGATACTGCATTCAGAGTAATGAATTATATTTTTGTCTACATTGATGACAAAGCTGTAGCATCAGACAATGAGGAGCTACACAAACTTTTTCTAAAACAGGTTTTCGAACGACTTGGACGCAATCACTAGTTTTGGTCAAACTTCAATCCAATTTCTGGAACATAACATTGACTCCAATGGCATTACACCTCTGCCTGACAAAGTCAAAACAATAATCGATTTTCCGTTGCCTAAAGTAGCTAAGAAACCTCGACGCTTTCAGGCAACGATCAACTTTTACAGAAGATTCTTGCCAAAAGCCATCACCAAGCGCCACTGGTACAGCTCATCCCGGGATGAATGATTTTTCATCTATATCCTGGACCTCACATACCATCAAACATTTTACTGGTTCATCCATTACCATTACGATTCTTCAGCGTTAAACTTACAGATGCACAACGCAATTACAGCTCGTATGATCGAGTATTGCTAGCTATCTACCTCAGCATAAAACCATTTCGGTACATGTTAGAAGGACGAATATTCGATGTGCGCACAGATCACAAGCGATTAGTTTTCGCTTTTACGCAAAAGCCTGAAAAAGCTTCATTTCGTCAACTTCGCCAATTAGATTTCATATGTCAATTTACAACATTAATTCAACACATAGCTGGCATTGAAATCACTACAGCAGATACATTATCTAGCATATCTGCAGTATATTCAAATATTATTGACTACAATAAAATCCCTCAAGCACAAATCAATCGTTCTGAACTGAAGACGATTCTCAAAGACAAGTCTACAACTTTACAACTCAAGTCAATAAGCTTACCTCACTCTTCAACTTGAATCATATGTGATTTCTCCACTGCCACTTTACGTCCATATATTTCTCAACCATTGAGAAATACTATGGAGACGAAATGCTCATAGAGACGTTCGATCAACACTCCGCATTATTAAGTAACGTTTTGTTTGGCCCTCCATGCACACCAATATCAAAAATTTCGTTAAATATTGTATACCATGCCAAAGATCTAAAGTTACACGTCATGTTCACTCACCACTTCAACAATGCGCACTACCATCTCAACGATTCGAGCACATTAACTTGGATCTGATTGGACCTCGACCCCAATCCGGACAATACAGATACTGCCTCACAATCATCGATCGCTACACCAAGTGGCCAGAAGCTGTTCCTATCGAAGATATACAAGCAGAAACAGTTGCAGCCGCACTAATTAACACGTGGATATCCCGTTTTGGGATAACTACAGATAAGGAAAGACAGTTCGAATCTAGACTTTTCAACGAATTATCGCGACTCCTGCCATAAAAATGTTTCCACATAAATAGACATTTTCAACCACAAACAGAGATCGCGCATGAGCTAACAAGGATTACGACTGATCTGCGACCAGTTCCAGCAGCTAACCATGATACTTCTTAGCCATTATTGAAATAGTTGAGCAGTCTCGACTACGAGATCCCCTGAACCCTTCCAGCAAGAGCTATTTCAATATTTTTTCGCGTCTTTCTGCTTACACAAGACACACGCACACACACACACGCGCACAATCACACACACGCATATACACACACATCATACAAACACACACAGATACACACACACACACGCAGAGATACGCACGCACGCATAAGCACGCATTGGCTGCAGTTTGCGCTTGCTATGAGAACTTAATTGTTTAATAACTTTTTTTTGTAGACATACGATCTTCATGACACTTTCCGATTATAATTATATGTATTTGTATATATGCATGTATTTGCCAAATCACAACTCTCTAGTATTTGAAATACGCCTTTTACAAATATGAGGGTGAGGGGCGGATATAGAGGGGGAGGGGTAAATTTTAACAAAAACCGAAATTATATAAAATGCATACAAGTATACATACAAAATTTTGAGATTATATCTTTAAAGATGGAAGATATTTAATTTGATAAACTCGATATCCGCGGTGTATATACGGACATTTAATAAAAATTCAAGTCTCTAGCTCTTATACACTGCTGGTCTTGGGTTAGACGTACTCGTACTTTCGTTAATATATGCTTTTTAACTTTTATTTGGAAAGCAACTTTCAAAAAGTGGATATACAAAAATGTTCGATATTCGATGACTCTTCAAGTATACAAAACATAAAAATTTTAATTTTACAAAATAGCAGTTTTTTTTATTCATTTTATGAAAACTGTTTAAAAAAAAGGCACATTTTTCTTGGTCACTGAAATAGACGCACTTAAACAAATTCATTTTTTGTAAAGAAAGGAACTTTATTTTATGCCTAAATTTAAGTTTTTATAAATATTTGAATAATAAGTAAGTATACAAAAATAAATTCAATAATGAGTGCTGCCTCCTTGTTCGAAATAACTTCATAGATCCGGTCTTTCATAGAGTGATACAATGAGTTTATGTAGCTCAGTGAAATCTCGCTCCAAGCGAATTTAATTGCAGCGGTTAGTGTTTCTTTGTTTTCGTATTGTTTACTCCCTTCAAATACTTTCCTTGAAAGCCATCCCCAAACATTTTCAATTATGTTAAGATCTGGGGAATACGGAGGCCAAGTCATGACCTGAACATTTTCACTCGTAATAAATGACTTCACAACACCAGCGTTATGGATCGGAGCATTATCTTGTTATAATGTAATTTTAGCTGCAGACTTAGTCGAATTTGAAGCAAGTTGAACAATTTTACGCTCATCTCGGGAAGTAAGTGCTCGTTTTCGCCCTTTAAAGTGTGTTCCATATGACTCTGGATCTTTCAAGTATCTGTCAACAGTTCTGGAGCTGCGTTTTATCTTTTTGGCAATATTTCTGTTAGACAGTCCCTGTGAGTGGAAGAAGTCTACTTATTGACGCTCCAATAAGCTTAATATAGTAGCTTTTCCCACTTTTCTTTTAATATCATTTTAAAATGATTGATTTCTTAATTTTTAGCTTTTATCCAATCAAAAACGCTGCAGTTTTTCACACAAAACTAAGAAAGTGAATATGCGCGTAATTCATTGACCAACCGAAAAGCCATGTGATTGCATAGAAATTTCTAGAGTCTTCGAATTCACAGTTATCTTTTCGAATATCAACAAACTATGAACAGATGTTTTTCGAACTAGACTCGAACATAAAAATAAAAAAGTGTTGGCAGCCAAGACATGCCTAATAATTAAATAAAACCGTTTTTTTACAAAAATTATGGGTGCGTCTAACCTAAGACCAGCAGTGTATCTTCTGAAATGGACGCGTTCATACATACGGACCGACAGACGGACAGGGCCACATCGACTCAGCTCGTCGCTCTGATCAAGAATATAAATACTTTGTGGGGTCTGTCACGCCTCCTGCTGCCTTTTACATACATTTCAACAAAACCATTATACCTTGATTTCCAATTTCCATTTGCCAAAGCACATTTTGAATTTGAAATAAGTCTTTTGCAAATACGTGGGTGAGGGGGCGGATATAGGGGTGCACTATGGTCAGAAAGTCGGATTTTTTGGCATAAAGTCCAATTTTAAAGTTAGAGCCTTGAAATTTGGTACATATTTTTGCTAAATTTTTATAGAATTTCGGATTTTATACCCTGAACCCATTTTCAATGGGAAATCAGGGTATAATGGATTTGTTGAAATGTATGTA
Source organism: Drosophila arizonae (assembly GCF_054131065.1). Lineage (NCBI taxonomy): Eukaryota > Metazoa > Arthropoda > Insecta > Diptera > Drosophilidae > Drosophila > Drosophila arizonae. The sequence continues at coordinate 35,173,949 of NC_142927.1, forward strand.
ACAGGGAGAAGGAGGCGTGGCAGACCCCACAAAGTATATATATTCTTAATCAGGGTGACGAGCTGAGTTGATTTGGCCCTGTCCGTCTGTCCGTCTGTCTGTCCGTCTGTCCGTCTGTCCGTATGTATGAACGCGTCGATTTCAGAAGATATAAGAGCTAGAGACTTCAATTTTTTTTTAAATGTCCGTAATTACAGCGCGCATATCAAGTTTATCATTAACAAGTAAGAAAGCTCTAGTCGAGACTGCTCGACTACGAGATCCCCTGAACCCTTGGAGCAATAGATATTTCAATAACTTTTCGCGTCTTTCAGCTTACACAAGAAACACGCACACACACACGCGCGTACGCACACACAGGCATACATACACACACACGCATACAGACACACATTCACACACACACGCATACATACACAAACGCATACACACACACATACACATACACACACACATACACAAACACATACACACACAAGCACCCACGCATAAACACGCATGGGCTGCAGTGTGCGCTTACTATGAGAACTTAATTGTTTAATAACCTTATCGATAAAAAACCTTATCGAAAACCAGTTATAAAATTATATCTTCTACACCTTTATTGCTAGAGTCTCCAAATTTTTAATGTATGCTTACATGCAATTTCTACAATTTCGGTTTTTGTTAAAATTTACCCCTCACCCTTAAATTCACCCCCTCACCCCCTCATTTTTGTAAAAAGCGTATTTCAAATACTAGAGACTTGTGCTTTGGCAATTACATGCATATCCATGTTATAATCATAATCTGAAAGTTTCATGAAGATCGTACGTCCACAAAAAAAGTTATTAAGCAATTAAGTTCTCATAGTAAGCGCTCACTGCCGCCCATGCGTGTTTATGCTTGTGTGTGTATATGTATGTAAATGTTTGTGTATGTTTGTGTATGTGTTTGTGTATGTGTGTGTGTATGCGTGTGTGTGTGTGTATGTGTGTGTATGCGTGTGTGTGTATGTATGCCTGTGTGTGCGTACGCGCGTGTGTGTGTGCGTGTTTCTTGTGTAAGCTGAAAGACGCGAAAAGTTATTGAAATATCTATTGCTCCAAGGGTTCAGGGGATCTCGTAGTCGAGCAGTCTCGACTAGAGCTTTCTTACTTGCTTTTTTTTAATACATTTTTTTATTCTTCCTTGTTGTCTAAAATAATGTTATATTGCTCTTCACAGTCAGATTCGTGATATAAATCAGAATCCGAATCTGAATTTTCCGGATCGAAATTAATAGTTTACTGGGTCGGCGGAGATACTGCCTTTAGAAGATATATGACATCTTGTGGAAGATTTTTCTTTTTGATTTGATTTTGTCTTTTATTCAGACATATGCTTTATATAAACGGATCTGATGAATCCATTGCACTATAAAACACATCAGCCATGGTGTTTAGTCGGCTATTTTTTCTTGCATGTGATTTTCTGTCACTTTTGTGGACTGTGGACTGTGGACAGTCGGAGACATTGGGTACCAAGGATATATACTAAAGTACATTGAAAATGTGCTCTTACAAAATTCCTTAAATTTGTCAACATCTGCAGAATAGTAAGACGAAATGTTAATCAAAATCACGAAGAAATTGTGTAGAAGGGCTTGATCAAAGTTTGTTACTGATGAAAACAAACGGGTATTAGAGAAGGCTCTTCTGGCTGTGTTTCTGTCATTACAATTGCCACTACCGTTTTGCTTGGGCATGTTTATAAGGAGACCCATTTGTTTCCACATCATGTCTTGAATATTCTTTTTTCGAGACATTACTTACATTTTGTCAGCCTGCTTAATATGCCACTTTCGAATTTCGAGCCTATATGACACAATTAGGACGAATTCAACAAAACGAATCCAGGCATGCAATGGACTCGCGCCGTATTGAAGACTTTCAGGTCTTGGTGCAAAGTTTCCTGAATAAAAATCTGTGGTTTCCAGAAGCTCTGTTGGTTTTACACCACATATTGGGCAGCACTGAGTGGATGTCGTTCCAGTTAAGGTTTTAAGCACCTTGCCATCAATAAGTGTCATTTGCGTAGCATATTTAATGACAACTTCTTTGTCCCCCTTTTTATATAAATAATCCTTTAAGGGGGCGATTTGAACATCCAAACTTTTTTTTCGAGTAATATTTTATATATTTTTAAAATTATTATCCGATGCTAGGTCACATGCTAACTTTCTTTTTAGGCGCTCTCCAGCATCTGAATAGTTTAGCTTCAGTCTATCCATTGCAGATGAATATGCCAGATCCGTCACATTTTCATCTAACGTCAAATTAATTGACTGCGAAAGCCACCTTGCATGTCGAGCCTTAAATCTTTGCAACATTCGATTGCACTGCGGAAAATATTTTTTGACGTGATTCAGAAAAATCCTGATTTTTTCAGTAAATATATCCACCTGAGCAGCACTGAGATCAGATTTGTTTACTTTTTCCAATAGCCATATGATAAGTGCACCATCATCGCGCTTGTTGTTGTCCCAAACTTCCAGCAACGTTAAGCGCCGAAACTCATATTTGGCTGCAACATGTCAATTTATTCAAAAAGGAACAAAAAGGGGCAGAGGAAACTTATTAATTCCGAATATATAAACATTAATCTTGAACATGTCGTTTTTAGTTGCGCGCTCAAGCGCGCTCAGAACAAGTAATACACCACGAAACACGGCTCTATTTGTTAAATTTCACCTGTAAAAAGACACCAACAACAATTGCACATACACAGCTAAACATTCACAATCTTGACAAACTAACACTGAACATTAATTATACCCTGAACCCATTGAAAATGGGAAATCAGGGTATAATGGTTTTGTTGAAATGTATGTAACAGGCAGAAGGAGGCGTGGCAGACCCCACAAAGTATATATATTCTTGATCAGGGCGACGAGCTGAGTCGATTTGGCCCTGTCCGTCTGTCCGTCTGTCTGTCTGTCCGTCTGTCCGTCCGTCCGTCTGTCCGTATGTTTGAACGCGTCGATTTCCGAAGATATAAGAGCTAGAGACTTGAATTTTTTTTTTAAATGACCGTATATATAGCGCGGACGTCGAGTTTGCTTTTAAAATTCGATAAATCATCCCGTTATGTTTTTATCGAGTGAAAACATTCAAGTTCAAATCAGATGCCACTATAGCTAATTGTGAATGATTTTTCTTTTTTTTTAATTTCTCAAATATTCAATATAATATGTAGATCATATGCTGAAAGTTTCATTAAATTCCGTTCAGTCAAAAATTAATAAAAAATAATCAAATATTTGGCCAATTAACAAACGCACGTGCAGCAGCTACAACAGAAACATTCGTTGAATCACATCAGCTGTTAATTTCGTTTAGTTTTGGTAGATGGCGCAGCAGCAGTGAATCTATTAGAGTTTTGCCAGCGACACTGGCAGGAGTGGGGTGGCCTAGTGTGTTAGCTGCATGACGCTCGAACGAGAAGTTGTGGTTCGAATCCCGATCGGTGCAACTGGTGTTAATTTTTAGACTCATTCACGAAAGTGAAATGAGTATATTGGTTTTGTGCAATGTCCGTCTTGCTGTCCGTCCGTCTGTCCGTCTGTCCGTACGAACGCAATCTATTTCGGCGCTATTGAAGCTAGAGACTTGAAATTTGGAACACATACTCGTGTATATCTCCGATTTATAAAGTGTTAAAATTCTCCCGATCCGCCCACTAGGGGCGTGGCAAATCGGAAAATGCATTTTCCGATATACCAGAAATCATGTTTGTTGAAGAGCTAGAAAGCTGAAATTTGTTATGTAGGTCCGCGCCGATCACCCAAGATCACAAGCTATGGCGGATATATCTCCGCCCATTAGGGGCGTGGCAAATAGGATAAAACTGTATCTCCTAAAGTTATAAACCTAGAATGCTGAAATTTTGCATGTAAGCTGATGTTTAAATTCTATGAAGATAGGTGAAAAAATTATATATCTACGCCCACTAGGGGCGTGGCAAATCGGACCTGAAGATATAGTGATTTTTCGAATTCTGCTATATTTTAAGCACTATTGATGCTAGAGACCTGAAATTTTGTATATATACGCGGGTTGACCACCCACGTCCAACGAGCTATGGTAGATATATGTCCGCCTATAGGGGGCGTGGCAAACCGCAAAAGTTTATATCTCCTACAGTTTAAGAGCTAGAAGCTTCAAATTTGGATAGTTAAGTTACTGGTGGCCTCCTCTATCGATGCACCAAAAATAATTTTTAAGCCTCTTTAGGGGCGTGGCATATCGAAAAATACCCTGTAATTTTCACATTTTTTGAGCATAAGAATTCAAATTTCGCATTTAGGTAACCGGTTGCTCGTTCTAAAAACTGGCTAAAATTGAGGAGTCTACGGCTACTAGGGGCGTGGCAATCGGCATTTACAGTGCCCGAATTGCGACATTTATATGCGTCAGCCATCTATTTATGTATATGTACACATAAGTAGGCTTAATAGGCATTGATAGCACGGAAGGAAACATTTTTATAAAATTAATAAAATATAAAAAAACTAAAATAACAAAAATTTGTAATTTACAAAAAAGTGTTTTCAGCGGGATTTGAACTCGCACCCAACCCAAACAGCATGTTTGTCAAAATAGCTAAAATAAAGATCGTCGGCGCTTCAGCCTACAGCACCACCGCGTCGTTTCGATCAAGAGTAGTTAAAACGAAATCACATTATTGTTATGACGCCGCATAGCAAAGAAAAGCCAGTGTAGCGGCTGGAAATTCAAAAACAATGCAAAGACAAATCAATCGCAACGGGATTCTTAGAATATGCTAGAGCACGCATTTATGTGTACATACATACACACATACAAATGAGCGCGTGTATAAGGCTGGAATGCTTGATGCTATGCGTGCAGGCTTACATATATAATTATATATACATATGTATGTATTTGCGTATATGTATTTGAGGGCTATTTAAGAAGAAACAAATTTAAACTTATAAAATTATTCGACTAAGAAAATGAAAAGTATTAAGTGCCATTCAGTCAAGCTCGCACCTTCCCAATAAAATATCTATTTTATAAAAAACGAAATATGTATGAAAAAATAAAAAAATAACACTTTACTGTGGTTCGAACCTCCCCTACTCTAACATTACTTGCGTCGCCCTTAGCACCCGCGCCACTGCTTTACTCGAGCACTCAGTTGCTAAAATAGAATAGCTTAATAAGAGAGCGTCATCAGACAAAACTACAGTAACGGCTAGAAAGTCCAGAAATCAATCGAAATTCTAAGAATGTGAGAAAAGGCGCGCTTCTGTCTGTACGCATAGAATAGACGATGAGTGTGTGCACAAGCATAGGAAAATCGCGCTGATCTGCTGTTAGCTTGAAGCCGGTATCCAATATATGGATATAAATATATAATAAAAATCCAAATTGTATAAATTATATATGTATGTAATTTGAATGCAATAGCTATCGATGATTTTCCAATTTTAATGGCATCATGCCGTGTTTTTTGCTGCGCACTAGACTTCAAAATTGCACTCTGGTTGACAGCGTTAGGGCTGTGAATGAGTCTTCTGCTATCGGTATCGCCCGATTGCAACGTTCTTACTTGTTTTTAATTGTTTCAAAATATTTTTATATTTTCATAAATGAGTTTTCTATTTAATTTATATTTTTGAATGCACCGAAATTGAAATTTTAACTATACTTTATGTGCATTTTTAATAGTTTGGTTATTCTAGCAGATTCTTAGAATCGCATCAGCAGTTAGTTTCGATTAGTTTTGGTAGATGGCGCTGCAGCAGTGAATCTATTTGAGTTTTGCCAGCGCCACTAGCAGGAGTGAGGTGGCCTAGTGTGTTAGATGCATGACGCTCGAACGAGAAGTTGTGGTTCGAATCCCGATCGGTGCAACTGATGTTAGCTTTTTTAATTGTTTCAAAATATTTTTATATTTTATTAAATGAGTTTGGTATTTTATTTATATTTTTAAATACATCGAAATTGAAATTTCAGCCATACTAAATGAGCATTATTATTTGTTGGGTTCAGGGTAGTATCTAGTCGAGCACTCTCGACTAGAATTTTCTTACTTGTTTTAAATACCTGTGCTTTTACATTCCATGATTACAATATTCTTTTTCTTTAAACAATCACGCTCAAAACAATGACAAAGCTTAATAAATTTTAAGGTTGCATACCAATAATTTAAGCTTGCATTGAAACCGCTGACTTTAGTTGCGCGCCAAATTTAAATGACTAATTTGAAAATTTGTTTAAAAACGTTTTTTTCTTATCTAATGTGTCTATAATCAAAAAATAAGTTACATTTTCAGTTATGAATAAATAAAAAAAATGACTTTATGCCAAAATATCAGGCTTTTTGACCATAGTGGGGTGGGGGGTAAATTTTAACAAGAAGCGAAATTGTTTTTGGAAGCTCTAGCTCTAAAGGTGTAGAAGATATAATTAAATGACTTCCAAAGAACACATAGACCGGACAAGTAGTGTAAAGATTTTTGCACACTTTTTTTTCGTATTCGCTCGGCTACTTACTTTCAGGCTCGGACTGCGAAAATATACGAAGGCACAATAATTACGCTTCATGCGCTCGACCGTTATGGTCAAATGTTGAACAAAAGATGCATTTTCTCTCTCTGTCTGTCTGCACGCATTTAAATTTCTGGCACGCCTCACAGCGCATTGCGTACTTGGTGGCATCTCGGAACATGCCCGGCCAGTAGTATCTCTGCGCCAGTCGTGCCACCGTCTTCCTCACTCTTTGATGTTCGGCCGTGGGAGCATCGTGGCACTCCAGCATCACCCTGTTCCTCAGGCTGCTGGGGACACACAGCTTCCACGGGATGAAATCCTCTTCGTCTGTCCGGTGGCCTAGATTCCGGTATAACTGCCCATTCTCCTCTACATAATCCTGGAACTTCTCGGGCTCCCTCGCGATCCGCTCGCGCATCTTTTTAATCCACCTGCAATCGGGTTTGTTCTCCACTGCCTGCTGACAGCTGTCCAGGGGTTGCCAGGACAGCGTATCAGCCACTACGTTCAAGTTCACACGGCGATAGCGTATGTTAAACTGGTATTGCTGCAACTCTAGCGCCCATCGAGCGATCCTGCCTGTGGGACTTTCTATGGAGTTGAGCCATTTCAGCGCTAGGTGATCCGTGACTACGTCGAACCTGTAGCCCTCCAGGTAACACCGCATCCTTCGGATCGCCCACACAATCGTGAGGCACTCATTTTCAGTGGCCGAGTAGTTCAGTTCCACCTTCAGTAACTTTCGGGTGGCGTAAGCTATTACCCGCTCCTGACCTGGACTTCTTGGGTTAGCATCGCTGGCGTCGGTCTGCAACACGAGCTTGGCCGAGAACTCGGGGCAGGCCAAGATAGGCGCGGTCGTTAAGCTCTCCTTCCGCAACGCCTCTTCCTGCTCCTTGCCTCAGATCCATTTCTGGCCTATCTTAAAAAGCCTTGTCATTGGCTACGCCAGCGACGCGAAGTTTGACACGAAGCGTCTATACCAAGATGCCATCCCCAAGCATTGCCGCTACTCATTTAGGTTCGAAGGCGCTGGGATGCTCTGGATCGCCTCGAATTTCGCGGGGTCCGTGCAAATCCCCTCTCCGCTTATCTCGTGCCCGAGATACGCCAATTTCTGCCGAAAGAAGCTGCATTTCTTCCTGTTGACCTTCAGATTTGCCGCTCTAAGTCGCCGGAAAACTTACCTTAAATTGGCTACGTGCTGCTCCTTTGTTGCTCCGATCACCACGATGCTGTCATGATACGCAAACGCGTGGAGTTCCATGTCGGGCCCAATGACCGTGTCCAATGTCCTCCGGAATGTCGCCCCCGCCGAATGTAACCCGAATTGCATCACGCGCCATTGAAATAGTCCTCTTCCCGGCACAGTGAACGCCGTGTACTCTCAACTATGCGCCACCATCGGGATCTGAAGGATCCTCGGAACAGGATACTCATCCGGGATCGAGTGAGCGTTGACCTGTCGATAATCTACGCACATGCGCTCCCCACTCTTTTTCTTGACTAAGACTATGGGTGCGCTGTGTGGTCTCTTCGACGGCTCAATGGCTCCAGCTCGAAGCAACTCGTCCACCTGTTCATCGATCCCTTTCTGCATAGCCGGATCTTTAGGGGTAGTACCCCTGCTTCAGAGGCTTGTCGTCCTTCATCCGGATGCATTTCTCTCCTCGGCGGGCCACCTCCTGGCTCACATTCGTTCTCCGACGCGATCATTCTAATCTCTGGTGGCTGCTCCTCGGGTCCACCCCTCAAACCTCGCTCTGCTTTTTCGCTGTCGCGGGAGGCCCAGCTCGCTTCCTCTGATTTAATTCCTCGCTTCCTTTCGTTTTATCCCTTCTTGCCACCGGAAGATCCTCCCGAAGCCCTTCCTTCGGCGTTCCTTCGTTTATCTTTCTCCTCTTGTCCATCTTTTTCTTCTTGTTCATTCTTTTCCTCTCATCTTACTTTTCCTCCACGTAAGACGGCGTGCCCAGATTCGACGCGCCCTGCATGCCGACTGGTAACCTCGCGACCGATGACCTCGGGTCCTCCTTCGATACCGAGGCCCCGTGCGACACCTCTGAACCCCTTCATGCCCCCTCCAGCGAGCCAGTCGTGTTCTCTAAAACATCCTCATCACCAACTCGGCGTTGCCACAACGTACCGTGATGCCGATGGCGCACAGAAAGTTCATCCCGAGTATGACGTGGTCTAGCATAATCGGCATTATGAGCAGGATCACCTCTGTCGTCTTCCCAGCTAGACTCACGTCCGTCCGTATCATTCTCCTTACGTTCAGTGCCGATCCGTCGGCCAGCCTGATCCGTTACTCCACGTCGTAGTATTCCCCCGCATCGTCCGTTGGTGCACGCAGCTTACAAAACTGCGCGTGGACCGGGTGTCGATCGTGGCGGCCATCCTTTGATCCGCGATCACCACCGTCGCGACGATCCTCCCATCCTTTACTCGAAGCGGGTACCTCTCGTCATCCCCATTGTTCAAGCGTCGCTCCTGCGCCCCTGGCCCGCGCTGTTCTGCTCGCAGCACTCCTTCGTAATCCTGCCTCGCTGTCTACAGTGTCGGCAGAACAACACTGGCGCATTTCGACAGTCTTGTGCGAAGTGTGCGGCCTGCGCGCATCCGAAGCATACTCGCCCCTGGCCCGGCCCGGATCCAGTGTCTTGAGTCATCATCCAACTCGTCGCCTACATCAGCGATGCTGCCCTTGGCGTCGTCGTCTGGTCCGCGGCCTGTCCTCCAAACCGTCTTCACCGCACTCTTCTTCTCCTGTTCCCTCCGCTGACCTTGCACATTCTCGTATTCAGCTGCCATCTGCGTCAGCTGTGTGAGAGACGCGAAGTCGTGCCGCCGTACATCCTCCAAACGCTCGAGGTACTGAGGCGGTAGGAAAAAGTCCAGGAACTCCTTCTTGAGCTTCGACGAGGACACGTACCTTAACCCACTAGTTAGGAACCATTTAGCCGTCTTGTCCACCAGCGCCACTCAACGCCCTGGGCACCCTGTGTAGCTCGACCCCATAGGTTATGGCTCGTTCTTCCAGGATCTCGATGTAGTCGAGGGGATCCGACTGCCCGTCGTAACTCATTCCCCGTTTTCGGACTTGCTCGGCGATGCTCCAAGGCGGGTGCCTCCCCGGCGACGACGAGGGTACGGAAATCCGACGGTCAGCTTTCGGTAGCGTTGCGAGCACCTTGTTTTCGCCGCCACCGTAGAATTCCCGCGGTCTCTCATCCCCCTGGTTCCTAGCCGCACCACTCGCCGAAGGTTGGCTCAGATCCAGCGACGCTGCCGAAAGGGGGTGGCGTCCCTGTACCTTCCGTTGGTCCGGCTCCGACTTTTTTTAAGCGCGGCTGACCATACTCGTCGTTGCGCCTCCCAAAGAGAATCCAAAAGTCCTTTGAGAAACGTGTCTCCCACTCAGCCAGCCGCTCCTTGACTTCCGCCGAATAGCTGCCGCCTTGAATGAACGACGATAATCTCTTCCTCAGGTCATCGACACGGCGTTCGTCTTCGAACCCGAGGTCTCGAGCTATTGCTACGCCGGTAGACCCAGCCGACGCTTAGCCTCTGATTATGGGATACTCCTACCTCCATCGTTGATGTCTGGATAGTTTGCTTTTCCGCTTAGCTTACACTACACAAAGAAAAGAAAACTAGACTAAGGAATGATATTTCATTCATAAGCGAAACATAGAATAAGTCGATACAAAAAGAATAAGCTCCAATAATAGTATAAGATAATAATTGCCAAAATTACAGATTAAGTCACAAAGGCTCATTTGACAGTCACTCTACAATTCAAACCATATTCAAACCGTCGCGAATCATATTCTTTATGCGCATCAACGCTTTCATACCCTTGCCACAAATAACCATTGAAACGCTTACGTATTGTTTGCATGAGCGTGACAAACGCTTTTATGATTTCGGTATACCCTTCACTCAAAAGGAAAGAGCTGGGATTGTCGCGAACAATTTTCAATTTCTGTGCGCTGCTGCTATTTGAGAGGCCATAGAGAGAGTGCATAAAGAGAGGGAGAGAGGCAGTCAGGGAAAAGAGCGCATAACCGTACTTCTTTTGGGAACGTGTGCATTTCGTGGCAGCGCTCGCAGCGCACTGATTTTGTCTTGCCTTATTTTCACTGCTTGAGCCTCAAAGGACCGAGCCGAGCAAATACGAAGTTGTCTGGTCTCTTCAGCGCACTTTTTCGTCGTTGAAAAAATTTGTTCTAGATTTCTAGTCTATGTGTTCTCTGGTTAGTGAAATTAACCGAAAAACTATTACACGTCGTGATCAAACCAAAATACTTAGACTCCGACTAGGACACACAGTATTCTCAAAACAAGTATACTTCAACCCCGGCAACACACTACCATGCCCTAACTGCAACACCACCACATATATCACCACCCAACACATACTCCTCATCTGCCCCGCCACATCAGACCTTAAAGCCCAAATCTTCCACAACAGCTGTCCCATGTCGCTCCTTACTAACCCCTCTCCTGAAAACATACACAAAATAACATAGCTCGCAAATAACTGTTAACACTTTTTTCTTGTCTGCAAATAAGTGATTTTCACTGACACAGTCAAAAAAACTCAGACAGAAACTGTTTTTGTCGCGTCTGGCTTAGACTCTTTGTGTGAGGGAAAATCGTGTTAGTCTTTACGCAACACTCATGTGAGAGCGTCACACGAAAGAGTCATTGCATTACGTGTAAGCGAAACAGATTCTAAAGAAAACAAAGTGTGACGCTCAGAGCAAGATGTGTCTGCACAATTTTTTTGGTTATGATGCGAAGAAGAGCATAAACGAAAAAACGATCAACTCTCATTTGCAAGCTCTGCAAAATAATAAAGTTTTTAAAATATAGTAACACATATAAGCTAATTATACCCTGAACCCATTTTCAATGGGAAATCAGGGTGTAATGGTTTTGTTGTAATGTATGTAATAGGGAGAAGGAGGCGTGGCAGACGTGATCAGGGTGACGAGCTGAGTTGATTTAGCCCTGTCCGTCTGTCAGCATTTTTGAACGCGTCGATTTCAGAAGATACAAAAGCTAGCGACTTAAATTTTTTTGTAAAATGTTCGTGTATACCACGCGGGTATCGAGTTTTACTTTAAAAATCGATAACTACTCCCGATATTTTTCATCGATAAAAACCTTATCGAAAATCAGTTATAAAATTTTATCTCCCACAACTTTAAAGCTAAAGTTTCCGAATTTTAATGCAATTTTTACAACTTCGGTTTTTGTTAAAAATTTCCCCCACCCCTATATCCACCCCCTCACCCACATATTTGTAAAGGACGTATTTCAAATACTAGAGACTTGTGCTTTGGCAAATGCATGCATATCCATGTTATAATCATAATCTAAAAGTTCATGAAGATCGTATGTCCACAAACAATTATTAAACAATTAAGTTTTCATAGTAAGCGCACACTGCAGCCCATGCGTGTTTATGCTTGTGTGTGTATGTGTTTGTGTATGTAAATGTTTGTGTATGTGTGTGTGTTTGTGTGTGTATGCATGTGTGTGTATGTATGCTTGCGTTTTTTTTTTTATACCCTGAACCCATTTTCAATGGGAAATCAGGGTATAATGGTTTTGTTGAAATGTATGTAACAGGCAGAAGGAGGCGTGGCAGACCCCACAAAGTATATATATTCTTGATCAGGGCGACGAGCTGAGTCGATTTGGCCCTGTCCGTCTGTCTGTCCGTCTGTCCGTCCGTCCGTCTGTCCGTCTGTCCGTATGTATGAACGCGTCGATTTCAGAAGATATAAGAGCTAGAGACTTAAATTTTTTTTTATATGTCCGTAATTACAGCGCGGATATCGAGTTTATCATTAAAAATCGATAACTTATCCCGATCTTTTTTTATCGATAAAAAACCTTATCGAAAACCAGTTATAAAATTATATCTTCTACACCTTCATTGTTAGAGTCTCCAAATTTTTAATGTATGCTTATATGCAATTTATACAATTTCGGTTTTTGTTAAAATTAACCCCCCACCTCGAAATTCACCCCCTCACCATCACTTTTGTAAAAAGCGTATTTCAAATACTAGAGACTTGTGCTTTGGCAATTACATGCATATTCATGTTATAATCATGATCTGATGCGTGTTTATGCGTGGGTGCTTCTGTGTGTATGTCTTTGTGTATGTGTGTGTGTGTATGTATGTGTTTTTTTTTTTTTTTTTTTTATATTCATTTATTGACAAAATTATACAAATTGCAAGTTGCGTGGTGGCTAGGATAGCGCGCGGTGCTTGCGGGACGGCCGTAAAGCATTGCTTCGCAAGCACTATGCGCTACCTTAGCCTGGGACAGCTCGTCTTCTCGATCGCTCGACTCTGCGGAGCTCCATCATCACCGTGGCCGCGAAGGTGCTTGTTAGTTCCCAAGCTTCCTCCGATTCCAGCATGGCGTTGACTAAGTTGTCCGCTCTGATGGAGCGGCCCACTGCCTCTTCCAGACGACGCCTCTCCTCCAGGAACCGTCCACATTCGAAAAGAATGTGGTTGGCGTCTTCCACATGCCCTCGCTCGCACCAGGGGCACTCGTCAGATTCCTCGTGGCCAAAGCGCTTCAAATAGCTCCGAAAGCATCCATGACCCGAGAGGATCTGCGTAAGGTAGAAGTTAACCTCGCCATGTTTGCGGTTAACCCATGGTTCAAGCTCCGGGATGAGCTTGTGCGTCCACCGCCCTTTAGCTGAGCTATTCCACCTTCTTTGCCATCGTGCGATGCTGTTCGCCCTGACAGCGTTGAGTCGCGTAGGCCCGTGCGAATTCCGCTCCACGGCTTCGGCGACCAAATACTCCAGTGGCACCATACCGGCTATGACGAGCGCCGCGTCATCGGAGATAGTCCTGAAAGCGCAGCTGACTCTGATTGCGCTCAGCCTGTAGATCGCGCAAATGCCTCGGCTGTAGCTCGGCGTTGCCATCGCTCTTGCCCATATTGGCGCAGCATAGAGGATGACAGACCTAATGACGCTCATTAGGAGGAGACGTCGTTGCTGTTTAGGTCCCCGCGTGTTAAGCATGATTCTCGAGAGAGCTGTACAAGAATCAGCTGCCTTTTTATGCACATATTCTAAGTGCTCGCGGAAAGTTAATCTTGTGTCTATCATGACACCAAGATATTTTATCGCCCTCTTTGACGCAATGGTGACGCTGCCGATCTTTATATTGGCAGTTTCCACTCTTTTGCGACTGCTGACTAGTACAACTTCGGTCTTGTGTGCCGCAAGCTCGAGCCCAGCTCCTGTCAACCAGCTTCGTATGCGATTGATACTTTCGCTGCACATATCCTCTGTATCTTTGAGTTCCTTTCCTATGGCTACGACAGCTACATCATCAGCAAAGCCAATGGTGTGCGCGCCTGCTGGTAGTTCCAAGCGCAGTACGCCGTCGTACATGATGTTCCATAGGAGAGGCCCCAGCACTGAGCCTTGGGGTACTCCAGCTGACACTGTATGAGTTTGGGGACCCTCACTCGTGTTGTATACCAGTGTTCTTCCTCTGAAGTAGCTCTTTATTATCTCTCTTAGATATTTAGGGATATTATATTGTGACAGCGCATTCAGTATCATATCCCAACTAGCTGTGTTGAAGGCATTCCTTACATCCAGGGTCGCGATGATACAGTATTCCTTCGTCCCGTGCCTCCATCTGGTGCCTTGAATAGCGGAAGTGGCCAGACCAACAACTTTGTTAAGCGCGTCCGTTGTTGACCGGGCCTTCCGGAATCCAAATTGGTTTGGTGACAGGCCTCCGGCGCTTGCAATCGCAGTCTCCAGCCTAGAGCAGATCAGTTTCTCAAACACCTTTCCCATGGTGTCTAAGAGACAGATCGGTCTGTATGAAGATGGCTCATCTGGTGGTTTGCCAGCCTTGGGTAGCAATACCAGATTCTGGGCTTTCCATTTTGCCGGGAACGTCTCTTGGATCAGGCATTCGTTAAATAATTCGGCGAACGTACTTGGGTGCAAGGCGAGGGCTAGCTTTAGCGCACGATTTGGGATCCCGTCCGGCCCTGGAGCTGTGTTGGTTCTAAGACCTCGGAGAACTACTGATATTTCTTTCTCTGTAACTAAAACAATTTCAGTGCTCGTTGAGCCCTGATCAGCAGACTCGGACTCAGGGGCGTGAATGGAGCTTAAACTTTCTGGAAAGAGTGTTTCCACAATCGATTTAAGCTCCAGACGATCCGTAGGCTGCACCTGTCTACCTGCGTATAGTCTTTTAACTACTATCTTATATGCCCTGCCCCAAGGGTCATATTCGGCTGAGTCGCACAGCTGTAAAAAACATTCTCTTTTGCTTGCCCGAATGGCCTTCTTCAGCTGTCTTCTAGCTGCCTGGTAAGCTAACTGTTTCTCAAAAAACGTTGACCTACCGCGAGCCCGTTGGTAGCTTCTTCTCGCCTGGATGCATTTGCGACGAATGTCACCTATTTATGTCATTTCAACAAAACCATTATACCCTGATTTCCCATTTTCAATGGGTTCAGGGTATAAAAACAAAAAGAAGTGAGAAAGCTCTAGTCGAGACTGCTCGACTACGAGATCCCCTGAACCCTTGGAGCAATAGATATTTCAATAATTTTTCGCGTCTTTCAGCTTACATAAGAAACACGACACGAACTGCGAACTGCGACACACACACACACATGCATACACACACAAACGCATACACACACACACATACACACATACACAAACAATTACATGCATATACACACACAAGCATAAACACGCATGGGCGGCAGTGAGCGCTTACTATGAGAACTTAATTGCTTAATAACTTTTTTTGTGGACATGCGATCTTCATGAAACTTTCAGATTATGATTATAACATGGATATGCATGTAATTGCCAAAGCACAAGTCTCTAGTATTTGAAATACGCTTTTTACAAAAGTGAGGGTGAGGTGGTGAATTTAAAGGTGGGGGGTAAATTTTAACAAAAACCGAAATTGTATAAATTGCATAAAAGCATACATTAAAAATTTGGAGACTCTAGCAATAAAGGTGTAGAATATATAATTTTATAACTGGTTTTCGATAAGGTTTTTTATCGATAAAAAAAAGATTGGGATGAGTTATCGATTTTTAATGATAAACTTGATATGCGCGCTGTAATTACGGACATTTAAAAAAAAATTTGAAGTCTCTAGCTCTTATATCTTCTGAAATCGACGCGTTCATACATACGGACAGACGGACAGACGGACGGACGGACAGACGGACAGACGGACAGACAGACGGACAGGGCCAAATCAACTCAGCTCGTCACCCTGATCAAGAATATATATACTTTGTGGGGTCTGCCACGCCTCCTTCTGCCTGCTACATACATTTCAACAAAACCATTATACCCTGATTTCCCATTGAAAATGGGTTCAGGGTATAAAAATCGATAACTCATCCCGATCTTTTTTATCGATAAAAACCCTTATCGAAAACCAGTTATAAAATTATATCTTCTACACCTTTATTGCTAGAGTCTCCAAATTTTTAATGTATGCTTATATGCAATTTATACAATTTCGGTTTTTGTTAAAATTTACCCCCCACCTCTAAATTCACCCCCTCACCCTCACTTTCGTAAAAAGCGTATTTCAAATACTAGAGACTTGTGCTTTGGCAATTACATGCATATCCATGTCCATCTTCATAAGTTTTATGAAGATCGTACGTCCACAAAAAAAGTTATTAAGCAATTAAGTTGTCATAGTAAGCGCTCACTGCCGCCCATGCGTGCTTATGCTTGTGTGTGTATATGTATGTAATTGTTTGTGTATGTGTGTGTGTGTATGTATGCCTGTGTGTGCGTGCGTGCGTGCGTGCGTGCGTGTGTGTGTGTGTGTGTGTGTGTGTGCGTGTTTCTTGTGTAAGCTGAAAGACGCGAAAAATTTATGAAATATCTATTGCTCCAAGGGTTCAGGGGATCTCGTAGTCGAGTAGTCTCGACTAGAGCTTTTTTACTTGTTTTATATTCGTTTATTGACAATCTTTACAATACAAGATTCAGATTCCTCGTGGCCAAAGCGCTTCAAATAGCTCCGAAATCATCCATGTCCAGAGAGGATCTGCGTAAGGTAGAAGTTTACCTCGCCGTGTTTACGGTTGACCCATGGTTCAAGCTCCGGGATGAGTTTGTGCGTCCACCGCCCTTTATTTATTTATTTATTTTCTTAGAGGAAATTGACAAACATAGAGTCAACTTAAAATTAAACAAGTAACAAAGCTCTAGTCGAGACTACTCGACTACGAGATCCCCTGAACCCTTGGAGTAATAGCTATTTCAATAATTTTTCGCGTCTTTCAGCTTACACAAGAAACACGCGCACACACACACACACGCACGCACACACGCATGTGTGTCGCAGTTCGCAGTTCGTGTCGTGTTTCTTATGTAAGCTGAAAGACGCGAAAAATTGTTGAAATATCTATTGCTCCAAGGGTTCAGGGGATCTCGTAGTCGAGCAGTCTCGACTAGAGCTTTCTTACTTGTTATACCCTGAACCCATTTTCAATGGGAAATCAGGGTATAATGGTTTTGTTGAAATGTATGTAACAGGGAGAAGGAGGCGTGGCAGACCCCACAAAGTATATATATTCTTGATCAGGGTGACGAGCTGAGTTGATTTGGCCCTGTCCGTCTGTCTGTCCGTCTGTCCGTATGTATGAACGCGTCGATTTCAGAAGATATAAGAGCTAGAGACTTAAATTTTTTTTTAAATGTCCGTAATTACAGCGCGCATATCAAGTTTATCACTAAAATTCGATAACTCATCCCGATCTTTTTTTATCGATAAAAAACCTTATCGATAACCATTTATAAAATTATATCTTCTACACCTTTATTGCTAGAGTCTCCAAATTTTTAATGTATGATTATATGCAATTTATACAATTTCGGTTTTTGTTAAAATTTACCCCCCACCCTTAAATTCACCCCGTCACCCTCACTTTTGTAAAAAGCGTATTTCAAATACTAGAGACTTGGGCTTTGGCAATTACATGCATATTCGTATAGATCGTATGTCCATAAAAAAAGTTATTAAGCAATAAAGTTCTAATAGTAAGCGCACACTGCAGCCCATGCGTTTATGCGTGGGTGCTTGTGTGTGTATGTGTTTGTGTATGTGTGTGTATGTGTTTGTGTATGTGTGTGTGTATGTGTATGTGTGTGTGTATGCGTTTGTGTATGTATGCGTTTGTGTATGTATGCGTGTGTGTGTGTGTGTATGTGTGTCTGTATGCGTGTGTGTGTATGTATGCCTGTGTGTGCGTGTTTCTTGTGTAAGCTGAAAGACGCGAAAAATTATTGAAATATCTATTGCTCCAAGGGTTCAGGGGATCTCGTAGTCGAGCAGTCTCGACTAGAGCTTTCTTACTTGTTTATATAAGGGAATGATAAAAGAATCTTTCCAAATTAACGGGAACACAGAAGTATTCAAGGACAAGTTAAACAATTTTAGTAGTTGTGACTGAAGAGAAACACTGCACTCTTTAATCACACAACTAGGAATATTATCAGCACCAGGAGAGAAAGATGATTTCAATGTCCTAATGGCTGCAGCCAGAGAGGCTGCAGTAACTTTAGGAGCATTTATAGACCCAAATTCAGGAAGTGAATATGGATATGAGTTGCTGTAGAGATCAGCAGAAGAATAAGTGGATTGAAAAAAATCAGCAAATAGATCAGAGGAATCCTGGTCATTGCAAGTTTTTACACCACCAAGGACAAATGAGGACGGCAAACCAGAAGATTTACGCTTTGAATTAACAAATGAGTAAAATTGTTTGGGATCTCGAGCAAACTGATAAGATAATTCTCATTACAACTAGAATTTAAAAGATTGAAATTTGACTTGGCAATGGAATATTTGGACCAGTCAACACTTGAACCAGATTTTTTATAATTTCTGAAACATTTGGTTTTAATGTTTCTTAAGTTCGAAAGTGTTTTGGTAAACCAAGGTGGCTTATTTGAAACCGGCGAAATACGGCAGAGAGGGACACAAACATCCAAAATAGAGTTTAAGGTAGAATAAAAGAACGATGCTGCCAAATTAATATCAACCGACTCATATAAAATAGACCAGTCTGTTGAATTAATTAATTCATTAAGCAGAACAAAATTGCATTTACGATAACAGCGACTAAGCTTAGAAGGCATTGGAGTATTAGTGGGAGGATTATCAACACTGAATAAAACCTCTAAAGTGGGATGATGTGTATCCTCTGGTAAGCAGAAAGGAGTTGATCTCGCGAAATTAATGAGCGAATCATGATTAACAAACACAAGATCTAGAGTGCGATTTAGATGGTTTGAAATAGAGTTAATCTGAAACATAGACAGGTTAAACAATTCATCAAAGTATCTCTTTGATCGATAGTCGGAATAAAGTAATTTGCATTAAAAATTGATGACCAAGAAGTGTTGGGAATATTAAAATCACCCAAAACCAGAAACAAGTCTTTATCATTTACATGCTCATAAATTTCTTTAATACAAGTTATATGTTGAACATAAACTTGTATATCAGACGATGGAGGGATGTAAGAGCAAGTGATAAATAGGGAGTACGATGGGAGAGTTAATTTAACCCCTATAATCTCTACATCATGAAGGGACGAAAAGGTAAACCCTTCGGAGAGAATACAGGATTTAACAGCAATTAACACCCCACCCCCTCTACGCATAGCACGGTCAAGCCTATAAATAGTGAAATTACTTGAAAGGATCTCGCTATTATGAACATTTTTACACAACCATGTTTCAGTGAAAGCAATAATATCATATTGAACACTAAAACTATGTAAGAATACATTTTTAAGTTTAGTATTTAGGCCGCGTACATTTTGATAAACCAGGGTCATATGAGAAGAGGAATGTAAACTATTTAGTTTTTTGATATAATGTTTGATGTTGATTGCACCGAAGGTGGATTCAAGGAAACAGGAGTTGATTTGTTGTGATTCTTAGGTTTGAATTCATGCACGACTACGTGAGGTGGCCAGAATTTAGGGTCACATATGGTTGTAAAATATTCCATCGGCACATTAATCTTAAATGAAGCAATTTCTCGCAGAGTTGCGAAACTAAACTTCGATATAAAAACATTGGCTGATATCTTGCTAGAAATAACAGCAGATACTGCCTCACATGTAGTATCAGATGAAAGCCTAGATAAAAATACTTGCTTTCGAGGAGAGACAACGGATAAGGTGATGCCCGGAGTGGCCAACTTATTGTCACTCTTTGTTTGAGCAACAATAGAAGTAGTATCCAATTCTGGAACAGGGGCTTGAGTTTCAATAGAAGCATCAACAGGAGAAACAGATATGGGACCAGATGAAGGAGGATCAAGTGAAGCCGATGACAAAACAGAGGCGCAAGGTGAGGGAGGAGCAAGCGAATTAGGTGACGGTACTATTATAGAAGGAGTTACCGACAACAAAGGAGTATCCAATTGAGAGAGAGGATTTTCAAAGCCGTACTGATTTAATATTTCTTCAGCAGCAGCCATGTCACTGGTCAACTGCATAGAAATAGTTTTCAGTTTAAAAAATTGAGAAAAGTGTATCTGTTTTTCCAAGCAAATCGGACAAGACCTGCGCACGCCTCCACTACCAGTTTTAGTAGTAGACATAATCTTGTCATATTCACGCCCAGTAAGACCTGCACACTTAGTATGCATCATGTTATCACACAGCCAGCAACTAATAAATTGCGCTTGTGCAGAATCAACTGCCTGCCTGAAAGTGCAACATTTTTTGCAGCAACTCATATTGGCAATTGGGATCAAACACAAATTACTGAATGTAAACACAAATGTAAAAAACAAAGAGAGGTAAATGTGTTGAGAGCGAGTCCAACAACAAAACAGCCGTTACAGAGCGCAACGAAAATATATGTTGAGAGAGCGAGTCAACAACAAAAACAGCCGTTAAAGAGCAGATCGAAAGTACACAACGAGAGAGTATACTTGCACAACACGAAAATCAAAAATTCGAGAGAGGCAAATACAACAACAGTAGATAGTGAGAGCAAATTATGCACACACTACACTAACAAAGCCTAGAAAGAGTGAACTGGGGAGAGCGCCAACAAATAGAAACACTAAAGCAAAAATGCAAATAATGAAACTATTGAACCGACGCTGCACACAAAACTTCACAAAATAAAAAAGCAAATTATTAAAAACACAGCGAACCACGGATCAAACCTTGCACAGGAAATATAGATATTTGCAATATTCAACCGAACCGCAATTATGCGAAATTTAACATTACCATATAACTAAGAAAACAATAATAATTGCAGAGCACAAAAATAAACACGTCTGTTAACTCTCACTGAGAACTCTCTCTCATACTTTAGCTGAGCTATTCCACTTTCTTTGCCATCGTGCAATGCTGTTCGCCCTGATAGCGTTGAGTCGCGCAGGCGTGTGTGAATTCCGCTCCACGACTTCGGCGACCAAGTACTGCAATGGTACCATACCAGCTATGACGAGCGCCGCGTCATCGGAGATAGTCCTGAAAGCGCAGTTGACTCTGATTGCGCTCAGTCTGTAGATCGCGCAAATACCCCGGCTGTAGCTCGGCGTTGCCATCGCTCTTGCCCATATTGGCGCAGCATAGAGGATGACGGACCTAATGACGTACATTAGAAGGAGACGTCGTTGCTGTTTAGGTCCCCGCGTGTTAAGCATAATTCTCGAGAGAGCTCTACAAGAATCAGCTGCCTTTTTATGCACATACTCTAAGTGCTCGCGGAAAGTTAATCTTGTGTCTATCATGACACCAAGATACTTTATCGCCCTCTTTGACGCAATGGTAACGCTGCCGATCTTTATATTGGCAGTTTCCACTCTTTTGCGACTGCTGACTAGGACAACTTCAGTTTTGTGTGCCGCTAGCTCGAGCCGAGCTCCAGTCAACCAGCTTCGTATGCGATTGATACTTTCGCTGCACATATCCTCTGTATCTTTGAGTTTCTTTCCTATGGCTACGACAGCTACATCATCAGCAAAGTCAATGGTGTGCGCACCTGCTGGTAGTTCCAAGCGCAGTACGCCGTCGTACATGATATTCCATAGGAGAGGCCCCAGCACAGAGCCTTGGGGTACTCCAGCTGACACTGTATCACTCGTATTGTATACCAGTGTTCTTCCTCTGAAGTAACTAACCCAACTAGCTGTATTGAAGGCATTCTTTACGTCTAGGGTCGCAATAATGCAGTACTGCTTCGTCCCATGCTTCCATCTTGTGCCATGGATGGCGGAAGTGGCCAGACCAACAACTTTGTTTAGCGCATCCGTTGTTGACCGGGCCTTCCGGAATCCAAATTGGTTTGGTGACAGGCCTCCGGCGCTTGCAATCGCAGTCTTCAGCCTAGAGCAGATCAATTTCTCAAACACCTTTCCCATGGTGTCTAAGAGACAGATCGGTCTGTATGAAGATGGCTCATCCGGTGGTTTGCCAGCCTTGGGTAGCAATACCAGG
Organism: Drosophila arizonae; assembly: GCF_054131065.1. Classification (NCBI taxonomy): domain Eukaryota; kingdom Metazoa; phylum Arthropoda; class Insecta; order Diptera; family Drosophilidae; genus Drosophila; species Drosophila arizonae. The sequence goes on from NC_142927.1 coordinate 35,196,039, forward strand.
TTCTGGGCTTTCCATTTTGCCGGGAACGTCTCTTGAATTAGACATTCGTTGAATAATTCAGCGAACGTACTAGGGTGCAAGGCGAGGGCTAGCTTTAGCGCACGATTTGGGATCCCGTCCGGCCCTGCAGCAGTGTTGGTTCTAAGACCCCGGAGGGTTGCTATGATTTCTTCCTCTGTGACTAAAACAATTTCAGTGTGTGTTGAGCCCTGATCAGCAGACTCGGACCCAGGGGCGTGAATGGAGCTTAAACGTTCTGGAAAGAGCGTTTCCCCAATCGATTTAAGCTCCAGACGATCCGTAGGCTGCACCTGTCTACCTGCGTATAGTCTTTTAACTACTATCTTATATGCCCTGCCCCAAGGGTCATATTCGGCTGAGTCGCACAATTCTAAAAAGGATTCTCTTTTGCTTGCCCGAATGGCCCTCTTCAGCTGTGTGAATGGCCGTAGCTCTTTGCTGTCCACCAAAAGCTGGCCGAAGCGATTTGATAGTCTCAATGGGGAGTGAGCTATCCTTCAACTCCACCCTAATTGCCTCCAAGATCTCCTCTTTGCTTGCTAACTCATCTAGGTCGCGAATCTCAATTTAAGCCGATTCAGTAAGTGTTTTAACTATCGCTCGGTCACCCAAGGCTTTGCCTACAGCTTCGTGCAGAGCCTCAGCGCTATGCTCCGGCTTCCTACTAAGCTGCAACAAGAGGTCCCCCTTAGCTGTCTTCCTAATACCTTGGACGTCGCCGCTCAGATGCTTTAAATTTGGGTCGCTCCTGACTACGCGAAGCATGTCCGCATAGCTGCAACCACCTACACCTGAAACCGCGATGGCGTAACTTCTGGAACAACCGTCCAGCTGTTCGAACTCGTCTGTCGACCTGCCTGGTTGTTTTTATCGGCTCCAGCCCGTAGAGCCATTGGCTCTATTGGATTTGCTGCGCTTTTATCGTGCCTCGGTTTTTTCGAGGGAGTTTTTTTCTGTTCAGTGGCAACTTCTCTCGACCGCTTGGGCGTATTACTACCTGCGCTAGCACTAACGCTCGCTGTTTTAGCCTTCTCAGCTACTTTCTTGACCAGCGTGGTCTGCACCTCGCAGTCTTTGACCGGTCGGTTGCAGAACGCTTCGGCCGTCTTGTGGAGGCTGACCAGCCTAGCCAGCTTCTCTCTCATTAGTGAATTTATATGCCGCTGCTCCCCAAATAGGGCAGACAAACCCTCTAGCGTAACTCCTATTTGAGCCAACACTTCCTTTAATGACTTGGGTGCCTGGCACTCAGCCGCTGGAGACTGATTACAAGTCGACGGCTGCGGCAACGCCCTCTGTTATTGCTGCGGCGATCGCTGCAACGAGGAACGGCGCGCGAAAGCTTGCAGCTCCTCCTCCATCATGGCCTCCATATTGCTCCGAATGCCACGGCGTGAAGCCTGTAGTGGGCACTGCCTACTAATATAATTTGAGTTTAGAGACCGCAGTAACTTAAACTCAACTTATCTACAGCGAGAGCCCGAAAGTATGCACTACTTTTAATACCTGCTACCTCACACCAGCAGCTAGGTTGCTGTCTTTACTGAGACTTAGCAACTCACCAAAGTTAGTGAGCAGCTGATTGTCCGCTGCAATTTCCAGCACTACTTACAGCTGTTAGAGTGAATGCACCTGATTTTTTATTATTTGCACAAATGTGACGCCTAATGTGACAAATCTTTTCGCGCTTAAAAAAAAAGAAAGGGAAAGAGGAAAGCCCCGACGCCAAAAACAGTGACGCTATTGCCCCCCTCTCTTGCACCACCGGATTGTACCACTGGGGTACTCCGCGAGACCGCCGCGAAGTAAGTCTTTGATAGATTTTTTGCCGTCGCTGGGTGCATCGCGCCCACAGCCACCACGTTGTCTACAGTTCTTTCCACTTTCACAGGGAAAAACACAGATCAAGCTATTGTCCACGATGGATCACGATGACGTCGACCGTACTCCACGAAAACGCAACTCGAACTCCTTGTGTGTGCGTGCGTGTGTGTGTGTGTGTGTGTGTGTGAGTATGTGCGTGTTTCTTGTGTAAGCTGAAAGACGCGAAAAATTATGGAAATAGCTATTGTTCCAGGGGTCCAGGGGATCTCTTAGTCGAGCAGTCTCGACTAGAGCTCACTTGTTTTTTAATGTAGTACCTGATTAATCCTAGTGGACAAATTGGAATCCGATTTCCGATCCCTTGCAGCTGCACATATACAGGTGAAATTTACCTTTTTAATAAGAAACATATGTATGTATGTACATATATACATACAGATACTGGCCAAATGGACGCATTTTAAAGGGTGCATCTGTTAGATGTCATAAAAAACATGCAATAAAAAAATCCCTATAAAAGTAATGGGAAATGCACTCGTTACTTTAGTTAGTTGGCTACTTAAATATAAGCGCGCCTCTTCAATTAAAACCCAAAATCGTTCTCACAAACAATTCTAAGTTGTGGTAGGCACACGCCAATTTTCACGTCCCATGGATAAAAACAAACACATAACACAGGCACATATAAAGGCACAGAGGCATACAAATGCTTCTACAAGTGATATCCCATAATTGTGAGCATCGCATCCCATGCGTACACACGATCAAATGTATATACATATATATATATGTATGTATATACATATGTATGTGAGCACTTCATAAGATCGACCAAATGCAAATGCTGGGATTTAAAATTGCTACAGGCGGCAAGAGCTTCGCACACAGGCATAAAAATGCTCATAGTACATGTAGCATACTGTAAGTGTGTGTGCATGCTCGTCGCGAAAACATTTTCATTATGCGCACCAACGCCTTCATACTCTTCCCACAAATAATAACGAAAACGCATGGCAAACGGCTTGAGGAGTTCGGAATACTCTTCACTCAGAAGGGAAGGCATGGGTTCATGCTGCGACGAAATTTCAAGTTTCGTGAGCTGCTTGTGCTCACATGCATACATAAATATACATATTTGAGAGAGCAGAGAGCAGAGAGAGAGAGAGCAAGAACAAAATGAGCATAGTGACTTCTTTTGTTCAACATTTGACCATCTCGGTCGAGCGCATGAAGCGAAATGATTATGCTTCGTATATTTTCGTAGCTCAAACCTAAAAGTGAAGAGCCGAGCAAATACGCTCTTATTAAGCTATTCTATTTTAGCAATTAACTGGTCGAACAAAGCAGTGGCGCGGGTGCTAAGGGCGACGAAAATTATGTTAGAGTAGGGGAAGTTCGAAACCTCTTCGATGTTATTTGTTTATTTATTTATTTATTTTTTTTTTTTTTTTGTTTCATACATATATCGTTTTTTATAAAATAGATATTTTTTTGGGAAGGTGCGAGCTTGAATGAATGGCACTTAATACTTTTCTCTTTCTTAGTCGAATAATTTTATAAGTTTAAATTTGTTTCCTATTAAATAGCCCTCAAATACTTATACGCAAACGCATACATATATGTAAGTCTGCACGCACAGCATCAGGCATTCCACACGTTCATTTGTATGTGTGTATGTATGCACACATAAATACGTACTCTAGCATATTCTAAAAATCTCAGTTGCGATTAATTTGTCTTTGCATTGTTTTTGAATTTCCAGGTAGAGGAGGCTACCAGTAACTTAACTATCCAAATTTTAAGCTTCTTAAACTGTAGAAGGTATAAACTTTTGCGGTTTTCCACTCCCCCTATGAGCGGACATATATCTACGATAGCTCGTGGGACTTGTGTGGTCAACCCGCGTATATACCAAATTTCAGATCTAGCATCAATAGTTCCTAAAATATGGCAGAAATTGAAAAATCACTATATCTTACATATATGCAAATATGTAGAAAGAAAACGAAAGAGATTCACGTCGGTGTCACCTAATGTTGAGCTATCGAGATTTTTTGAATAGCTTTAAATTATTATACGATTGAGTTTACTTAATGATTAGTTTATTAGTGATTATAAGAGTTTACAGAGCTTATGTGATAGACGCGAGCGACTAGGCTGTCGTGCTGTCCGGTACTATGTATGTAATAGTCAATCTAACACTGCATCTGCTCTAAACAAGAGTTAATTGCATACTAACTTCAATGTACGCGAGCCGACTGATTAAGCTGAGCCGCTGCGTGGGAGAAAGAGACAACGCAAAAGAGAGAGCGTGATCTCCGTTACAAATTCTCTTAAATGCTAACATATTCTATGAACTGCCGCAGGATCAATAGAGTAAGATGTAAGGTGGCCTATTTGCCCACCTTACATAATGCCCAATGTTAGTAGAGAGGAGGTTGAATTTGAATTATATTTTAGTTTGTAGTAAATAAGCGAAAACGGTGGAACTAGGTTTTGGTATATTTTGAAGTGAATCAATTAAAGTCGTCGATTTATATTTTTGGTTCATAGACAATGAGTTGAATTATGAAGTCATATTTTGGTAGAGAGTAAGTTAGGCTATAAGTAGAATAAGCATTCGTTTGTAAGATAGCGCTAAGTAGTTAATAAGTATCCGTAAGTGTTATAGCAGTTAGGTTTAGAACGTAAGCAGATATTCAAATTAGTGGGCGGGCGCGCGATCAGCAGTACAAGCGGCCCAGCAATACAAGCGGGTGTGAATTGCATTGCTGGTTGCGTGGTGAAATCTGCACAGCAGCAGAAAGGGATTGAAAGCTGCGTGCAAGATTTAGTTAGTTTTGAGCTCTCGGAGTGAGCAGACGTGAACGGAAAAATCAAATCAGTGAAAAGATATTAGAATTTAGGTTAAGCTTGGGAGTTGTAATAAAGTAAGCATGCATATGTAGAAATGGTTGTGTATTTATTTGTAGTTAGTTCATCTAAAGTATTGACTTTTGACACTAACTACAATTAACTATAACAACACTAACTGGTAGTTTGAACGTGGCTACGACCCGTTCGCCAGAAGGGTAAATCTCTGGCAGTGAAAATCGCGTGGTCCTCGACCCGCGATCTACCATTCGTAGTGGCCCCACTAACTCCCCACAGAACGCCTTCCCCGGCGAGTTCAGGCCACGTGGTCACCTAACCTCAAATGATACCCTTCCGCTCTCCCATTTCTCCGACGCTGTACGTCCCGTAGTAACTTATAAATTTCTTGTGTAGGGTAGTAATTTTATAGCTGGGATAGAGTCAGTCTGCCCAGGGTACTCTAACAAGAATATTTATTTGAAAAGTGAGACACCAGGGGGGGGGGGGGGTATGTTTCAGTAATTGGGCTGGGAATAGGGGGAAAGGGGAAGATGATAATTAACCACCACTCACGTGTACCGTTTTTACCACCGTTTATCCTTGAGTCCGCCGCCGTCTCTCATCGATCCTCCAGACATATCGCCCGCTTCCACTAAACACAGTCTTTCGTTTCCGCGTTCTTCGCCTTTTATTCCAGTTTCACAAACCAAATTAAAGACTTATATGCTACATTACAATCGCTTGGTGGCCACTCGCTGACCTTAAGAGACACTTAAACTTGACCGCTCTGCCCGGCGGTCACTCATCCACTCCTCGTCGTCCGACGACCTTTGCTGCTCAATCTCGACCCCCTCTCGCTTTTTCTTCTCTCGCTCGCCCAAAACGCTCGGCGTCGGCGACGCAACTCTCCGCTCAAACTCTCCACGCAGGGTTGTGCCGCCGATCGCCGATCGCCGATAGTTCGTCTGCGCTTTGGGCGGCCCTTTCAAATCCAAATTCAAATTGACATCTTAGCTACAACTTATCGCTATCTTAATTTTAACTTATTGCTATTTGAAGAAATCAAAACAATATTCGCTATTCATTACAACTTATAACTATCTTAAGTTAAAGTAACTTACTACTAATTTGAAGGCGGCGATCGGCGGGCCGCCCTACACTTGTAAGTTATGGCCCTGGGCAGACTGAGACTCTGACCCCGGCTGGAAAACTAATGTAACCTTACAAAGACTAGTGTAAACGAAGCGGAAAAGCAGACTATCGAGACATCAAGAAGTGAGAAAGACGGCGGCACGACTGGCGCAGAGGTACCATTGGCCGGGCATGGTCGGAGATGCCGCCAAGTACATAAAGCGCTGCGAGACGTGCCAGGAGCTCAAAAGCGTGCAACAAATGCCGGCCGGGCAGAGGCTGACCAGACAGGTGGCGGAGCTAATGGCGGTCTTGTGAGCAGACTTCGTGGGTCCCTTGCCTCGTTCCAAGAACACAATGCTGTTGGTGTTGCATGATGCTTTCGCCAAGTGAGTGGAATTTGTGCCACTGCCGCGCTGCTACAGTTGGCGATCCGGGAACGCATAACAAGCAGGCTTGGAGTGCCCAGGATGTTCGTTTGCGACAGCGGGATGCAGTTTGTGAGCAGGAGGTTCAAGTCTTTTAAGAAACCCTTAGGAGTGATACTCAAACACACGGCCCCTTACTCGCCGCAGGAGAACCCAACGGAGAGCACGAATCGCACAGGGAAGACCATGATAGCGTAATACATCGAGGGCCATCAAAGTTCGTGGGACGAACTCTTGCCCGAGATAACGCTGGCGGTCAATTTCAGTGTGGCCGATTCTAGAGCTTTACACCGGCATTCCTAACTGAATCTGAGGGGTGGACTCAAGGAACGGCCACAGGGGTTCAAAGTAAGGGTCTGAACGAGTTAAGGAGCGGCCACCAGAGATCAATGTAATCGAGTTGGAGAAGGGAGGTGAGCCCGGAGGGGGCCGCCTGGGAGAGAAACGTTAGAGACAGAACAGAGAGGAAATGCAGGATCTACGCCCGGCAGTAAGGAATTGCCAGACGAGTTGGAGGATGATTTGAAGAAGTTTCTTGAAGCTGAGTTGGCACTCTTCGAAGACATGGAGGGAGTGACAAGCATAGTCGAACATAGCATCAGGATGGACGACGGCAAACCTTTCCAGCAGAGGTACTATCCTAAAAATCCGGATATGCAGAAGGTGATCGATGAACAGGTGGACGACTCGCTTCGAGCTGGGGCCATGGAGCCGTCGACGAGCCCACACAGCGCACCCAGAGTCCTTGTTAGGAGGAGGACTGGGGGAGTGGCGCATGTGCGTAGATTATCGACGGATCAACGCCCGCGCGATGCCGGACGCGTATCCTGTCCCGAAGATCCATCACGTTCTGGAAAGTTTACGCTACACCCGATTTACGTCCACTAGATATCTAGAATGCAAGCACTGGAAGATCCCAATAGCGGCGGATAGTCGAGAGTGCACCACGTCCGCAGTGCCCAGAAGAAAGCTGTTCCAGCGGCGGGTGATGTCGTTTGGACAACTTTCTGCAGGTGCAGCGTTCCAGAGGACCTTGGGTGGCTGACGGCGAGGTCGCCTCCTCGGTTAAGTAAGGTGGCTCACCTGCGACCCAACTTACATGGCACTCACGCCGGAAGTAGATAGGAGTTTGTAGGTAATAAGATTTGAAGTAGATAGAAGTTTGTAGTTGATAAGGTTGGTAGTTGATAAGATCCGATTTAGTAGAATATAAGCTGGTTAAGTTTTGGATTTTTGTAGTGAGTAAGTTAAGTAATAAGTAGGATAAGTTGGTAGTTTGTAAGACATTGTTAATTAGCTATTAAGTGGTCATAAGTATCAAAGAAAGTAGCTTTTGTAGATTAAATAGGATTTGAATAGTGGGCGGGCGCGCGATCGACAATGCAACCTTGCAGCTTAAAAGCTCGCTGTGTTGAAGTTGCATTGCCGACGCCGACCAAGGAGAATAGCAGCGAAAGCTGCAAGCGGAGGTTAATTAGTTTTTGGCAGGCATCGTGAATAGACGCATTTTCGGGAGTTTGAGTTTTCGGCGCTCGGTGCGAAGGACCACGTGCGCTGTGGATTTTGTAAACGCGTCGCGAGGGCACTTAGCGTTAAAGATTGAGGTGTTGGATTTGTTATGGAATAAAGTAAGCATACATGGAAAAGATGGTGTACTCATTGGTAGTTAGTTTGCCCTTGCGTGGGCGTGGTGGTGAGTTGGCACCGCGTGGTTGCCTAACCTCTAATAGTACCCTTCCCCTCTCCTTTCTCTAACACTGCATGTAAGAAAGTAACCTTACACGACAATATCGTCGATGTAGATCCCTTAGGATATCATCTAACGTTCTTTAGAAAATGGACGGGGAGTTCTTAAGACCAAAAGGCAGTCGTGTAAACTCGAATTTTCCGCCGTTTATTGCAAAGGCAGGTTTCTCCATGTCCCCTTCTTCCAATGGGATTTGGTGAAATCCGCTGTTTAGATCTAGTACGGAGAAATATTAGGCGATTATCTTATAGATCTCGGAGATAGGGTACCTATCCGAAATTGTGATAGATTTGAGTTTCCGGTAGTCTATTACTACTCTGAACTTCCTTTCACCAGAGGCTTCGCTTTTTTTTTGGGACTATCCATACAGGTACGTTGTACGGTGACCGTGAAGGTCTGATAATGCCGTCTTGCATGATGATGTTCTGATTTCGCCTTTCACCCTAAGTCATTTTTTCGTCCAAATCTGCGAAGAGATCGGCATGTTTTTGCGTAAGGGATTCTGATTTTTTGTTATTCACTGATTGGGTATTTAGCTGACCAAAATGGAGCTTGTAATTGCCATCTAACGTCATGGTATTGTCTTTGGCGTTTATTACGGCATCGAATTCTTTTAGAGCATCGTTCCCAAGGATACCGTGGATGGTTTTTAGGGTTGGTAATAGGAAGAATTTTAGAGGGACGTCTTGACGGCCAAATAGAGCGATGTAGGTGTGGTGAGTAATTAGGGTTTGTCCGCCAACAGAGTTGACGTAGAATTTATTTTTATTTACTTTCGGATTTTTAATTAAATGGGGTTGAATATAATTTTGGCTTGAGCCAAAAAGGAAATTAAGTGTGGTATCGTCTTGCGTTACACGCATGAAATAGGATAACAAAGATCTGTTTAGTCTAAAATTCGTTGCTAATCGTTGTTACTTATTGATTGAAGTTATACTTTTTTCTTAGATTTTAATTTTCATCTTAATTATTAACTTTTTTGCAATAATTTATTCGTTTTATTTTTCATTCGAAAGTATTTTTATGCCCTAAACATATTTTCAATGGGAAATCAGGGTATAATGGCTTTGTTATATGTATGTAACAGGCAGAAGGAGGCGTGGCAGACCACATAAAGTATATATATTCTTGATCAGGGTGACGACCTCAGTCGATTTAGCTCTGTCCGTCTGTCTGTCCGTCCGTCTGTCCATATGTTTGAACGCGTCGATCTCAGAAGATATAAGAGGTAGAGACTCCTAGGTCCGTGTATAGCACGCGCATATATCGATAACTTGTCCCGTTATTTTATTATCGATTCAAAACATGATCGAAAACTAGTACTTAATTTATATCTCCTACACCTTTAACGTTAGAGTCTCCAAATGCAATTTAAATGCATACCTATATGCATTTTATACAATTTCGGTTTTTGTTAAAATTTACTCCCCACCCTTATATCCACCCCCTCACCCTTACTTTTGTTAAAAGCGTATTTCAAATACTAGAGACTTATGCATTGATAAATACATGCATATCTATGCTATAATCATAATCTGAAAGTTTCATTAAGATCGTATGTCCACAAAAGAGTTATTAAACACTTAAGTTCTCATAGTAAACGCACACTGTAGCCCATGCGTGTTTATGAGTGGGTGATTGTGTGTGTATGTGTTTGTGTGTGTGTGTGTGTGTGTGTATGTGGGTTGTTTTGTGTGTATGTGTGTAATTAAGTATACGTTTGTGTGTGTGTATGCGTGTGTGTGTGTGCGTGTGTCTTGTGTAAGCTGAAAGACGCTTTTACTACAAAAGTTCAGGGGACCTCGTAGTCGAGCAGTCTCGACTACAGCTTTCTTACTTGTTGTTAGTTTGGTTCAGGCACTAACCAGAGAACACATAGACTAGACATCTAGAACAAATTTTTTCACCGACGAAAAAATGCGCTGAGGAGACTACACAACTTCGTATTTGCTCGGCTCAGTCTCTTGAGGCTCAAGCAGTGAAAATATTGCACGACAAAATCAGTGTGCTGCAAGCGCTCAAACGAAATGGTGCCATTCTTATATGAAGCACGGCTATGCGCTATTTTTCCTACTCTCTCTCTCTCACTCTATCTCTCTCTCTCTATGGCCTCTCAAATAGCAGCAGGGCACAGAAATTGAATATTGTTCGCGACGATCCCAGCTCTTTCCTCTTGAGTGAAGGGTATACCGAAATCATAAAAGCATTTGTCACGCTCATGCAAGCAACATGTAAGCGTTTCGATGGTTATTCGTGGGAAGGGTATGAAAGCGTTGATACGCATAAAGAATATGATTTCGCGACGGGCAAGTACACACACACTTGTAGTCCCTTGCTACATGTATGAGCATTTGTGACCTGCGTGCGTTACTCTTGCTGCTTGTAGCAATTTTAAAGCCCAGCATTTGCATTTGGTCGGTCTTACGGACTGTCATAACCACTTTAAACAGATGTACTATGTATGAACATACATACATATGTACATAAGTACATTTATATATTATTATTGCTAATCATGTTTATAAATGTGTTTATATCCGTAAATAATTATATATAATTAAAATTATTTTATACACATTTTTAACCGAAAAAATTATCGTAAAACACTACTAACTTTATTAAATGCTATGCAATATGAAATGAAATACATATGTCATATTACACTCAAGCTTTACTCATTATTGTCAAAAATTTCTAATTAAGACCAACGGTAAATTTTGGGCTTTACAATTTGCACAGGCTGTTGTGCACAGAAAGAATACAATTTCGCGACGAGCAATAAAGTTAGTAGTGTTTTACGATAATTTTTTCGGTTAAAAATGTGTATAAAATAATTTTAATTATATATAATTATTTACGGATATAAACACATTTATAAACATGATTAGCAATAATAATATATAAATGTACTTATGTACATATGTATGTATGTTCATACATAGTACATCTGTTTAAAGTGGTTATGACAGTCCGTAAGACCGACCAAATGCAAATGCTGGGCTTTAAAATTGCTACAAGCAGCAAGAGTAACGCACGCAGGTCACAAATGCTCATACATGTAGCAAGGGACTACAAGTGTGTGTGTACTTGCCCGTCGCGAAATCATATTCTTTATGCGTATCAACGCTTTCATACCCTTCCCACGAATAACCATCGAAACGCTTACATGTTGCTTGCATGAGCGTGACAAATGCTTTTATGATTTCGGTATACCCTTCACTCAAGAGGAAAGAGCTGGGATCGTCGCGAACAATATTCAATTTCTGTGCCCTGCTGCTATTTGAGAGGCCATAGAGAGAGAGAGATAGAGTGAGAGAGAGAGAGAGTAGGAAAAATAGCGCATAGCCGTGCTTCATATAAGAATGGCACCATTTCGTTTGAGCGCTTGCAGCACACTGATTTTGTCGTGCAATATTTTCACTGCTTGAGCCTCAAGAGACTGAGCCGAGCAAATACGAAGTTGTGTAGTCTCCTCAGCGCATTTTTTCGTCGGTGAAAAAATTTGTTCTAGATGTCTAGTCTATGTGTTCTCTGGTTAGTGGTTCAGGGTAGTATCACCAGTGCTGCCAACTTTTTACCAGAAAAAAGGCTGGTTTTAGATGGAAGAAACGGAAAAAAAAGCTGAAAAATTTTAATTTTTTTTTTTTCATGTTTTTTGTTTTTTTTAATTTACAAGATTTTTAGCATGCTGTCTAATTCTTCGCGACTAGCATCGGTTTCAGAATCGTACGACCTGTTAGTACCTATCATGCGAAGGAACTTTGTATTCATAGCAGCATTTGCCCAGTCTTCGCAAACCATATCTGTGTGTTATATTAAATAAAAAAGTAATATATAAATCGGTATCATCTTTTCACTCTTAATAAAATATTATCTTATGCTAAAAATACTGTTTATTGTTCTTAGGCTCATTGAGTTCCTTAACTTGGACTTTACAAAGTTAAGCTGGCTATTTAGCGTTCCACCTCCGCGTTGGACCATGGTAAAAATAAACATTTGCAGGGCAACAGCTGCCAAGTCAAGGAATCTGCTGTTGCCGCCAGAATCCTTGTACTTAGAGACTTCATTCCAAAATTTGGAGTTGTCATTGACGTTTTACCACTTAACTAGATTAATATCATAGTACTGCCGCTAAATGTCGGCTATTCTGTCTACTTGGAGGTGTTCTAATAATTCTGAGATTCCTTTTTTTTTTAGTGGACAGAATTTTGTCAACGGAAAAAACGTCAATGTTTTTAAATTGTCGGGGAGCCTGCAGATGAAATGAAATTATTTAACGGTCGGTAGAAGAATCTGACAAATTGGTTACCTCTGCTTTAGCTGCTTTATGAGTTCAATCACAAAATAAGAGCAGCGAGCACGAATTTCTTGTTCGATATCGTAGTCTTACAATAACTGCAATAGACCCTTGTGTCGCTCGTGTCATCCCTGAGAAGCCACTTCTTGAATTCTTCGCTCTTTATCCAAGCATCACGGCACTTTTGCTTATATTCCTCTGGCATGGCGAAATTTGTAGCCAAAAAAAATCCCACTTATTGTGATCACAGTTTGTGTAAAGTAGTGGTGGTGATATTGGCGAATATCGATATAAACGTATGATAAAGCTGCCACTCTTTGACACATTTGGTATATTTTTAACAAACTTCTTCACAGGTTTATCGAAAATGGAAGATTTTAATACCAAACTTTTTTTACAAGTGGCAACCGCGCTGCTACATTTTTTTATTGGTGGCAGTATTAAAAAAAAGCGAAAAAAACCTAATTCATTTTTAAAAAATTCCCAAATATTTCCCGCAATTGGTCTTCGGAAACAGCCAGATTTGACGGGAAAAAAGCTAAATTGGCAGCAGTGGTGCTGCGACTGTTGTCACGAAATGCACGCATTACCAAATGAAGCACGGCTATGCGCTCTTTTTCTCTTACTCACTCTCTCCCTCTCTTTATGCTCTCTCTCTCTATGGTCTCTCGAATAGCAGCAGCGCACAAAAATTGAAAATTGTTCGCGACGATCTCAGCTCGTTCCTTATGGGTGAAGGGTATACCGAAATTTGTTCGCCACGTTCATACAAAATGATAGCGTTTTCATGATTTTTTCTAAGAAGGGTATGAAATCGTTGGTGCTCATACAAATATGATTTTGCGACGAGCATGCACACACACACTCTCCCTTGCTACATATACTATGAGCATTTGTATACCTGTGTGCGAAGCTCTTGCCACCTGTAGCAATTTTACAGTTCAGCATTTGCATTTGGTCGATCTTGTGAAGTGCTCACATATGTATGTTTGTATGTATGTATATATACATTTGTATATATACATATGTATGTATATATACATTTGATTGTGTGTACGCATGGGATGTGCTGCTCACAATTATGGGATATCACTTGTAGAAGCATTTGTATGCCTATGTGCCTTTACATGTGCGTGTGTGTATGTGTTTGTATGTATGCATGGGAGATGAACATTGGCGTGTGCCTCCCTCAACTTAGATTTATGTGAACGATTTTGGGTTTTAATTGAAGAGGCGCTTTTATTTATATACAATTTGCTCAGGCAGCAAGAGTTACGCACACAGGCCACAAATGCTCACACATGTTTCCAGAGACTGCAAGTGTGTGTGTTCTTGCCCGTCGCGAAATCATATTCTTTACCATAACCATAAAACGCTTACATTTTCTTTGCATGAGCGTGACAAACGCTTTTATGATTTCGGTATACCCTTCACTCAAGAGGAAAGAGCTGGGATCGTCGCGAACAATTTGCAATTTTTGTGCTCTGCTGCTATTTGAGAGACCATAGAGAGAGATAGAGTGAGAGGGAGTAGGACAAAGTAGCACATAGCCGTGCTTCATATAAGAATAGCACCATTTCGTTTGAGCGCTTGCAGCACACTGATTTTGTCGTGCAATATTTTCACTGCTTGAGCCTCAAGAGACTGACCGAGCAAATACGAAGCTGTGTAGTCTCCTCAGCGCATTTTTCCGGTGTTGAAAAAGTTTGTTCTACATGTCTAGTCTATGTGTTCTCTGGTTAGTGATCATATCCTAGTTTAGTTAGTTCCATATTATTACCGCTTGGTTCGTTCATTTAGTTTTCAATTCAACTACAATGAAGAAATTCATACGAATTATCCCTACAAAATACGAAAATTTTCTCAATAAATGAAAAAGGGAAATTAAAGCAAATTATTTAAGAAATCGAGAATTCCCGTTGCCCACTGTTTTTGAATTTTTCCCGCAGTCGACTTTTCTAAAAACCAGATTTGACGGGTAAAAGCAGATTTTTTCTCTCAGATATGTTTCATTCCTCTTCATTAAAAATCAACGCTATCTATACGAAGCAGCATTGAAATATAAACTTATGCTGAGTATGTACGATCGTGACAGTAGATAGGTCGGGTACGCGATGTTACGATGATTGAGCAATTTATTTCTTTCCCATGTACTAAAAAATTTTTTTAATCCATTTTACAAATGAGTAAAATAAGGGTGTAAGCTTATCGTAAAGAAATACTAAGTTCATTCATTGAGTTCTGTGAATATTTAATTAAATCTAAATATGTATGTAAAGTATGCGTGATGCTGCAGTTGCTCAAAGCCTATTTGATTCAGCACCATAAAAAATTAAGTGCAAGATGATAGTCCAATGTTTTAAGTTAAGTTTTTGTTCTTCACTAGATTCATCCGCTACCGCGGTATTAAAACTTACTTGTAATAAACTTATCAATAATTAGTATTTGATAGTGGGTTCAACGAAAAATCGGACAAGACTTACATATTTAGTTCAATGGGTTGTTTCCTAAGCAGTAAGTTACTCAAGTGTGTTAAGTTTTCATATTTATACTCGTTTACGAAAATGAAATGAAATTTAGAGCACATACTCATGAATATCAATTTATTAAGTGTTAAGATTTTTCCGATCCGACCGCTAGGGGCGTGGCCAATCCTAAAATGCATATTAGTTGAACTAGTAAACTGAAATTTGTAATGTATAGTGGTGAGCAAGTATGGATACATGTTGGCCAAGTCGACGTTAAAACGCATGAATCGGTCTGAATTGGATCGGATTTAGATTTACTTGTTATACCGTGGCGAACAAAATTGTTGGTACAGCAAGCTTTTTAAACTTTATAGCAATTTTTAAAATCTTTTTAAACGTTATTTTAATAAAATAACAAATTGCCTAAATAGAATAGGCTATTTATTATTTTTTCAGATCGTAATTATAACAATAATATACGTGCACTCCCAAGTCTCAAGTATTTGAAATACGTTGGTTAGGGGTGGATATAGGGGTGGGGGGTAAATTTTAACAAAACTCGACATTGTATAAAATGTATATAAATATACATTCAAACTGTAAAACCGCACTGTAAATACGCACATTAAAAAAAAAAAATTTAAGTCTCTAGCTCTTATATCTTCTGAAATCGACGCGTTCATACATACGGACAGACAGACAGGGCCAAATCAACTCAGCTCGTCGCCCTGATCAAGAATATATACAGTGGCTCACAGCTTATTTGACCCAACGTAAAATAAAAATTTCATCTGCTCATTACTTTTTACCCAATAGAAATTTTTGAAAAATTCAAACGTGGAATTGTTATTTCAATATTAAATTAATGGAAAGCATAACTTTTTTATTGATATTTAAAAAAACACAGTAAGAAAATAACAAAAACTAAAAAAAGTCATAAAATCAATGTCACAGCTTATTTGACCCATTAGTTAATTTTAACAGTAACTTAAAAATGATGGGTAGTTTTTTTACACTTACTATTTTGCATAGCCCCCTTATTGATCTAATACTGCCTGAAGCCTTCCAGGCATTGAAGCCACCAATTTTTTGGTTGTTTCGGACAGGATTTTCCCCCATTCCTCGACTAATGTCGTTTTTAAATCTTTTTTGTTGAAAATATTTTGAGACCTGATACTAGTGTCTAAAATGAACCACAAATTTGTATTACATTACATTTACATTAAGATCGGGGACTGTGCTAAAGGTTTGAGGTTATGCGGCCAGTTCCATACCCACCAAGACTGGACGACAACCGATGTGTGCTTTGGGTCGTTCTCCTGATAAAATGTAAAGTCCTCTTTCAGGGCAAGATATTCAGCACTTTGCATAAGATTTTGTGTTAAAATGCTTAAGTACATAATCTTATCCATGGTGCTTTCAATAAAAGCTAGTTTTCCAACTCCAGAGACAGACATACAGGCCCAAACCCTCACAGACCTTCCATCATGCTTTACTGTGGGTTTCAGGTGCTTCTCTTGCAGCTCGGTATTCGCTTGTCGCAAGACGTAGGGCCTCCCATCCAAACCAAATATGTTAAACTTGGACTCGTCAGCGAAAATGGCTTTGTTCCAGTAGCTGGTGTCCTTGTTTATGTACTCTTTAGCGAGTAGGAGCCGGCTTTCCTTATTTTTCTTACTAATGAAAGGCTTCTTGCGAGCAATTCTACCATGTAAATCATGGTCTCGGAGTATACGACGAATCGTTTCTGCACCACACGACTTCCCCAGCTCTTGCTCCATCTGACTAGCCAGTTTTGGAGCGGATAACTTGGGGTTTTCCTTCATTTGGCGCACAATGTATCGCTCATCGGTGTCATTGAAAATTTTGTTGGCAGCCGTTCTACCCCTATTAACCACTCTGTTTTCAAAAACAAATAGGTTTATTATGTTTTTTACTGTAGATTCGGGTAAATTAACGAACTCTGCAATTTTTCGCCGCAAAATTCCATTTAAAAAGTGGTGTAGCACCAATTCCCGCTGCTGTATTGTTGTGCGCTTTCCCATTTTTGCAAACACGTGTTTCCTTAACAAAATCTCACTTTGAATGGTAAAAATACTTCAGCTTCACATTGCGAATTCAATAATCAAACCAAAAACTGAAATAGTACCTTTAATTTCCATTTTACGCGAATATACATACCTGTTCTTAAAAAAGTGTGGGTCAAATAAGCTGTGACATTGATTTTATGACTTTTTTTTAGTTTTTGTTATTTTCTTACTGTGTTTTTTTAAATATCAATAAAAAAGTTATGCTTTCCATTAATTTAATATTGAAATAACAATTCCACGTTTGAATTTTTCAAAAATTTCTATTGGGTAAAAAGTAATGAGCAGATGAAATTTTTATTTTACGTTGGGTCAAATAAGCTATGAGCCACTGTATACTTTACATATATACTTTATGGGGTCTGCCACGACTCTTTCTGCCTGTTACATACATTTCAACAAAAACATTATATCCTGATTTCCCATTGAAAATGGGTTCAGGGTATAAAAACCTAAAAAATATAGAAAAAATGGGTAAAACCTATAATTAATATTTGGTGTGTAACGCTTTAGTTTTAATAACGGCTGATAAGAGGTTCGGCATCGAAAAAAATGTTTTTGAGTAACATCTTCCCTAATTTTCTGCCATTCTTTAAGAAGAGTTTGTTTTCGGTTGGTTTTGTTCTGGTTTTGCACGTTTTCAGATGCGCCTATCCATTATTCCCACAAGTGTTCAATTTGGAGATTGTCATGTTGAAATGCGAACGAGCTTGGTAGTCGTAGTTTTTCGGCATTTTTTAAAGGCTATCTTTCAAAATATTTAGATATAAATGTATGTCCATTATACAGTCTACAAATACCAACTCGCCCACACCTGAAGCAGACATGCAACCCCAGATCATTACCCCACAACCACCATGCTTAACTCTTGGGTAATATTGTTTTTGTCAAAATTCAGTATTCTGCTTTCTCCAAACAGTTTGGCGCTCATCCGATCATAATATATTGAATTTGATCAGATGACTTGCTAACATAATTCTCAGCGTAGTCCAAATATGACTTTTTATAACCATCTTTGATGCACTGTTTTCGTCTATCCATACGCGCTTTGTCTTTGGCCTCGTGCAGTACTCTGCGTATCGTAATCGGGTGCACATCATTCTCTATTTCATTTTTAACCCTAGCAGCAATCTGTGTTGATGTTGTTTTGGGATTTGCATATTTCTAACGATTTTCATGCAAATTGTTTACTTTTTAGGGCTCTTCTGTCACTTTCGCGGGATATGTCAATACGACATTTTTGCTGCAGATTCCTACCAAGCATTCTGGTCGACATTGTTGTGTTCCCATTAACATTAAGTTTCCTGGCCAGAATAATCTCTGACCTATCTATTAACGCCTGAGGTCGTCCAGTTGAACGCTTTGACTCCAGTGTTTCATTGTTCTCTGCGCGGCTAAAAAATATTATAAACGGTCCTCTTATAAACATTTCTGCAATCTCCGAGACCGATTTGCCTATGGAGTGGTAATAAGAAACCAATTGGATCATGTCAAATTACAATAGATTTACTGGCATTTCTAAAGTATCCAAAGTTTGTCAAGATTTAATCGATTCTTACAAAATATGACGAAATTCTTCAGAGCATAGTATAAGCCACAGCTGTTCACATTAAAAAAGCTAAAAACAACGGTAAAGTGAATTTAGCAATAATAAGAAATAAAAACAAGTAAGAAGACTCTAGTCAAGACTGCTCGACTACGAGATACCCTGAACCCTCCAATCTGATATTCTAATTACTGTGCACTTCTTTTCAGCACACATACATACACACGCACATTAGAACCGGCTCTGCTAACTGTGCAATAAGCAGCGACTGCGCTTGGGCTGCGCTGCAGTGTGAGCAACATTATAAGAATTTATTTGTTGAATAATTTAATTTCTAGACGTACAATCTTAATGAAACTTTCAGAACATAATCATAATGTATGTACATTCCAAAGCACAAGTCTCTAGTATTTGAAATACGCTTTTTACAAAGGTGAGGATGAGGAGTGGAAATAGGAGTGGGGGTAAATTTTAACAAAAATCGAAATTGTATAAAATATAAATAAGTCTACATTTAAAATTTAGAAGCTCTAGCTCTAAAGGTGTAGAAGATATAATTAAATAACTAGTTTTCGATAAGGTTTTTAATCGATAATAAAATATCGAGAGTAGTTATCGATATTTAGAGAAAAACTTGATATGCGCGTGATATACACGGACCTAGGAAAAAAAGTTTCAAGTCTCTAGCTCTTATATCTTCTGAAATCGACGCGTTCATACATACGGACGGACGTTCGGAAAGACAAACAGACGGACAGGGACAAATCGACTTAGCTCGTCGCCCTGATCAAGAATATATATACTTTGTGGGGTCTGCCACGCCTCCTTCTGCCTGTTACATACTTTTAACAAAACCATTATACACTGATTTCCCATTTTCAATGGGTTCAGGGTATACAAATTTGGTCATCCGATTACCGCCCCCTTCAATTTATTTCAGTTAATGACAAAAATTAACACCTTTGTATAAAGCTTTTATTATTATGCTCATTCAAGCGAAATGAGTATATTAGTTTTGTGCAATGTCCGTCCGTCTCTCCGTATGAACGCAATCTATTTCGTCGCTATTGAAGCGAGACTTGAAATTTTGAACACATACACATGTATATATCCGATTTAAAAAGTGTTAAAACTTTCCCGATCCGCCCACTAGAGGCGTGGCAAATCGGAAAATGCGTTTCCCGATATACCAGAAAATAATGTTGATTGAAGAGCTATGTAGATCCGCGTCAACCACCCAAGATCACGAGTATGGCGGATAGGATAGGTGAAAAACTTAATTATCTACGCCTACTAGGGGCGTGGCAAATCGGATCTGAAGATATTGTGATTTTTCGAATTCTGCTATATTTTAGGCACTATTGATGCTAGAGACCTGAAATTTGGTATATATACGCGGTAGATATATGTCCGCCCATAGGGGTCGTGGCAAACCGCAAAAGATTATATCTCCTACAGTTTAAGAGCTAGAAGCTTCAAATTTGGATAGTTGAGTTACTGGTAGTCTCCTCTATCGATGCCCCAAAAATAATTTTTAAGCCTCTTTAGGGGCGTGGCAAATAGAGAATTACCCTGTAATTTTCACATTTTTCGAGCGTAAGAATTCAAATTTTTTATTTAGGTTACTGGTTGCTCTTTCTAAGAACTGGCCAAAAATGAGGAGCCTACGGCCACTAGGGGCGTGGCAATTTACAAAAAAAGAGTTTTCCGCGGGATTTGATCTCGCACCCAAGCCAAATAGCATGTTTGTCAAAATAACTAAAATAAAGATCACCAGCGCTTCTGCCTACAGCACCACTGAGTCGTTTCGAACCGCAGTAGTTAAAGCGAAATAACATTATTGTTATGACGGCATATAACAAAGAAAAGCCAGTGTACCGGCTGGAAATTCAAAAACAATGCAAAGACAAATCAATCGATACTGATGTTCTTAGAATATGCTAGAGTACGCATTTATGTGTACATACATACATACAGATACAGCTATACGCATGTATAAGACTGGAATGCTTGATGCTATGCGTGCAAACCTATACATACATACATATGTGTATGTATATGTATATGCGTATATGTATTTGAGCGCTATTTAAGAAGGAACAAATTTAAACATAAAATTATTCCTATAAGAAAAAGGAAAGTGTTAAGTTCCATTCATTCAAGCTCGCATCTTCCCAATAAAATATCTATTTTATAAAAAACAAAATATGTACATATGTACGACGCATGTTATGTTAGAATAGGTAGGGGAAGTTTGAAACCACTTCGATGATATATATATATATATATATATATATATATATATATATATATATATATATATATATATATATCATCGAAGTGGTTTCAAACTTCCCCTACCTATTCTAACATAACATGCGTCGCCTTTATCACCCGCGCTGCTGCTTTGCTTGATCAGCCAATCAGCCAATCAGCCAATTAAACAAAATAAATTAATAACAAAGCGTCATCTGAAAACTACAGTAACGGCTAGAAAATCTAGAAATCAGTCGAAATTTTAAAAATATTATAAAAGGCGCGCTTCTGTCTGTACGCATAGAATACACGAAATACAATTAAAATTGTATAAATTATATATGTAATTTGAAGATCCTAGCTGCAATGATGCAATGATGATAGCAATAGCTATCGATGATTTTCCAAATTTAATGGGATCATGCCCTGTTTTTTGTTGCTATATAATCTGGTTGACAGCGTTTGGGCAGTGAATGAGTATTCTGCAATCGGTATCGCCCGACTGCAACATTCTTACTTGTTTTTATACCCTGAACCCATTTTCAAAGGGAAATCAGGGTATAATGGTTTTGTTGAAATGTATGTAACAGGCAGAAGGAGCCGTGGCAGACCCCACAAAGTATATATATTCTTGATCAGGGCGACGAGCTGAGTCGATTTGGCCCTGTCCGTCTGTCTGTCCGTATGTTTGAACGCGTCGATTTCCGAAGATATAAGAGCTAGAAACTTCAATTTTATTTAAAATGACCGTATATACAGCGCGGACGTCAAGTTTGCTTTTAAAATTCGATAAATCATCCTGTTATGTTTTTATCGAGTAAAAACATTCAAGTTCAAGTCAGATGTCATAAATGAGTTTTGTATTTAATTTATATTTTTAAATACACCGAAATTGAAATTTTAACCATACTAAATGGGCATTTTTATTTGTTGGGTTCTGGGTAGTATGTAGTCGAGCACTCTCGACTAGAGTTTTCTTACTTGCTAAGTAATATAAGTAGTGGGTAGTGCCGCCTTTGTTTGAAATTACTTCAAAAATTCGATTAGAAATGGAATTATAAAATTGTTCAATATAATTCCAGGACATAGTTGACCAAGCGTATTCAATATCGATTAACTCTGTCTTTGTACAATACTGCTTTCCAGACTCACAATTTCCTGATCACCCCTCCCCCGACGTTTTCAATGATATTAAGGTCGAGTGAGTCTGGTGGCCACTCCATGAGATCAATTTTTTGGCCCTGAATCCAGGACTTTAGGGATGGAAAATCTAATGCTGGTTTTCAGGCAGGTAAAAGAAATGCGGAACAGCAGTTTTAAACACGGTGTTATAGTCCTATGCGTTCATGCGAGATGTCAAAAATTGAAGCTTGCAAGTGCTGTAGTAAGATATTGCTACCTACACCAATGCCGCACCACCCCCCCGCCGCAGCGGCTTGGCAACCGTTCCAAATAATGTTCTTCTATGAGTAGGTCATGGATATAATAATTATAGCCATCAGTTCCTTCTAAATTCCTTTTTTCTCATCAGAAAAGACAACATGCTGCCATTCGGTAGACCACGTCATTTTCGGCCGGGCAAAATTAATGCGTATTGCTTTTCTCAGCATATCGACTGCTGTCTTTTTTTTATTTCTGTCTCTTTAGGTAATTAACTTTCTTATTTACTCTTTGGACCGCTGATAAGTTCGTCTTAACACTGATTCTACCCCTAATCTTCGTGGTCGATTCGTGGGATTTCGAAGCTTCCCGAACTAATGCTCTTCTATTTTCTTGTGAAATCACTTGATTATTGCCGCCTATTTAGGTTTTTTCTTAGTTTTGCCAATTGGTTTTCTGTTTTTTCCTGTCTTTGCAATTTTATGGTAGCATAGTATGCCTAAATCATTCATTTTTTAACCAAAGATAAAACTGTTTCTTTACCCATACTATAAATATATTGAGTACTTTGACCTTCACAAGAAAGTGGTGAGTGTAATTGCCAAAATATGCAAGATAACTGCAATTGCATTTGGGGGCGCTAATCTGATAACACTAATAAGTGCACGCATTGTTTGCTAAAATAAAGAATAGAAAATAAAACATAAGACAAGATATGCGAGACATCTTATATGATGATAATAAAACCTGAACAACAACTAAGAAGTTTCGTGCAAGAGAAAAAAGTAAAAGAATGATAAACAAGTAAGAAAACTCTAGTCGAGAGTGCTCGACTAGATACTACCCTGAACCCAACAATTAGAAATGCCCATTTAGTATGGCTGAAATTTCGATTTCGATGTATTTAAAAATATAAATAAAATACCAAACTCATTTAATGAAATATAAAAATATTTTGAAACAATTAAAAAAGTTATCATCAGTTGCACCCCGATCGGGATTCGAACCGCGACTTCTCGATCGAGCGTCATGCAGCTAACACACTAGGCCACCCCACTCCTGCTAGTGGCGCTGGCAAAACTCAAATAGATTCACTGCTGCAGCGCCATCTACCAAAACTAAACGAAACTAACTGCTGATGTGATTCTAAGAATCTGCTAGAATAACCAAACTATTAAAAACGCACATAAAGTATAGTTAAAATTTCAATTTCGGTGTATTTAAAAATATAAATTAAATAGAAAATTCATTTATGAAAATATAAAAACATTTTGAAACAATTAAAAAAAAATTAACATCAGCTGCATCGACCGGGATTCGAACCGCGACTTCTCGATCGGGCGTCGTGCAGCTAACACACTAGGCCACCGCACTCCTGCTAGTGGCGCTGGCAAAACTCAAATAGATTCACTGCTGTTGCGCCATCTACCAAAACTAAACGAAACTAACAGCTAATGTGATTCAACGAATGTTTCTGTTGTAGCTGCTGCACGTGCTTTGTTAATTGGCCAAATATTTGATTATTTTTTATTAATTTTTGACTGAACGGAATTTAATGAAACTTTCAGCATATGATCTACATATTATATTGAATATTTGAGAAATTTAAAAAAAAAGAAAAATCATTCACAATTAGCTATAGTGGCATCTGATTTGAACTTGAATGTTTTTACTCGATAAAAACATAACGGGATGATTTATCGAATTTTAAAAGCAAACTCGACGTCCGCGCTGTATATACGGTCATTTAAAAAAAAATCAAGTCTCTAGCTCTTATATCTTCGGAAATCGACGCGTTCAAACATACGGACAGACGGACAGACGGACGGACGGACAGACGGACAGACGGACAGACGGACAGACAGACAGACGGACAGGGCCAAATCGACTCAGCTCGTCGCCCTGATCAAGAATATATATACTTTGTGGGGTCTGCCACGCCTCCTTCTGCCTGTTACATACATTTCAACAAAACCATTATACCCAGATTTCCCATTTTCAATGGGTTCAGGGTATAAAAATAGAAGATGACGCGCAGTGTATATTCTTCTCCATCTCGTAGTCGGGCAGTCTCGACTAGAGCTTTCTTACTTGTTTTTATTTTAAGGAACAAAAATATAATTTTTTGTTTATATCCACTTTTGCATGTTTTTTTACTATTTACGATATTTAATATTTTTTCAAAGACCTTAAGTTTTAATCACACTTGCAATGTGCTTAGGCATACTTTCCACCAATTTTTCAAAAGGGGCATGCGGAATTTCGTTCCACTTTATCTAGACCCTACAGAAAATCTCTCCACCCCATTTGGTGGTATATCCAAATTTGAGAGCCCTTTTTTAACCAAAGCCCATAAATTGTTAATGCGGTTGAGGTCTGGACTTTGTTTAGGATACTCCATTAACAAAAATTTTAAAATGTCGAGCCAATTCTAGACGATTTTCGCTTTGTGCTTGGGGTCATTGTCCTTCTGAAACACGATACAATTGTGTAGATGGGTCTTCAAAATATACAGATAGTCGTCCTTCTTCATAATTTTATCGATCATAACCAGCCGATGGTCCACCATGTTTTTTGCTTTGATTTGATTGATATTTAAATATATTTTTAACAACTTTTAATCATGGCATCATTTCTTCAATCACCGCAAGCCGTATCTATGAAGTTTTATAATATACATATATGCTTTATCTGACGGTTGAAATTGAGTTTAGTTATCCTAGTTTAGTTAGTTTCATATAATTACCGCTTGGTTCGTTCATTGAAAATTGAATTACTGAACTATTTGGTTTTAATACGAATTATCCCTACAAAATATACGCTCAATAAATAAAAAAAAAGCGGAACTAAGCAAATTATTCATTAAGCAAGTAAGAACGCTCCAGTCGAGACTGCTCGAATAGGAGATACCCTGAACCCTCCAAGCTGATATTCTACGCATACACACGCACCCACACGCACGTATATTACGCGCTCTGCTGACTGCGCAGTTAGCAGCGACTGCGCTTGGGCTGCGCTGCAGTGTAGGCAATATTATGAAAATTTATTAGTTGAATAATTTCTCTTGTGGTAAGACTATCTTTATGAAACTTTTCATATGGTTAAACTGTGTGTACATTACAAAGCACAAGTCTCTAGTACTTGAAATACGTTTTCTACAATTTGTGGGCGAAGGGGCGTGGTATCCAAAATCTGTAAATTAAAAAATCTTTGTATCCATTAACTATATATACAATGCAATTGAAGTTTTCAGGTCTAAAAATGTTCAAATTAGGCTGAAAAAACAAAATCAAATTTTCGATTATTCTCGATAAAAAGTTATCGAATGAGTTATCGAAAAATAAGATAAACTTGTACTGCCTATGGTATACACGAGTATGCATGCCCAATTTCTCTCTATCTCTTATATCTTCTGAGATCGTTTTCCTCATACGGACGGACGATGGAGCGAGCGGTCAAAAATACTTCTAGTGGAGATAAAAATCTAAAACTATTTTCGAAATTCAGTAAAAATATTACAATTAGAAAAAGCAGAAAAAAGCGCTGATATTCAACTCCTTCCCAAAATTATACCCCCCCACTCTAACTCAAGGCAATGGGGAAAAATAGCTCTAGTTGAAGTATGGATAGGAAAATAATGTTGTTTTATTTTAATAAATCAAAATCAAATTTTTTTTAAAATGTCCGTAATTACAGCGCGCATATCAAGTTTATCATTAAAATTCGATAACTCATCCCGATCTTTTTTTATCGATAAAAAACCTTATCGAAAACCAGTTATAAAATTATATCTTCTACACCTTTATTGCTAGAGTCTCCAAATTTTTAATGTATGCTTACATGCAATTTATACAATTTCGGTTTTTGTTAAAATTTACCCCCCACCCTTAAATTCACCCCCTCACCCTCACTTTTGTAAAAAGCGTATTTCAAATACTAGAGACTTGTGCTTTAGCAATTACATGCATATCCATGTTATAATTATAATCTGAAAGTTTCATGAAGATCGTACGTCCATAAAAAAAGTTATTAAACAATTAAGTTCTCATAGTAAGCGCACACTGCAGCCCATGCGTGTTTATGCGTGGGTGCTTGTGTGTGTATGTGTTTGTGTATGTGTGTGTGTATGTGTATGTGTGTGTGTATGCGTTTGTGTATGTATGCGTGTGTGTGTGTGTCTGTATGCGTGTGTGTGTATGTATGCCTGTGTGTGCGTACGTGCCTGTGTGTGTGTGTGTGTGCGTGTTTCTTGTGTAAGCTGAAAGACGCGAAAAATTATTGAAATATCTATTGCTCCAAGGGTTCAGGGGATCTCGTAGTCGAGCAGTCTCGACTAGAGCTTTCTTACTTGTTTTTATTTTAAGGAACAAAAATATAATTTTTTGTTTATATCCACTTTTGCATGTTTTTTTACTATTTACGATATTTAATATTTTTTCAAAGACCTTAAGTTTTAATCACACTTGCAATGTGCTTAGGCATACTTTCCACCAATTTTTCAAAAGGGGCATGCGGAATTTCGTTCCACTTTATCTAGACCCTACAGAAAATCTCTCCACCCCATTTGGTGGTATATCCAAATTTGAGAGCCCTTTTTTAACCAAAGCCCATAAATTGTTAATGCGGTTGAGGTCTGGACTTTGTTTAGGATACTCCATTAACAAAAATTTTAAAATGTCGAGCCAATTCTAGACGATTTTCGCTTTGTGCTTGGGGTCATTGTCCTTCTGAAACACGATACAATTGTGTAGATGGGTCTTCAAAATATACAGATAGTCGTCCTTCTTCATAATTTTATCGATCATAACCAGCCGATGGTCCACCATGTGAAACAGCCCCATATCATCATGCTATGCTTTATGGTCATTTTAACCTTTGACTATTAAAAGAGTTTGGTATCTTCTTCACTTAGAAGGGAAGAAAAACGATTGTCGCGAACAAATTTATTTATTCCTTTGCCTATAACTCACTCATTAACTTTTACGAGCTCTCCCATTTTCGATAATTATTGTTTTTTGACTTTTGTAAACAAAATAATAATTAAACGATAATTGTGCTAATTAACCCTGTTCAAAGTGACAATAAAAGACATGGATTAGTAAGTCCACACATGCGTGTTTATGCGTGCATGCCTACGTGTGTTGTGTAATCAGAAGGGCGCGAAGAATTATTGAAAAATAAATTCTCGAATTCTTCGGGTTCAGGGGATATCGAAGGGTAAAGGATGATGTCAGAGTGGCCGCGATAAGCGATGCGATGCTATAAGCGAGAATTATCATAGCGATTTGTAAAGCAATGCCATGTCAGAGTGAAATAGAGAAATATTGCTTGAATTGCCAAAAAGAATACACACCAGTGTTGCCAATTTTTGTTGAGCAAAAAAAGCTGTTTTAGTGGGAAGATACTTTAAAAAAGCCGAAATTTTGTGAAAAAAAAATCGGAAAAAAGCAGATGTTTTTTGCTTTGATTTGATTGATATTTAAATATATTTTTAACAACTTTTAATCATGGCATCATTTCTTCAATCACCGCAAGCCGTATCTATGAAGTTTTATAATATACATATATGCTTTATCTGACGGTTGAAATTGAGTTTAGTTATCCTAGTTTAGTTAGTTTCATATAATTACCGCTTGGTTCGTTCATTGAAAATTGAATTACTGAACTATTTGGTTTTAATTCAATTACAATGAAGAAAACTTCATTCTTCATACGAATTATCCCTACAAAATATACGCTCAATAAATAAAAAAAAAGCGGAACTAAGCAAATTATTCATTAAGCAAGTAAGAACGCTCCAGTCGAGACTGCTCGAATAGGAGATACCCTGAACCCTCCAAGCTGATATTCTACGCATACACACGCACCCACACGCACGTATATTACGCGCTCTGCTGACTGCGCAGTTAGCAGCGACTGCGCTTGGGCTGCGCTGCAGTGTAGGCAATATTATGAAAATTTATTAGTTGAATAATTTCTCTTGTGGTAAGACTATCTTTATGAAACTTTTCATATGGTTAAACTGTGTGTACATTACAAAGCACAAGTCTCTAGTACTTGAAATACGTTTTCTACAATTTGTGGGCGAAGGGGCGTGGTATCCAAAATCTGTAAATTAAAAAATCTTTGTATCCATTAACTATATATACAATGCAATTGAAGTTTTCAGGTCTAAAAATGTTCAAATTAGGCTGAAAAAACAAAATCAAATTTTCGATTATTCTCGATAAAAAGTTATCGAATGAGTTATCGAAAAATAAGATAAACTTGTACTGCCTATGGTATACACGAGTATGCATGCCCAATTTCTCTCTATCTCTTATATCTTCTGAGATCGTTTTCCTCATACGGACGGACGATGGAGCGAGCGGTCAAAAATACTTCTAGTGGAGATAAAAATCTAAAACTATTTTCGAAATTCAGTAAAAATATTACAATTAGAAAAAGCAGAAAAAAGCGCTGATATTCAACTCCTTCCCAAAATTATACCCCCCCACTCTAACTCAAGGCAATGGGGAAAAATAGCTCTAGTTGAAGTATGGATAGGAAAATAATGTTGTTTTATTTTAATAAATCAAAATCGAAATTTGCAAACAAAGTGGCCGTGGTTAAACCACTAAAAGCCTTTATAATAAAACTTATAAAAATAATATACCATAAAACAAATAAAAAATAGAAAAATAACACACTTAAATTGAAATCAAATACAGCTAAATATATCGAGTTAATCTTCTAATAAATCAATTACAGACTTTGATAATTTTGATTTTTGTTTGCGCGGTAACTCCCTCTGCTCTGTTATTGAGGGATCGGAACTTAAAAGCAAATTGGAAATAGAGTTTTGTAATACTCAGCAATTTTTTTTCGCAACTGTACGCTACACAAGTTTTAAGTTCAACTGGATCTGCAATATACCCATTGTCCTCAATATCATTTTGCAGAAAATTAAAAACCCTTTCCGCTTTTTCAGCATGAGTTCCCTGTTGCGCGCACCAAATATCAAAAATATGTAGCTGCAAAAGCTCGCAATGATAGAAACTAGAGGCCTGCACGAATACGTTTCAAACGCTAAACGAGACACCCGTGTCTTGGTGGTGCTTGGTTTCACACTGTTTCGTTTTGTTCAAAACTTGCATTGCTCACATACCGAACGTAATTTTGTAATCTTAGCCATTACATATTTTTTAACAAATATTTATATATATATTTTTTTCAAATTGAAGTTTAAAACCATAACTTCATTAATCATGGCACTGTTTGTGGCAATATTGCTTCTCTTTTCGGAAATTAATAACCGGGCCTGAGAGAAAGCCCTTACAGACGAAGCACTGCTGGCGGGAATGCATAAAATTTTACAGCTTACTTTAAAAAGTAGTGGATAATGTTCTTTATTCAAATTCCACCACTCTAAAACGTTAAATCCATCTGAGTAAAAAACTTTGAGAGACATGTATGTATGAAGTTCAGAGTTAATACATTCAGTTAAATTGTCACTATAAACTGGCATTTCGTGAATATATACTTCTTGCTCCTCTGTCATTTTTATACTCATTCACGAAAGTGAATCAGTATATTGGTTTTGTGCAATGTCCGTCTTGCTGTCCGTCCGTCTGTCCGTCTGTCCGTCTGTCCGTCCGTCCGTCTGTCCGTCTGTCCGTCTGTCCGTATGAACGCAATCTATTTCGGCGCTATTGAAGCTAGAGACTTGAAATTTGGAACACATACTCGTGTATATCTCCGATTTATAAAGTGTTAAAATTTTCCCGATCCGCCCACTAGGGGCGTGGCAAATCGGAAAATGCATTTTCCGATATACCAGAAATCATGTTTGTTGAAGAGCTAGAAAGCTGAAATTTGGTATGTAGGTCCGCGTTGACCACCCAAGATCACGAGCTATGGCGGATATATCTACGCCCATTGGGGGCATGGCAAATCGGATAAAACTGTATCTCCTAAAGTTATAAACCTAGAATGCTGAAATTTTGCACGTCAGCTAATGGTATGATTCTATAAAGTCTGAAGATAAATTATAAGTCTACGCCCGTTGGGGGCGTGGCAAATCGGACCTGAAGATATAGTGATTTTTTAAATTCTCCTATATTTTGGACACTATTGATGGCAGAGACCTCAAATTTTGTATATATACTCGGACTGATCACCCAAGACCAAAAAGTTTTGTCGGATATATGTCCGCCCACAGGGGGCGTGGCAAACCGCAAAAGTTTATATCTCCTAAAGTAAAATAGCTAGAAGCTTCAAATTTGGATAGTTGAGTTACTGGTAGCCTCCTCTATCGATTCCCCAAAAATAATTTTTACGCCTCTTTAGGGGCGTGGCATATCGAAAAATACCCTGTAATTTTCACATTTTTTTAGGGTAAGCATTCAAACTTTGCAGTTAGGGTAACGTTATCTCTTTCTAAAAACTGACCAAAAATGAGGTGTCTACGCCCAGTTGGGGCGTGGCAAATCGGAATAACCTGTATATTCTACAGTATTAGAACGAAACTTAACTACTAAATTGTTGATGGGATGTGAATGAGTATTCCGCAGTCGGTAACGCCCGACTGCAACGTTCTTACTTGTTAATATTGTTTGGTCAGAGTCACTTCCTAACCAATAGTTTGCCATTAATTCTTTACACTGTTCAACTATTCGTTCTTTTTCAGCGTTACTCAAACCAACCAATCTGTTTGTGGGGGGAAATAAAAACAAAGCAATTTTGTGATAGTCCGTAATTTAAGGATCCACAACGGTTTGAAGTAGGCTAGTTAAAGAAGATTTTAATTGGCTAGCTAAACCAGTATCGCTTGAGTCAACTTTAGTTTTTCTTTTTAAACAAGTAAGAAAGCTCTAGTCGAGACTGCTCGACTACGAGATCCCCTGAACCCTTAGAGCAATAGATATTTCAATAATTTTTCGCGTCTTTCAGCATACACAAGAAACACGCACACACACACGCACGTACGCACACACAGGCATACATACACACACACTCATACACACACACACACGCATACACACACACACGCATACACACACATACACAAACATACACAAACATTTACATACATATACACACACAAGCATAAACACGCATGGGCGGCAGTGAGCGCTTACTATGAGAACTTAATTGCTTAATAACTTTTTTTGTGGACGTACGATCTTCATGAACCTTTCAGATTATGATTATAACATGGATATGCATGTAATTGCCAAGCACAAGTCTCTATTATTTGAAATACGCTTTTTACAAAAGTGAGGGTGAGGGGGTGAATTGAAGGGTGGGGGGTAAATTTTAACAAAAACCGAAATGGTATAAATTGCATATAAACATACATTAAAAATTTGGAGACTCTAGCAATAAAGGTGTAGAAGATATAATTTTATAGCTGGTTTTCGATGAGGTTTTTTTATCGATAAAAAAAGATCGGGATGAGTTATCGATTTTTAATGATAAATATGCGCGCTGTAATTACGGACATTTAAAAAAAATTTGAAGTCTCTAGCTCTTATATCTTCTGAAATCGACGCGTTCATACATACGGACAGACGGACAGACAGACGGACAGACAGACGGACAGGGCCAAATCAACTCAGCTCGTCACCCTGATCAAGAATATATATACTTTGTGGGGTCTGCCACGCCTCCTTCTGCCTGTTACATACATTTCAACACAACCATTATACCCTGATTTCCCATTTTCAATGGGTTCAGGGTATAAAAATTTATGTATGGTATGACTGAATGTAGTGTCGAATAGTCTTCTCCTTCCAATGTTTTTGAAGTCCTTTCAAAATGTTCTAAAATTTTTACAATAGATTTAACATTGTCAATGCTTACCGAAAATTTTCATTTTTCTCTTTTAAAATTGTAGTGATTTTTTCGCAGTTTTGTGATAATGAAAAAAAAAGTGTAATACACTGTATTCCACCTAGTCTGACAAAAACTTTTGAGAGATACATTGAGTTGGGAATTTATCCCAGATTTTTAAAAATATTTTACTATCTTGTTACAATTGAGTAACAGGTCAGATAGTTTTAAAATATCTTTAAATGCTTTCTCCACATTATTTAATAGGTGATTTATGCAATGAATGTGACTGCCACTTTTAAATGCGTTAATCATGTTGGAGCCTCGGTCAGTGACTGCTATGGCTTTGTCGTCATCCATTGCCAAATTATAATCATTCAAAATTTTTGTGATTTTATTCTTAATGTTTGCGCCTAAAATAATAAACATTATTTCAAAAGAGCTTTTGGAATATTAATCAAGCTATTCTACCTGTATTTGATTCATCTCCCATTGACTTCAGTGCTAGCAGGCGGGTGAGTATTGCACCGTCTCTAATATACTGCACTTTGCACGATATATATGATCTCTTTAGGAACTCGTCCGTCCAGATATCAGATTTGATGCTATAGCCGGATGTTTTCGCTTTAATAACATCTGCTTTTATATTTTCAAACTCTAAATTGTAGAGCTCTGACACATTTCTCGAGATTGTCGACGGGTGGGGAGTAATTTCATCTATATTTACTCCACCAGCATATTTTGCTCCAACTTTAGTAAATATTGCAAGTAATTTCGTTAACCCATCGTCTTTGATGATATTAAAGGGTCGACAATTTTTGAAGGTCCATTCAGTAGCAGCTTCTAAAATAAGCTTTTTGGTTTCTGGATCGACACGTGTTGCAGGGACGTCTGTTTCAGTTAACGAGTTCTTTGCTGCACACAGCATTTGTGTTTAACTAAATTGGAAGTACAATTAGAGTACTTCAGAATTTCGAAACATTTTTTGCATCCAACAATATTTTTTAACTCTTCTCCATTCTCATCCATTACCATTCCTAGTGTATTCCAGACTTCACTCCGTCCTCTTTTGTCCTTAAATTTATATATTCCTTCCAGCAATTTGGTCTTGATCGCATCATATTGTTGGATGGTATGAGAGTTTGCCAATATTCCATGCCAATTTGAAAGCAGTACAAATTTATGTACAGTGGTCCCTCAGTAAATAAATAGCAACAATCATAATTGTAATTAAATCATACTTACATTTTCGGAATAAGTTTCAAAATTTTCTTCAATGTTCATTTTAGCACGCCCAAAAAAGCGACCCAAACTTAACAACTCACAGAAAGAGATTAAAGGAAAGCAAAAAAAAAAAAACAGCTAACCGAAAGAGATTGAAGGAAAGCAGAAATCAAAGCATCATAAATCTTTTCACGTTCATATAGTACTTAATATTGCAGCATATTACTGAGTAGACTATAAAACATTGTGCATTTCAACAAAAAAGGAAAAAATGTTAGTTTCTAAACCTATCAGTTAGTTTTTATAATCTAGGTTGCTATTCTAGCATTTATTCTCAATTTTTAGCCAATTCTAGCCTGATTTTTGCTCAGCAACGGCGCTCAAAGCGCAGTAAAAGTACCGTACGATTTTTTTCGACGTTACTCGCTTTTCGTTTGTCAAGATTTTTGTTTTACTCTGCTTAAAGCGTAAGAAGTTAAGTAAAACAGAATACTTGGCGACTTCGAGTACCATTCTTTTTGTTTTGCAGCAATGCTTGGTATGCTCAAACACTTGCAAGTATCAGTATATTTGGAAGACGACCACAAGCAGGCCTCTAATAGAAACACCCTAGCAAAACAAAATTAAAATAGAAATCTTATAATATCTAAAGCAAAACATGCAAAACCCACGAACACAAATCAAAACAAAAACAAACAACAGCAAACACGCACTACAACATAACCTTAAAAAAGAGAGATATGAGGTTAGTTTTGTTCCTACCATTTCTACGTTTGCAAATATTTGCAGCCAATTTAAGTACCTATAATATAAGAACAAAATGCCAAAAGTCCCATTGGAGGAATACGGGGGGAACACAACTAAAACCTTAGGTAAACATGAAAAACGGAGAGCAAACTACATACAATAATCAATGTTACTAAAACACATATTTCACAAATACAACATGTAAAATGACATAAACTTAAATTTTTACCAAAATATACATAATATTAACTTTAAATTCCATTAATCGTAGAAACAATTAGTTTAGAAACAAAAATATGAATTTGTTTTTCGTGAGCCTCTGTTTTGGTTGCGTTCGTTCAGCTTGTCAAATGTGAGCACATGTTCTGCGTTCCAGAGCTATTTTTGAGAAGTTGCCGTTAAATTTGCGACAAAAGCGAGATGTACTTGAAAAGTTTAGACATTTTTGTGTCGCTTTGATACATTTTTTTGTGAATTTCCCAACTTCTATTTTTTATTTTTGGCCTATGGGCGCAACCACTGTGCAGCGCTCTGTCCACTCTGCCTCTTATGTACGTTTTACAAAACCAATTTACCCTGATTTCCCATTTTCAATGGGTTCAAGGTATAGAAACTCAGAATTCTCACCCATTTGGCAACACTGGTACTCACCAATGTTCATGTCCCATGCATACACGTGCACATATTCGGGCACATAGGCACACAAAAGCTGCTACAAATAATATCCCATAAGTGTGAGCA
This sequence comes from Drosophila arizonae, assembly GCF_054131065.1. Taxonomy (NCBI): domain Eukaryota; kingdom Metazoa; phylum Arthropoda; class Insecta; order Diptera; family Drosophilidae; genus Drosophila; species Drosophila arizonae. Next base: position 35,230,602 of record NC_142927.1, read on the forward strand.
GCTCACAACATCTACGAAATGCAAATGCTGGGCTTTAAAATTCTACACGCAGCAAGAGCTTCGCACACAGGCATACAAACGCTCATAGTACATGTAGCAAGGGACAGTGTGTGTGTGAATGCTCGTCGCGAAAACATTTTCCTTATGCGCAGCGACGCTTTCATAACCTTGCCAAAAATAATGATAACGCAAAATTTTTGCACGAGCATGACAAACGGTTTGAAGAGTTCGGAATACTCTTCAAACAGAAGGGAAGACATGGGTTCTTGCTGCGAAGAAATTTCAATTTTTGTGAGCTGCTCCTTGCGTTTGCCAAGCTCCTACAAAATATTTGCGTTTTCGTTATTATTTGTGGGAAGGGTATGAAAGCGTTGGTGCTCATAATGAAAATGCTTTCGCGAGAAGCGTGCACGCACACACTCTCCCTTGCTACATGTACTATGAGTATTTGTATGCCTGTGTACGAGGCTCTTGCTACATACATACATACATATTGGAGAGAGTAGAGAGCGTCGACAGAGTGAGAGAGCAAGGGAAGCATTGAGCATAGAGGAATATTTTGTTTAACAGTCGATCATCTCGGTCGAACGCGTGAAGTGAAGTGAACCTAAAAGTGAGGAACCGAGCAAACTCGAAATTGTTTGGGACGAAACGCTTTACACTACGTGTCCGGTCTATGTGTTCTATGGTGGTACAGATTATGCAATTATGTCAGTCATACATAGAGTTTGTTTAAAATAATCAGTAACTATTTCCGTTTTAGTGTTATCGATTAAAAACATCGAAATCCACCTTAATAAATTGTATTTCGCTCAGCGTAGAATTATTGGAATATCAGTTCCTCTAAGGGGTTTAGGGAATCTTTTAGTCGAGCCCTTTTTCCATTTTCAATGGGAAATCAGGGTATAATGGTTTGTTGAAATGTATGTAACAGGCAGAAGGAGGCGTAGCAGACCCCGCAAAGTATATATATTCTTGATCAGGGCGACGAACTGAGTTGAGCTGGCCATGTCCGTCTGTCCGTAAGTTTGAACGCGTCGATTTCAGAAAAGATAAGAGCTAGAGACTTGATTTATTTTTTTTTAATGACCGTATATACAACGCGGATGTCGAGTTTGCTTTTAAAATTCGATAAAACATCCCGTTATGTTTTTATCGAATAGAATAGTTCAAGTCAGATGCCAGTATAATTCTGAATGATTTTTCATTTTTTTAAATATGTCAAATATTTAAAATAATATGTAATTCATATGCTGAAAGTTCCATTTAATTCCGTTAATTCAATCGACCTTAAAAAATAATAATTAACAAACGCACGTGCAGCAACTACAACAGCGAAGCTTCCAAGAGTGACTGACTAAACTAAAATTTTAACGATACTAAATGTGCGTTTTTATACCTTGAACCTACTGAATATGTGAAATCAGGGTGTATAATGGCTTTGTTAAATGTAACAGGCAGAAGGAGGCGTGGCAGATTCTATAAAGTCGATTTAGCCCTGTCCATCTGTCCGTATGTATGAACGCGTCGAGATATAAGAGCTAGAGACTTCAAATTTTTTAAATGTCTATCACGTCTATCATTAAAAATTATATAACAAATTGCAAGTTGCGTGGTGGCTAGGATAGCGCGCGGTGCTTGCGGGACGGCCGTAAAGCATTGCTTCGCAAGCACTATGCGCTACCTTAGCCTGGGACAGCTCGTCTTCTCAGTCGCTCGACTCTGCGGAGCTCCATCATCACCGTGGCCGCGAAGGTACTTGTTAGTTCCCAAGCTTCCTCCGATGCGTGCGTGTGTGTGTGTGTGTGTGTGTGTGTGTGTGTGTGTGTGTGTGCGTGTGTGCGTGTGTGTGTGCGTGTTTCTTGTGTAAGCTGAAAGACGCGAAAAATTATTGAAATATTTATTGCTCCAAGGGCTTAGGGGATCTCGTAGTCGAGCAGTTTCGACTAGAGCTTTCTTACTTGTTATTAGTTGGGTTCAAGGTAGTATCTACGAGCACTCTCGACTACAGTTTTCTTACTTGTTTTTCCTAGGTCCGATAACTTGTCCCGTTGTTTTGTTATCGATTAACAACATTATCGAAAACCAGTAATAAATTTAGATCTCCTACATCTTTAAAGCTAGAGTCGCCAAATTTTATATGTGTACTTATATTTTATATAATTTCGGTTTTTGTCAAATTCACCCTCTCACCATCACATTTGTAAAAGGCGTATTTCAAATACTATGGACTTGTGCTTTGGCAAATACATGCATATCTATTCATAATCTGAAAGTTTCATGAAGATAGTCCATCCACAAAAAATGTTTTTGTTCTTCAGTTACAAGGCCAATGTATGACCGAATTAATGTTTTTCTGTTGATTTTCACTTTTACAAGTTGATGTTTTAAATTTTCAGAAGTGACAACAGAATCACTAATCTCACTTCTTTTATCATCGATTTCAATTTCGTGCAACAATAAATGCTTTTATAAATTAAAAACACGAACTTAAAGTCTTAAAAGTCTTTCGCATTTTTATACCCTGAACCCATTGAAAATGGGAAATCAGGGTATAATGGTTTTGTTGAAATGTATGTAACAGGCAGAAGGAAGCGTGGCAGACCCCATAAAGTATATATATTCTTGATCAGGGTGACGAGCTGAGTTGATTTGGCCCTGTCCGTCTGTCTGTCTGTCCGTCTGTCCGTATGTTTGAACGCGTCGATTTCCGAAGATATAAGAGCTAGAGACTTCAAATTTTTTGTAAAATGTTCGTAATTACAGCGCGGATATCGAGTTTATCATTAAAATTCGATAACTCATCCCGATCTTTTTTTATCGATGAAAAACCTTATCGAAAACCAGTTATAAAATTATATCTTCTACACCTTTATTGCTAGAGTCTCCAAATTTTTTATATATGCTTATATGCAATTTATACAATTTCGGTTTTTGTTAAAATTTACCCCCCACCTCTAAATTCACCCCCTCACCCTCACTTTTGTAAAACGCGTATTTCAAATACTAGAGACTTGTGCTTTGGCAATTACATGCATATTCATGTTATAATCATAATCTGAAAGTTTCATGAAGATCGTACGTCCACAAAAAAAGTTATTAAACAATTAAGTTCTCATAGTAAGCGCACACTGCAGCCCATGCGTGTTTATGCGTGGGTGCTTGTGTGTGTATGTGTTTGTGTATGTGTGTGTGTTTCTTGTGTAAGCTGAAAGACGCGAAAAATTATTGAAATATCTATTGCTCCAAGGGTTCAGGGGATCTCGTAGTCGAGCAGTCTCGACTAGAGCTTTCTTACTTGTTTGCATTTAAAGTAATCGTCATCACTTGCATCAAAATATTTATTAATAGTAAAATTAATTTTTTGTGGTGGCATGTTTGCACATTGAATCAATACATTGAAGTGCCAAATTTTCAGTCTGCTTCAAAGCAATATGAAAAAGGAACGCTGCATTTTGCAATAAAAACAAAAACAAACCAGATCTGCTGCTGCTCAATCCGCTCTAGCACATTTGTTTTACTCTCATCTCGCTTTCGCTATCTGTTTTCAGCTACCGCTACGGCAGAGCGTAGCACATCATTTCGTTTTGTGCTATTGCTATCGCTACAGATTTTCATTTTCAAACGCTGGTCTCATCTATGTGCTCTTTGGTCAGTGATACAATATTACTGGTTTTAGATAATGCTTGTAATCGATAACAAAATAATAAGGTAAGTTATCGATTTTTAGAGCAAAATGATATGCGTGTGGTACACACGGACCTAGGAAAACAATTTCAAGTCTCCAGCTCTTATATCTTCTGAGATCGACGCGTTCAAACATACGGACAGACGGACGGACGAACAGAGGTAAATCGACTCAGCTCGTCGCCTGATCAAGAATATACAATGACGAACTAAATTATTGGCACAGCAAGGTTTTTAAACTTTAAAGCAATTTTTCAAATATTTTGAAGTTTTTTTAATGAAACAAAAAATGAACCAAATAGAATTGGGAATTTTTATTATTTTTATATTCCGAAAAACTTCATCGTACATTTTTTAAAAATTAAATAACCAAAAAAAAGACCTAAGTTTTGCTGAACAAAATTATTGGCACAAAAAAAAAAAAAAATAAATAAATAAATTAAAATACATAAAAATGTTATGAAAATTTGATAATAACTATAATTAACATTGGGTATGTATCTTTTAACCTTTAATAATGGCTATAAATAGGTTTGGCATAGAAAAAAATTATTTTTGGTTGACGTCATCACTAATTTTTTGCCATTCCTCAATAAGAGTTTGTTTTAGGTCGGCTTGTTTTGTTATTAGCCGTTTTGAGATGCGCCTATCCAATAATTTAGTTCATCACTGTATATACTTTATGCGGTCCGCCACGCCTCCTTCTGCCTGTTACATACTTTTAACAAAACCATTATACCTTGATTTCCCATTTTCAATGGGTTCAGGGTATAAATATAGTTAATTAAATTATCTATCTACCTGTGTTTCATTCAAAATAACAAAGCTTACTGATTTTTTACAAATGTTGACAAAAAGCTTTACCCCATATATTCAATCTTGATGCGCACAATGACGAAATTCGCAAATACCATTAGTTTTTTTACACGCGCGCAGTAAATGAACAAATTACTCAAAAAGTCAATGCAAACGGTCTTCACTTTTCTTAATATGTACAAATTATAACAAGACTGTTTTTATTTCGAATCTTTTTATTTTACCGCTCGACGTGTGAGCTTTTCGGGAGAAGATTATAAACTAAACTTTTATAAAACTAAACGGCGGCTCCAAGCCATCGCTGCCGGCGGCCGGGCCGACAGAACGCTGAGCTTGCGTCTTCCATGGATGATCAGCCCGCTTCTGCGTGTTGGTGTCCAAGCCATTGCTGCCGTCGGTCAAGCCGACAGAACGCTGAGTTTGCGTTTCCCACGGATGGTCAGCCCGCTTCTGCGTGCTGGTGTCTAATTTCGCCTGCAACTCTGTCGCAACGGCGTCCGGTGTAGAAGTTGCTGACTTGTTGTCAGCACTATTTGATCGGCGCGTGTTAACTCCTCCCCGGGTAGGTTGAAACCCGTCCTCGGGTTTCCCATTGGTCGGCTTCCGTTGACATATTTTAAAACCGAGAACTAGGAGGAAGACAAGAGAGACAATGATAGTGACGCAACCAATTGACCTCGATGACAGTTCGGCCTTGAGGTTACTGATGTGGCGAAGGTTACTTAAACTCAGGTCGTGCAGGAACGGAAGGCTCAGGTGTTCTCGGAATAGTGTGATGTTGACTATTCCTGACGTCGAAACTGCTGGTTTTTTTCTCAGAACACCCCGATGATTTATGTAACGGGTTCCATTCAATGAGATGTGGTCATCGAAGGTGACTAAATAAGTCCCCGTGACCTGCTGGCTAGTTCCGGTGCTGCCCACTACGTCGATAGTGGCGCTGTTGATGATAACGACGCCTTCATCGACTACGATTATGGGCTTTAGATGCCCAAGACGTGTAGCGCATTGTGCAGTGCCGCCTGAGACCAGCTGTTGGGCACATGTTGTTTTCTGCATTTGGTTGCAGAAGGTGGTGCTCACTGTAGAGGCGCAATCTCGCACGGCGAAGGTTTTTGTCCCGCAATCGGCCACCACGTCGCCTTCTTCTAAATCTATTATTATATTACTATGCTGAACGGGAAAAATATTGATTTTTTTGCAGTGTAACTTAGGTTTAGGGAATTTGATTAAAAAATATAGTAGTTGGGAATTTTGAAAAGCCTTAATATTAGATACCTCTAGTAGGTCTGTTACGCTAACATTGGTGAGTTGCTCATTTAGTTCTTTTACATCAATGCTGTCGAGTATGAGTGGGCTAATTAAATTTATTTTTGCAAGTGAAATTGAGAGAATCAAATCTTCTAAGTCTGAAATTATCATTCTGTTTTTCGCCAAGATAGTCGTATAAAGATATTCGACTTCAGTTTCTGGTTTTTGAATTGTATTGAGAGCTCTTGAAATTTCGTTGAGTCTTACTTGAATTTTGTTATTGATCTCGATTTGCTTGTTTTCGGCATCTACTAATTGTCCTTGTTTAAATTTTATCTGCTCCCAGTCATCGAAATCTGGGGTTCCTGCTATTACCTTAAGGGCACTACCTATCAAATTTATGCTTCTGGCCTGTCTATGGTGAACGTTAAGGGTACTAATTAAAGTGGCTATGTGTTGTAAGTCGGTCTTAAGTACCTGTCTCATATGGTCTTTGGGTAGTCCGTCTATTAAGTTCCATGTCTCGTCAACATATGTCTCGTATATCGTCAGGTTAGTTGTGTGTCCCATGTAGCCGTATTCGTCCCAAATTGTCACGTCCCCGTCTATTATAGGTATGTAGTCCGCGTGCGTATAGTCATTAAGTCTCGAAGTCGCCTCAGTTCCAGTCAGAGCCACTATTTTTAAAACTAGAATATATTTTATCCTAAGGTAAAAGAGTGTAATTATTAAAAAGGATGTTTTTTTGTTAAAAATTTAAACAAATGGTTTACTTAAGGTTGTCCTTATGGACCACCCTCCCCTTTATAAGGACCGTTGTCCCAAGGTCTGCTTCAACCACTGCTTCGGTGAACAAGGGTGAAAGTTTATTTCCCAGTCTCTTGTTAGACTTTACCCATACTTTCTCTCCTATTTGGTACGCTTTTCGGACCCTGTTCTTGTTATGTTGCTCCAAAGACTTTTCTTGTGCTGACGTGAGGTTGTTTTTTATCTGCACTGCAACGTTTGTAGGGATATTATGAATAATTTCTATCGGCTGTTTCTTTGTCACCGAGTGGATCGACCTATTGTACTTTATTGTCGCAAGGAGGGTACTGTCAATAGTATCTTCAATGTGATTTCCATTTTTTAGGCAACGACTTATATCCCCTAAAGTGCCGTGAAAACGCTCGACCTGCCCGTTAGATGTACTATGTAGGGGGGGTGCGTTTGTGATCACTATGTCAAAGTTGTTTGACAACATTGCCCTGATGGTCTCTGAATTTAGTGATTTTTCGTTATCGCAGTAGATTGTTTTTGTCTTTGGAAAAAAATTTAAAAGTTGCAAGAGTGGAGCCTTTATGTCCACAATTGCTCGTGATCGGATCGGTTGGACGACAGCAAATTTGGAAAATTTGTCAATACAGGTTAAGAAGTATTTCCCATCTGTGGAGTAAATGTCTACATGTAACATTTCTCCAGAATATGAAGGTAAAGGGGTTTTCCCCAGTTCTTGCCTGATCGGGTGTCGATTGTGTTTGTTCATAGCGCATACTCGACAGTTTGCTGCTATTTCAGTTGTTAACCGGCCCATTTTTGGAAAAAAATAGTCCCTAAGTATTTGCTGGGCATTCTCCTGTGCTGCGCGATGAGCGCGATTGTGCTCCGTTATAGCTATTTCTCTTTGTTCTGTAACGTCTGATATATCTATCACGAAACTTTTAGAATGTCGTAACGTTGTTGAGGGGAATTCCTTCACTAGATTGTGTTGAATGAAGGCTAGAATAGGAAGTTCACAATATATTGCGTTAGTCACCTCGGAGTTTACAACCTCTCGTAGAGTTTGTATTAATGTGTTGCGATCGGAAAACTGTACAACGTGTCGGGTTTTCGTTCTAAACAAGATATATGTCTTGTGTTGTGGGACAGTGCTTTCCTCCAGTATAATCTGATTTCGGAAGCAGTTTACCGGTTTATCTGTTGTCTCGATTGTGTAAGTTAAGGATTCTTCGCTGTGGATCGTAGCGGCATCAGATTCTGCCGTGTCTTCCAGAGCGTTGATATTCTGGCGAGACAGAGCGTCTGCCACAAGATTTTCTTTGCCAGGCTTATAGATGATGTTTGCGTTATGCTCATCAATGAAAGCCTTCCAGCGCTTTATTTTGGCATTCGGATTTTTATCCGATACCGCAAATGTTAGCGGCTGGTGATCTGTGTAGATGTTAAGGTTTTTAACACCGTACAAGTAATTTCTGAGATTTTTCAGTGCCCACACAATGGCTAGGAGTTCTCGCTCATTTGTGGCAAAGTTAATCTCATTGTCCCGCAATGTGCGCGAGATCATTGTTATGGGGCGTCCGCCCTGAGATAGCACAGCGCCGAGCCCTTGGCCTGACGCGTCTGTTGTCAAGTCAAATGGTCTTTTAAAATCGGGATATGCCAACAGCACCTCCTCGGACGCTAGCAACTCTTTTAATCTGTTAAAGGCATCTAACTGGGTTTGGTTTAATTCGAGTTTCACCTTCCTCGAATGGTTGGCGCTTATTTTCCCATTTTCGCCTTTCAAGATCTCCGTTAGGGGTCTTGCAATGCTGGCGAATCCTGCTATGAAGCACCTGTAATAACTTGCTAACCCTAGGAATGATCTAAGGTTAAACAATGTTGTCGGTGGTTGGAAATTCTTTATGGCCTGCACTTTGTCGGTTGATGTCCGAATTCCACCTCTGCATACTGTGAATCCCAAGTATTCCACCTCCTTTTTGAAGAATTTAGACTTTTCTTGAGAAACCCTCATGCCTGCATCCCTAAGTCTTTTCAAGACCCACTCAATGTGTCTTATGTGGTCTTCCTTATTGGGGGAGAAAATTATTACGTCGTCCACATAGACGTAACAAGTTTTTCCAATTTGATCCCTGAGGACATCGTCTATTGCCCTCTGGAAAATACTAGGGGCGTTTTTAAGCCCAAAGGGAAGTCTGCAAAATTCATACTTCCCATTGTTTACAGAGAATGCAGTTTTTTCTCTGTCTCTTTCCGCCAATTCTATTTGGTGGAAGCCCGATTTAAGGTCCAGTGTTGTGAAATATTGGGCCTCACCCATATTCGACAAAATGGTCGAAATAGTTGGGATAGGGTATTTATCGTCGGTTGTCTTCTGATTTAACTTCCGAAAATCGATTACCAGGCGTTTTTTTTTTATGGCCAGATTCGTCGACACCTTTTTTGTCGACCACCCATATTGGATTGTTATATGGTGACTTTGAGGGTCTAATTATGCCATTCGCCAGAAGTTGTTTAACTTCTGCGTTGACAAATTCTGACAAGCCCATAGGGTACGGGTATAGCTTAGAGTATACCGGTTCGTTGTCAGTTGGAATTGTGGCAATAGTGTTGATATTGTACGGTAGGGATTCGTTAACGTCTGCAAAGGCGTTAATCGTTCGGTCAATCATTTGATTGAAAGTGAGTCTGACTGCGGCAGGAACGTCCGCGTCACTAATTTGAAAATGGTTCACTTGTTGACATGTTGTGAACTCAATTTTCTCTGTGCCCCGGTCATGCTTTATGGTGTTATTGTTCAAATCAATGTGAGCGTTAATCTGTTTTAGTAGATCAAGGCCAATTATGCCGTCGAAATCTTTTAATGATTCTAGCTTGAAAAAGTATGATTTTACACTGAATAGGTCAATGAGACATTTCTGTTCAATTTTTGTGTGTCCATGGATTGATTTAACTTGAAAGGGGCTATTCACTGGTTTCCAATGCGCCAGCTCGGGAAGAGGTTTAATATAGTTTTTAGAGGCTCCTGTATCTATCAAAAGTTTGATTGTTCGCCCTGCGACCATGCGTCTTACAAACGGTAGCAGGGAGCTTCCACTAAAAAATTACAGCTCTCTGCTCCTGACAGGTCATCTTCGACCGCCTCTGCTTCATGATGTGAATAAGATTCGTAATTGTTATTATCGTTGCTTTCTTCTTGGGGTAGGTGATTGATGTTCTGTTGAGTCCTCATAGACTGGTCCCCATAGTTTTGATTGCCTCTATAGCCCTGAGTGGGCTGCCTAAATCGTGAGGAGGAATCCACTTCCATTGGTTCAGGGCCACGCCCTTGTGAGTTTAGGGGTTGAGAGCGCTGTTTTGAGCTGTTTACTTTCGGCTGACTCTGGTTATCTTTGTTACCTTTCTGAAAATGAGGATTCTTCTTCTGAGAGTTACCTTCATATTCTTGTTGGCTGCTTTGACGCCAATTCTGGGTCCTTTGACCACTGTTTTTCTGCGGTTTTTCTTCAGCATATTTTGCAAAATTAGCCGCAAAGATGCTTCTTTCATTGCTTGACTCAGCTTCTTGTGCTAGAGCCAGAGCGGTTGGGAGATCGTGAGGCTGTGCTGGGAAGACAGCCCACCTCAGGGATTTTTTCAGTCCGGAGACGAATGTATGGAGGGCATCGTTCCTGAATTTTTCGTTCAGAACGGCCGCTCCAGCAGGGTCATGTGTCATTAAGGTTTTGTTTGTTAGTAATGTCAACTTTTTCCCAACCTCATCATAGTACTTCGCTAGTGATTGGTCGCCCTGCCTAAGAGTGCTTAACTGCTGTTGGATCACGTGTACTGGTGTTTTGTCGGCAAACGTGAAATCCAACCTGGCAATGATTGCCTTAAAGTTTAACACTGTGTTAAATGATGCAAGCTCCGCATCTGCTGAACCCCTTACTTTGTTTCGAATTATAGCCACAGCTTGGTAGTGTCTTGAGCTGCCATTATACGGCTCAAACACTTTGTACGCGGAACAAGCAGCCTGTCTCCATGAGACATAATTTTCCTGTTTTCCATCGAATTCTGGAATAGACTTTACTATATCTAAGGGCTCGTCGCATTTGGCCCCTGGTACTATCTCTATTTCCTCGTAAACTTCTATCTGCGGGGCTGTCCCCTTGAACTGGGCGAATTTTTCTGTAAGGTCGTTTATTTTTTGCTCGAATCTTGCTGTCTGCTGTTCGAGGGCTACGCGCATTTGCGCTTCAAGTTGCGCTATTTGTTCGTCTGTCATTTTCTTTTGTTTATGTTCTAAATAGGAAGTGATAAGTTCGTCTTCGCTGCTCTCTTCTGTTCTGTTTACGCCCTGCATTCGCTTAGAATGTCAAACCGAGATCACTTTACACTCACAGTATTCTCAACAAATTTTAGTATTTAGAAAAACGATGACAGAATGTTTAAGTTTCGGACTTCCAATCTTTAATATTTAATCAAAAATGTAATGATGTAGAAATAGTTTTTAATTTTAGAATCGAAATAAACATTTGTTAACTATTATTTATTTACTATTCAAATTTTAGCATATCATACTAGACAGCTTCTTTCTTTCTTTATTGTTAATAAAAATGAGCAATTCACTTACATGATCATTTCGAAACTAATTTAGAATTTTTCCTTTTAAAAGCAAATTAGTTGAGCGTTGGTGGCCGATGGAGTTGCGTAGTATTTTCCTCCAACGTTGTTTTGTTGTTTTTTCTTATTTTTGTTCTTTTATTCTTTTTTCCACTTCGGTTTCGGATTTCGTTGTTTTGTTGTTGTTGTTCGTTTCTTTCGTTTTTGTTTGTTTTTTATTATTTATTATTTTTTCCACTATGACTCTTGGCGTTGGCTGAAGAGTTGCACAGATCACAAATAAGCCGTAATATTCTTTTGTTTTGGCAAAACTTGTGGGTTTATTTGCCGTTGGGCGCCAATTATAACAAGACTGTTTTTATTTCGAATCTTTTTATTTTACCGCTCGACGTGTGAGCTTTTCGGGAGAAGATTATAAACTAAACTTTTATAAAACTAAACGGCGGCTCCAAGCCATCGCTGCCGGCGGCCGGGCCGACAGAACGCTGAGCTTGCGTCTTCCATGGATGATCAGCCCGCTTCTGCGTGTTGGTGTCCAAGCCATTGCTGCCGTCGGTCAAGCCGACAGAACGCTGAGTTTGCGTTTCCCACGGATGGTCAGCCCGCTTCTGCGTGCTGGTGTCTAATTTCGCCTGCAACTCTGTCGCAACGGCGTCCGGTGTAGAAGTTGCTGACTTGTTGTCAGCACTATTTGATCGGCGCGTGTTAACTTACACATTCAAACTCCTGTGTGCTATCGGCATGTTGACTGCTTATTAATACGGACACAAATGACGTTTAGCTTCATTTAACTCACAAAAGCGTTTAGGGTACAAACTAGAGCGAAAAGAACCAAACAAAAGACTGTTTTTACAGCTACAAAGCTGAAATTTTTACCTGATGTTACAATTGTATAAAGATCGATGAAAAATTATATGTCCAACTCTACTAGAATAATTATTATAAATTTCGAGCTCTATCGATGCTAGAAACATTAAATTTTAAATATGTATATATTCAGGTTGACAGCTTAAACCACTAACCAGACAGCACATAGACTAGACATGTAGAACAAATTTTTGCAACACCAAAAAATCTGTCTAGTAGGTACCAATCAACTGCGTATTCGCTCGGCTCGTTATTTGCTGGCTCGGGTAATGAAAGATAGCACGACGAAATCAGCGCGCTACAAGCACGCAAACAAAATGGTCCCGTTGTAAGCGCTCTGTGTTTTTTATCATACTCTCTTTCACACTCTATTTCTCTCTTCTCTCTCTCTCTCTCTCTATGATCTCTCAAATCATCAAGCTCAGCAGCGCACAAATACTGAAATTTATTCGCGACGATCTTAGCTCCTTCCTTTTGAGTGAAGAGTATACCGAAATCTTAAAAGCATTTGCCACTCTCATGCAAACAAACTATTAGTGTTTCGATGATTATTTCTGATTTCGTCGTGCTATCTTTCATTATCCGTATTCCATATTCATTCTATATAGAGCTAGGAACTCAAAATTTAACAACTGAATTGATGATAGCGTCCTCTATCGACCTGCTCATAAACAATGTATATGTATATATACCGATTGTAAGTGTAGCAAATCGGAAAATGGCCGTGAATGAGTATCTGTTCTTAAGTTCTTCTATATATGTACATATATAAATATTTTTGTTTGTTTTGTTTTTTAATAGGAGAATATATTTCTGGATTTGTCTTATCAATACTTAAATTCCATTTACACAGCTAAATTTGGTTTTGTGGTTAATGTGAGCTAAACTGGATAATCATTTATAAATAATTTTGTATGCGATGGACAGTACTAATGCAACCGGACGGCGGCGAAATAATATATGCGTTAATGCCGAGGATAACGCGCTGGATCAGATAACAAAAGAGGTATGTAATAAATAATAAATACCATTTATTGCCACAGGAGTTTGTTCGAGCCCTTTTAGCTCAGGCCACGTAAATATTATTTTGTTTCATGCGCTCGGTTGAGATGGTCGACTTCACTGCTTTTCGATGAGGGCTTCAATCCTAACAAAATTATAAGTCTCTAGCTTTTATATAAAGTTATTTTATTATTCAATTCGAACATTAAACAAGTAAGAAAGCACACACAAACACAAACATTTACACACACATACACAAAAACATACACACACAAGCATAAACACGCATGGGCGCAGTGAGCGCTTACTATGCACAAGTCTCTAGTATTTGAAATACGCCTTTTACAAATGTGAGGGTGAGGGGGTGAATATAGGGGTGGAAGGTAAATTTTAACAAAAACCGAAATTGTATAAATTGCATATAAGCATACATTAAAAATTTGGAGACTCTAGCAATAAAGGTGTAGAAGATATAATTTTATAACTGGTTCTCGATAAGGGTTTTATCGATAAAAATATCGGGATGAGTTATCGATTTTTAATGATAAACTCGATAACCGCGCTGTAATTACGAACATTTAAAAAAAAATTTGAAGTCTCTAGCTCTTATATCTTCGAAAATCGACGCGTTCAAACATACGGACAGACGGACAGACAGACAGCCGGACAGGGCCAAATCAACTCAGCTCGTCGCCCTGATCAAGAATATATATACTTTATGGGGTTCGCCACGCCTCCTTCTCCCTGTTACATACATTTCTACAAAACCATTATACCCTGATTTCCCATTGAAAATGGGTTCAGGGTATAAAAAAAATTACGATTTAAATTCTTGTTTGGGACTGAACTTAACAAAACTTCGCTAATGTATATTTTGCGGTGTCCGCTGCTAGTGTTTGTGCGATCAGCTATTTGGTGCCACTGCAAAATTCACAATATTATTTAATTTGTGTCGGATGTTTACCACACGATGCAGTTGCAATATTATGATAATGTATTGCAACAGAATTGGTATTAACTCTTCCCGCGTAAATCCAAGCTTGCCCTCAAGCGACTTAAAAGAACGGAATGTTACTGAATTGAAGTGGAGGGTCTGCTTTTTTGCTTGTAGTAGTAGGGAAGGGTAGCTGTAATATGATTTTTTTCGTCTTTGCCTTAGCTTCGTTGTGTTATTTTGTCACGTTATAGTTCCATTGAGCTCTTTCCTTTTGAGTGAAGAGTATACCGAAATCTTAAAAGCGTTTGCCACGCTCATGCAAACAAACTGTAAGCGTACCGATGATTATTTGTGGGTAGGGTATGAAAGTGTTGATGGGCATAAAAATGATTTCGCGACACACTTTCACACTTGGTACATGAGCATTTGTATGACAGTGTGCGAAGCTCTTGCTGTCTGTAGTAATTTTAAAACAGCCCAGCATTTGCATTTGTACGATGTATGAACATATGTACATATGTATATAAGTACATTCATATATTATTATATCTAATCATGTTTCTAAACGTGTGTATATCCATAAAATTCTACTAATTATATATAATTATAATTTATACACATTTTCAACCGAAAAAATTACCGTGATACACTAAAAAGTTTATTAAATGCTTTGCAATATATCGGGTTGCGACTACAAAAACTTCAAGCGGGACATGAATTACAATGTATTCCATATTATGCTCAACTTGTAGTCATTATTACTAAAATTACTGATTTAATCATAAAGGCCTATTTGACATTCACTCTACAATTCAAACCATACCAAATTAACAATCTATGAAATCGAGAGACAATTATCTTGCCATCCCATACATACACACATATGCAAATTTATGTATGTCACTTCATATGGTCGATGGACGGTCAATTTTGGGCCTTACAATTTGCACAGGCACACATTGCACACATTTTCGCGACGATCATGCACACACGCATTTACAGTATGGGCTTTAGATTGCGTGCGTCGCGACACTCAATTCTCAAAGTATATATATTCTTGATCAGGACGACGAGCTGAGTTGATTTGGCCCTGTCCGTCTGTCTGTCCGTCCGGCCGTCTGTCCGTATGTATGAACGCGTCGATTTCAGAAGATATAAAAGCTAGAGACTTCAAATTTTTTTTTAAATGTCCGTAATTACAGCGCGCATATCAAGTTTATCATTAAAAATCGATAACTCATCCCGATCTTTTTTTATCGATAAAAAACCTTATCGAAAACCAGTTATAAAATTATATCTTCTACACCTTTATTGCTAGAGTCTCCAAATTTGTAATGTATGCTTATATGCAATTAATACAATT
The DNA here is from genome assembly GCF_054131065.1 of Drosophila arizonae. Classification (NCBI taxonomy): domain Eukaryota; kingdom Metazoa; phylum Arthropoda; class Insecta; order Diptera; family Drosophilidae; genus Drosophila; species Drosophila arizonae. Next base: position 35,245,889 of record NC_142927.1, read on the forward strand.
TCGGGTTTGTTAAAATTTACCCCCACCTCTAAATTCACTCCTCACCCACACTTTTGTAAAAAGCGTATTTCAAATACTAGAGACTTGTGCTTTGGCAATTACATGCATATTCATGTTGTAATCATAATCTGAAAGTTTCATGAAGATCGTCCATAAAAAAAGTTATTAAACAATTAAGTTCTCATAATAAGCGCACACTGCAGCCCATACGTGTTTATGCGTGGGTGCTTGTGTGTGTATGTGTATGTGTGTGTATGTGTTTGTGTATGTGTATGTATGTGTTTGTGTATGTGTGTGTGTATAAGGAGCCGAGCGAGTCCAAAGCTGTCTGGGGTGCTAAAGCCTCAAAAAAAGCGTGCAAAAAGCTTTCCACTAGTTGTCTAGTCTATGTGTTCTCTGGTTAGTGATATAAATTAGAGGTCTGCATGAATGTATTTATTTCCAAAACCATAGTACTGTACAGTAGTAAAATGTTCTCAAAAATACTGTACTCATTATGTACTGTACAGTATATTCACTGTCAAAAAAAATTCTGTAAAACATTTTACTGTACTCACTTAGAAAGACTGCCAGTAAAAGCTGTACTCTTTTCAAATGAGTAATTTTTTTTGTCTCTTTCCCACACGTTGTATACCAAATTTCAATATGAGTATACTAAATGTGATTGAGAACAACTGTAAAGATATTTTGAACTGCTCTGCTAAGCCTACTAATGAAAATGATGCAAACGCAATAATATTGCAGCAGAGCGCGTGATTTACATGCGTGTGGATGCATGTGTGTAAATTTGTAACAATTAAAATATTGGCCATCTTTTTCTTGCATATAACTGATTTTTGTACGCCCCCCTTCATTAAAAATATATATAATAAAAATAATAATAACTTACTGTACAGTAAGTATACTGCACACCAAAGTAGTGTACAGTCACTGACCAAACAACACATAGACTAGACATGTAGAGAACGCCGCAACATCTGTCTAGCAAGTCCCGGCCAACTTCGTATTCGCTCGGCTTGGTATTGGATGGCTCGGGTAATGAAAGATAGCACGACGAAATCAGTGCGCTCTAAGCACGCAAACGAAATGGTCATGTATGCGCATTGCGTTTTTTGTCTTACTCTCCCTCTCTCTCTCTCTCTGTGGGCTCTCAAATCATGAAGCTCAGTAGCGCACAAAAATTGAAATTTCTTCGCGACGGTCCCAGCTCTTTCCTTTTGAGTGAAGAGTATACCGAAATTTTAAAATCGTTTGCGACATTCATGCAAACAAAATGTTAGCGTTTCGATATATATTTATAGGAAGGGTATGAATGCGTTGAGGCGCATAAAGAATATGATCTCGTGACGGGCATGCACACACAAACTTATAGTCTCTTGCTACATGTATGAGCATTTGTGACCTGCGTGCGTGATCCGAGGTGAGAGTTTCCCAATTATCTTTGATTCTGGTGTATTATTCCTTGGCTAAAGATACCTTTGCACAAAGGGCTATGTTGAGCTATCGAGATTTTTCGAATAGCTTTAAATTATGAAACGTTTAAATTTACTTAATGATTAGTTTATTAGCGATTATTAGAGTTTACAGAGTTTATGTGATAGACGCGAGCAAGCGACTAGGCTGTCGTGCTGTCCGCTACTGTGTTTGTAATAGTCAATCTAACACTGCATCTGCTCTAAACAAGAGTTCATTGCATACTAACTACAATGTACGCGAGCCGGCGGATTAAGCTGAGCCGGTGCGTGGGTGAAAGAGACAACGCAAAAGGGAGAGCGTGATCTCCGTTACAAATTCTCTTAAATGATAACATATTCTATGATAACATATTCTAGTGGCAGTTCCGCTCTTAATTAGAATGAAGCGATGATTGCTGAGCCCAACATCCTCCCCCAGTTGAAGACTTAGTCTTCAACAGAATCCTTAAGGGGCAGAAAGCACAGCTTATTTGTCGCTCTTCTAATCTCGCCAGCTTCAGTTTTTAGTAGGGCTACCCGTGCAACGCCATCACTTCCAAGGATAAGTTCGATTATTCTGGCTAGTGGCCACTTAAGTGAAGGTAGATTCTTATCCTTCACAAGAACTATGTTGCCAACATCCAAGCCAGGTTTGGAGGTTCTCCATTTCGCTCGCTGTTGTAACAAGTTGAGATATTCGTCCCGCCAACGAGTCCAGAATACCTGCTGGAGGTAGCTTACGCGCTGCCAAGCATTCAAACGATTAAAATTGAGCCCTGTCAGGTTTGGCTCACTGAAGGACGAGGGCCACCGTTGAGGAAATGCGCAGGAGTCAACACGTCTATGTCTGATGGGTGCTCTGAAATCGAAACTAAAGGGCGTGAATTAACGACAGCAGCGATGTTGCAAACAAGTGTGCGAAGCTCATCGTAAGTTAGGACGGAGGACCCAACACATCGGTAGAAATGATGCTTCGCTGTCTTCACTGCAGCCTCCCACAAGCCACCAAAGTGAGGCGATCGTGAAGGGATGAAATGCCATTCGATTGAGTCTGCCAAACATAAATCCTTCACAGCCTTCTGGTGAGTGTCTGACAGAAATAGACGCTTCAACTCCTGAAGCTGGCTGCGGGCTCCAAGTAAGTTTGTGGCGTTATCCGACCAGATTTGACTTGGCTTTCCTCTGGTGCATATGAAACGTTGAAGTGCATGCAAAAATGCCGCGGTAGTTAAATCCTTGACTAACTCCAACCAAATAGCCTTCGTAGCAAAACAAATAAACACACAAACGTAGCATTTCACAGGCGCCTTGTTTCGTGACTCAGGCTTGTAAAAGAAGGGTCTGCAAAAGTCGACTCCAGTCACTCCAAAGACCCGATAGCCGTCGACTCGATCCTTGGGTAGATCTGCCATTATGTGTTCAACGAGTCGAGGCCTTGCACGAAAGCAAATTACGCATCTCTGAATTACACTGGCTACAGTTTTTCTACCTCCAATTGGCCAATATTGGGAACGAACCAACGCTAGCACTGCTCGTGGACCAGCGTGCAAGTTTCGCTGATGGAAATGCATTATGATGGCTCTAGTTACTGGATGAACTTTGGGCAAAATAATTGGATGGCGACTATCGAAGTTTAAAGTCAAGTTTTTGAGACGACCATCGACACGTAGCAGCCCAATTTCATCAAGGAACGGTGACAGCGAGGCTAGACTGCTGGATGACGGAACCATTCCTTTATTTCGAAGAGCATTTATGTCGTCTGAGAGATGTGTTCGTTGAATCATTATTAACACCATATGCGTGCCGTTCCGGATGTCTGCTAGGGTTACTCCTGGACCATGACTTTTTTTAATAAACTTTGATACGTATGCAAACGTACGCTGCAAGCGGCCGAAAGAATTCACAAACTTGCAGTCCATAGAGACATCATGGACTGCGTCCTTTACAGGAAGCACAGTTCTTCGACGCTCAATTGAAGTTCTTTCTGGAAGTGCTGAGACTGGCCACTGAGATCTGGGCTTACAGAGGAAACCTGGACCGTTGAACCAATGTAATGATGCATTTAAATCCGAGGGCAATGCACCCCGAGATAATATATCCGCGGGATTCAGTGTTGCAGGTATATACTGCCATTCCATTGCTGATATGAGATCTTGTATCGTGGCGATGTGATTTGAAACAAAAACGTTAAATCGTCCGGGTTCGTCATTGATCCAAGCAAGCAACGCGCAAGCAACTCTGCCCCGCATAGTTCCAGCTTGGGAACCTTGAGTGTTTTCAGAGGCGCAACTCGAGACTTAGAGCAAAGTAACCTGCTGATGGTATGCTGACCTCTGGATACAATATAAATGCAAGCTCCGTATGCCTCGATGCTGGCATCGCAGAATCCATGGACCTCAACCTTCGATCCTGGTACTAATGATAGCCTGGGAAATGCACTACTAAGACCATTGCCAAAGTTGCTGCAAATGTCTAGCCATGCAGTGTGACATGCAGACGGAAGACTCTCGTCCCAATCAAGTCTATGCCTCCAGAGTTGTTGCAAGAAAATTTTAGCCTTCGTTATTACTGGGCCGACCAGGCCGAGGGGATCATAAAACCGAGCAATAGACGAGAGAACAGAGCGCCTGGAGGGCTTAGAGGCTGAATTCAGGGCTAGATATGAGAAAAGAAGTTGATCAGATGCCGGATTCATGCAAGGCCAAGTGTCTTAGTAATGTCGCTGACATCATTGAAGCTAATGAGCGATTCCTTGTCGCAGTCTGTTACGCCGTCCAGTACCATGGGATGGCTTGAACACCACTTCCTCAATTTAAACTTCCCACTTGCCAAGATTCCAGCTGTCTCTTGCATAACAAGTCTTGCTTCTTCGACTGAATTTCCTCCACTAATCAAATCATCAACATAGAAATCGCGAAGCAGTACGTCGGACCCCACTGGGAATGCGTTCCTTTCATCTACGGCAAGCTGATGCATGGCGCGCACAGACAAAAATGACGCTGGTTTTGTTCCATATGTTACCGTATCAAGCCTGAAAACTTCCAACTAATCATCTGGCGAATTCCTCCATAAAATGCATTGTAGATAGCTGTCCGGCTCAGGTACTTTCACGCAACGATACATTTTGCAAATATCGCCGGTGAGTGCAACTGGATAAGATCGGAAGCGCAATAATATATCGACTAATTTTGGCTGAATGGCGGGACCTCACATTAGAATGTCATTCAACGAATGCCCAGTTGTTGTAGATGCAGATCCATCAAAGACGACGCGAAGCTTGGTAGTTGTGCTATCATCCCTCAGAACGCAGTGATGAGGAAGAAAATATCTGCATAGATGGAATGAATTTAAAGGAACGCGTGACATGTGACCAAGTTCAAGATACTCTTTCAGAAATGCTGAGTATTGAGACTTTATATGCGGCAAACGACTCAATTTCTTCTCCAAATTGAGAAACCGATGTCGCGCTTGCTCATAAGAATCTCCAAGAAGCTCGCAACTAAGCTTAACAGGCAGGCGTACTGTATATTGGCCACTAGCCAATCGATTGTAATGCCTCGCAAAATGCGCTTCGCAGTCTGAGTCTTCCTTGCTGAACTTTACAATGGAATCGCTGCAGCGCTGAACTTCCCAAAAGCGACGAACGAGACTGTCCAACTTGATATCAGCACAGGAGTCTGTAATCGGATCCGAAGGCGCCTTTCTCTACTCTACTCGTTACGGCCTATGGAAAGCTGGATCTGCCAGCACTATATTTTGCGGTATGCTCCAATTGCTCGTATTCACATTAGAACTGGGCTGCCTGCCAGTTATATTTGTAGCTACCATAGCCGTTATGCTAGTTGTATATTCAGATGCATGAGCTTGAAGAGTGAGGCAAATGCTGCTGCCATCCATGGCAACATTGGAGTCGCCTACGCCGCATACAGATGCAACCGATTGTGTTCTCTTAAGTTGCAGGAGATTCGCAAATCTGGCTGTAATGAGATGTAGTTGAGAGCCTGAATCTAAAAGTGCACGACAAGGAACAAGCCCGCCAAACCGATTCCTTGCCAGAACCACTGCGGTAGCCAGGAGCACAACGTCGCTGTGCCGATCCTTGGATAAGAGAGTAGCGGCTGGTGCTGAGGGCTGAGGGATGGTCTTTACTCTTGATGTTGAAGATTGTTGATGGGGCGGAATTGCTGCCTGCGATGTGCTGGAGTGGCCGAGATGAAGAAGCGTATGATGCTTGACTCCACAGACCCGACAACTGCGCGAGCCACATTGTCGCGACTGATGACCTCCCTTGAGACAATTCAAACATAAGCCAGCCTTTCGGACCTCATTCAGGCGAAGACTAGGAGACAAGTTTGCGAATCTTGGGCATTTGTAGATTGTGTGCTCAAGATCATTATAAAAATTGCAACTGTGCGTACTGTGGCCGGTTATTAGAAATGCTGATCTGCTGGTAGCAACCTTACTGCAAGAATTCATCGGCTTACTTGACGAATAGTTTGTGGGAGCAAATTTCATCGATTCCAAAGTACGGCAACGAAGCTCAAGAAACGAGGAGACTTCTTCATATCTGGGTATCTGAAGAGCCATCTCTGAGTTGTCCAATTTCTCTCCCCATTTAGCTTGTGAGGCATCATCAAGCTTCTGTAGCAGTATCTGAGCAATCATGGCACTGGCTATCTGCTCTGTTGTGCCCAGACTACTGAGCGCACGCATATGGACATTGAAGCTGTCAGATAGCTCACGCAGCTTGGTTATGGATCCATTTTCTACTCTTTTGAGACCTAAGATCTTTACGAAGTGGGCCTGGAAGATTAAACATCGGTTATCATATCTCTGCTTCAATAAAATTATGGCAATTGTATAATTATCATTAGAAATTTCCAAAGAGCGAACCGTATCCAACGCTGCGCCATCTAGGCAGGACTGGAGGTGCTGAAGTCTTTCCATATTGCTGATTTCTGGCCGACTTTCAATGATTGTAGAAAACATTGAGTAGAAATCAGCCCAATTAGCATATCCACCGCTGAACGTAGGTAGCTTTAATGGCGGCAACGCTGGTGCAGCCTGCAATCTGGGAGCGGATGCGCGAGGAGGGTCACTTGGACGAGTAAACGTGAAAAACTATGATGCACTTGAGCAGTACGACTTTGCACTTCGGACATTATTGTTGACTGCATGACCATTATTAAATCATCAAAGTCAGTGCGCAAATTGCTGGACATCTCAGTAAAGTCGAGCTCCTCTAGACTTTCATGGGCCTTGCTAAAAGAGTGGCTTAGCTTGTCGATATGCTCCAGTAGAACATTTAGAGTGCTGTCACTGTGATCGGCAAGAGCATCTGAATCGACCTTGGATTGTAGCTTTTTTACGCGTTCAAACACCGACTGTACCTTGAGCTTATAAAACCGCACGCGATCTTCGGGAGCAACTGCACTAGCATCTAAATTCGCCATGACGAGTGCAGCAAGAGTAACACGATAGAGTTCAAAGTCGTTGGTGCGAGCGCGATTGCAAGAGTAAAGTAAATGTATGTATGATATAGCGCATACACAAAACTTGGAATAAGTCGTATTTGTTGAGCAGAGCACTTGCAACTTTAATAAACTGCCAAAGAATTATATTATGGTGATAAAATAATATACACGTATGAATTGTTGCACACCGGTACGATTATTATGGACGCGCTCGTATCGCAGCCGTGGCGAAAGAGTGCAATGTCAACGAAGAATAACGGCAAGCATGTAATTACACTGCTTATGCAAACTTAATCACCTATAGATTGAAGCTATAGAACACGCAGTCACTAACCATAGACATAGTTAAGAAGTTAGCTGATTCTTTATTAGATTGTCATTTGCAGAAGTTTTCGCATGTGTACTACTTTTACGGGCGCCAGTGTATTGCAGACCGAACGAAAGAGTGTCTGGCGAATTGACAAAGTAACGCAACTAATTGCTATATACACTGCTTATGTTCTCGGGTGTATGTATGTATGTGATGCTGTCAATATATATATATATATGCAAATATGTAGAATGAAACGAAAGAGATCACGTCGGGGTCACCAAATGTTGAGCTATCGAGATTTTTCGAAAAGCTTTAAATTATGAAACGATTGAATTTACTTAGTGATTAGTTTATTAGCGATTATTAGAGTTTACAGAGTTTATGTGACAGACGCGAGCAAGCGACTAGGCTGTCGTGTTGTCCGCTACTATGTTTGTAATAGTCAATCTAACACTGCATCTGCTCTAAACAAGAGTTAATTGCATACTAACTACAATGTACGCGAGCCGGCGGATTAAGCTGAGCCGGTGCGTGGGTGAAAGAGACAACGCAAAAGGGAGATCCGTTACAAATTCTCTTAAATGATAACATATTCTATGAACTGCCGCTCTTAATTACAATGAAGATGAGAGAGTACTCGGGTCGAGACTGCTCGACTGGTAGATGCCCTTGGCTCCTTGGGCTGTTGTTCTGGTTATTCTGGGCATTTTTGTGTACGCATACGGTGGCGCATGCACCCGCTCTGCTGGCTGCGCTGCGTTGAGACCGTTGTTGTGGGAGTTTGTTTGTTGGATGGTTTCTCTTGTGGTGGGACTGTCTTTGTGGGACTTTCGGAGCGTGATCGTGGTGCTCAGATGTGTGAGTTCCGAGGTGCGGATCTCTAGTACATTTTGGTGGAAGAAGTTTTAGGTGGTGGCAGATATTTGATAAAGTCGCTTAACGATAATTGAATGTATATGTGTTGCCATGAAAATGTTCGAAAAATGCCAAATGGTTCATGTAGATTTTCTGTCCCGAAATCCTTTGCCCACAGAAGTCAAAATTATAAGAAAAGTAGAAGTTCGTGTTGACCTAGCAGAAATTACAGATCATTGGCTATTGGCGGAGCAACAACGCGATATGAACATAATGGACATAGTCAAACGATCAGACGCTGGGAACTCAAAACGAAGGTTTAAGAAAATATGAAACTAACCGTGTTGCTATTATTCAGCGAAATGGTAAGACACGTGTGCCTGTGATATCGAATGCTTTCAGATAGTCTGTAATTTATCATGAGCATGAAGCAATAAGCATTTGGGTAGGCAGAAAACACTAGACGAGATTTTGAGCTATATTGGTTTCAAAGTATGTGTGATAAGTGAATATTCAATATATTTCGATCGGATGGGCGTTAAACTGCTTGGAGAATGCCGAATATTACGCCAAGCGTTATGCATGGTGATTGTGGGGTGATGGTCTGGGGTTGCATATCTGCTGCAGGTGTAAACGAATTGGTATTTGTAGATGGGATAATGGACAAACATTTGTTTGTATCTAAATATTTTGAGTGATAACCTTTAAAAAAATTAAATACAATTTAATACAAAATTAAATAAGAAATAGGATGAGCATTAATACGTTAAACTCAACAGTAACGTAAAGGCCCAAAGAATTACAATCTCATAAAAATAGAATATTTTTAAATTTTACATCCGAATTGAGCCAACATAACAGATGTTGTTTTGATTACATAGTTTTTCCCAACTGCCTTAAATCGATCGAAACACCAGGGAACATTTAAATTATGATCCCGAAGAGTCTGTCGATTATCTACAGGAAGATTTATTTTCAATGTAAACATTTAAATGAATGTAATGTTAAAATTTCTATTATTTTCGGTAAGTTTTTCGTGAATATAAAATGTTTGTTACAATATTTGTACGTGTATTATCTATTACGATATATAAAGTTAATTATAATACAGTGCTTATCATAATTATAGCCCACTTTTAATCCACTTAAACGAATCGGCTGAAAATTTTTCCCAAATGGAATATTTCCTCAAAATCTTCAAAAATGAGTAGTTCAATATTTCAATTATGAATGGCAAAAAACTTTTTCACTTAAAATTCACGATTTAATAACGATTTCTTAAAAAGAAGTAAAAAACAAGGAAAAACAGCACCATTTTCTGTATCAAAATTATAGCCCATATTCATATTTTTGTAAAAAAAATCCGAATTCGTTGCGGATTAATGGAAAAACTAATGTTAATACTTAATCCGGCCTCCATTTGTCTTAGTTAACTCAAAAATTCTCTTCCTCATTGAAACCACTAAATTTAATAAAAGGTCCTTTTCGAAATTTTGTTATTTAGTCATTGTCGTTTAGAATTTGCGTTTTAAGATATCCAACTGTCTCCAGCTGGCGATTTTTGGCAGACACACGTCTTGCAAGATTACCCCAGACATTTTTATCGGGTTGAGATCCCCAAAACATGCTGGCCAGTCAAGGACATCAACATGACATTCCTCCAAACACTCTTTTGTACGTCTGCTCACATGGATTCTGGCATTATCCTGTTGGAAAACCATTGGTTTCTCACGTAATTCCCTTGAATATGGAATGAGAATACTATCCAGAGCCTGAATATACTCTTCACTGTTCATTCGGTTCGTTACAAACTTCAATTCCCAGGTACCAAATGAAAAAAATTGACCCCAAATCATGACGGAGCCACCTCCAAAGTTTGTCCTTGAAAAAAACATAGGATCCTTCCTCAAATCATGCTAATAAGTATCAAACCCATCAGGACCATCCAGGTTAAACTTCTTCCCATCAGAAAATACGACCTGTTAGGGTAAAAATTTATAAATATACTGTAAGCCAAAAGACGATGATTCAAACGCGCGTATGTCAGATCGGCCGCAGTATGTCCATCGGCAAAACCAAGTCGAGCAACCTTGTGGCGACTTAGCAACATGGATGCTTTGGTCAGTTTAGACCTATTTATGATTCCTGAGCTCTTAAGTACTCGCCAAACAGTCATCGCTGACATAGATTCGGCCACATGTGCGGCCAAAGCTATACAAGCGGTTGGGTTGTTGCTGGCTTTCTTAATAATTTTGCGTTTATCGTGCGCAATTAGTAACGGCTTTCACCCAGTACGTCTTCTTGATCCTTATTCTTCGGGGTTATCCAAAAAAATTTTAATTACACTTAGACTTTTTTTCAAAATTCGTAAAATACTCGAAATAGACTCTCCTGACTCGAAAAGTGAGAAAATACGGCCCTTTTCATAATAAGATAATTGTTTTCCAAGCGGCATCTCTTAAAAACTATCTAAATTTACTTAATTACAATGTCTGTAAAGCCAAAAGTCTGTTCCGCACTTAATAAATTCAAATTTGCGACAGTGGGCTATAATTATGATACACAAAAATGCAAGCAAAAATGCTAGCACAGAGCAAAAGTTAACGGTTCTTTCTTAGTTTTCCATAAATTGAACTAAAATTTTGATCAAATCTACTGAACATGCTCCAGTCTATAATGTGCTGTAAAATTTATTTTTAAAAAACCTTAAAAATTTTGTTACAACGGGCTCAAAGTTTAAGTTGCAGGGTGGGCTATAATTATGATAAGCACTGTATATTAGCTTATTTTTCAGCTAATTGTTCCTGGGACTTAGCTTATTTTGGCTTATTTTTTGTCGAAGTTCAGCTGTTTTTTTCGGGGAAAAACGGCAACACTGCTCATGTTTCCAGAGACTTCAAGTGTGTGTGTGTGCACGCTCGTCGCGAAAACATTTTCATAAGTATCAACGCTTTCATACCCTTCCCACGAATAACCATGTAAACGCTTACATTTTGATTGCATGAGCGTGACAAACGCTTTTATGACTTAGGTATACACTTCACTTCAAAGGGAAAGAGCTGGGATCATCGCGAACAAAATTCAGTTTTTGTGTGCTGCCGAGTTCGGTGATTTGAGAGACCAAAGAGAGAGATACAGTGAGAGAGAGTAGGACAAATAGCGCATAGCTTTGCTTCATATAAGAATGGGACCATTTCGTTTGAGCGCTCGCAATGAACTGACTTTGTAGTGTTGTATTTTCACTGCTCGAGCCGTAAGAGACGGAGCCGAGCAACTACGAAGTTGAGTAGTACCTAATGCACATTCTTTCGGTGGTGAAAAAGTTTGTTCTACATGTCTCATCTATGTGTTCTTTGGTCAGTGGTTTTGCACAGTGAATATAGTGGGCCAAAAAACCGGAATGTGATATCGATTTTTGGAGATAAACTCGATATTCGCGCTATATATACGAACATTTAAAAAAAATTGAAGTCTCTAGGTCTTATATCTTCTGCAATCGACCTTACGGACAGACAGACGGATGGGCCAATTCAAGTCAGCTCGTCGCCCTTCTGCCTGATACATACATTTCAACAAAACCATTATACTCTGATTTCCCACTTTTAATGGGTTCAGGGTATAAAAACGATCAACTCTCATTTGCGAGCTTTACAGTTTTGTCATCAGACTTTCGAGAAGTGGAGTGGCGTTGTGACTATCAACGTGACGCTCGATCGAGAAGTCTCGGGTTCGACTCGATAGCGCGCAATTCATTTATATACCCTGAACCCATTTTCAATTGTAAATCAGGGTATAATGGTTTTGTTAAATGTATGTAACTGGCAAATGGAGGCGTGGCAGACCCCATAAAGTATATATATATTCTTGATCAGGGCGACGAGCCCTGCCCGTCTGTCCGTCCGTCCGTCTATCCGTCTGTTCGTCTGTCCGTATTTTTGAACGCGTCGATCTCAGAAGATATAAAAGCTAGAGACTTGAATTTTTTTCCTATGTCCGTGTATAGCACGCGCATATCGAGTTTTGCTTTAAATATCGATAAATTGCCCCGTTATTTTATTATCGATTAACACATTATCGAACATTATCGAAAACCAGTAATAAATTTATATCTCCTACATCTTTAAAGCTAGAGTCTCCAAATTTTACATGTATACTTATATGCATTTTATACAATTTAGATTTTTGTCAAAATTTACCCCCACCCTTAATTTACCCCCTCACCCTCACATTTGTAAAAGGCAAATTTCAAATACTAGACTTGTACTTTGGCAAATACATGCATATCAATGATATACTCATAATCTAAAAGTTTCATGAAGAAAGTACATCCACAAAAAAAGGTATTGAGCAATTAAGTTCCCTTAGTAAGCCACCACTGCAGCCAATGCGTGTTTATGCTTGCGTGCGTCCCTCTGTGTGTGTGTGTGTGTGTGTGTGTTTGATGTGGGTGTATATGTGTGTGTGTATGCCTGTGTGTGTATGCGTGTGTGTGTCTTGTGTAAGCAGAAAGACGCGAAAAATGATTGAAACAGCTATTGCTCGAAGGGTTCAGGGGATCTCGTAGTCGAGCAGTCTACAGCTTTCTTACTTGTTATTTTAATTGTTCCAAAGTATTTAATTTTCTCTATTGCAACTAGTAAAAGTGCGTCGTGTCATTTGTTTTGCAATACACTGTGTAAGGAAATGAGTTTTTTATTTCATTTATATTTTTAAATACATTGAACTTGAAATTTTGAACCCTACTAAATGTGCTTTTTAATTAGTTTGGTTCAGGTTAGTATCTAGTCGAGCACTCTCGACTAGTGTTAATATTACTTTTATGAACTGTTTTGCTTGATCCTAATTCAAATTGATCCTAATCTATTGTTGATTTTTAAGAAAATTGTGTCAGGTCTGCCTTTGTTGTAGTGTTGTAGCTCTTGATCTTAATTTGGTTTCAGTCGAGCTATGTTATCTAGTCTGGCTGTTACGTATTGTTCTGGGGTCGTAGTCACAGTGCTATCAAAGAATACTTTTAAAGGTCGTCTATTCGTAACAAAGTGGAAAGTAAAGCTATACTCGTTCACGGGTTTGTCTAGGAGTTATTTTCTAGGAGTTATTCGAAGTAGTGTAAAGTAAAATCTTTCTATTTGGCCGTTTACTGTGCTTTTATATGGAGGGGTTTTATAAATTTCGATGCCTAGCTGATCTTGATTGATCTGATTTGGCGCTATCCATCACTATAAATTTTGGTACGCCAAAATAAAATATTTTGTTTTTTGAGGGTAGTCTTCTATTGATTTTGATTTTATGTTTATAGCTTGTGCCAGTTTGGAAAACTTGTCTATTGCTTTGAATAATAAGATTCCTTCTGTTGAGTAGATGTCAACCTGAATAATGTGCCAGGGTATTCTGGAATTGGGGTTTCTTTAATTTGGAAATTGGTGAATGCCTATCTCTGTGCAGATTTGACATTGTTTTGAAATGGTGGCTGTTTTACTTATTTTATTTAGAAGATATCTGAATTTTGTTTTCGCCTGCATTAGGATTAGATAATGTGAGGTACTATTAACACTATGTGCTGTAGAAGTTAGTGAGTTTATTTAGTTTTATGGAATTCCGGATAATGTATCGGCGATTATATTATCTTTCCCTGGCTTATAGAGGAGTTAGTAATCATATTCTTCGAGGAGGGCCTTCCACCTTTTAACCCTGGTGTTGCTGCTCCAATTGCTTAAGGAGTGTTTTATAGGTTGGTGATACATATAAATTTTGATTTTTGCTCTATCGTAAAGGTAGTTACGTAGAGATTTAGTAGCCCAAATTTATTTTTCATTTGTGGCATCTCTCCTGCTTTTGAGAGAAAAGCGACAAAGTACAGTACCAATAGCGAAGTTCCATGCGTCTGTCATGTGAATATATGTCATGCTGAAATTCTTTGTTGAAATGGGATAGCTAAGTATGACCTCTTCTGATATCAGTGCGCTTTTGTTTTTGAAATGCTTTCAAGGATTCTTTATCCATGCTCATTGGTTTTATGGCGGACATATGTTTTGAGACTCTCCCATCGTCTCCTCTAAGTAAAGTTGTTAGTGATTTTACCAATTTTGCATCATCTCTTATAAATCGTCTATAATAGCCGGATAATCCCAAAAAGGGTCTGAGTTTTTACTTTCTATTCCCTTATCTAGTACTACGAAACCTAAGAATTCTAATTTAGTTCTAAACAAGTACGAATGCTCTAGTCGAGACTACTCGACTACGAGATCCCCTGAACCCTTGGAGTTCTAGATATTTCAATAATTTTTCGCGTCTTTTAGCTTACACAAGAAACACGCACATACACACCCACACGCACACACACAAACAAACAATTACATACATATACACCCACAAGCATAAACACGCATGGGCGGCAGTGATCGCCTACTATGAGAACTTAATTGTTTAATAACTTTTTTTGTGGACGTACGATCTTCATGAAACTTTCAGATTATTATACCCTGAACCCATTTTCAATGGGAAATCAGGGTATAATGGTTTTGTTGAAATGTATGTAACAGGCAGAAGGAGGCGTGGCAGACCCCACAAAGTATATATATTCTTGATCAGGGCGACGAGCTCAGTCGATTTGGCCCTGTCCGTCTGTCTGTCTGTCCGTCTGTCCGTATGTTTGAACGCGTCGATTTCCGAAGATATAAGAGCTAGAGACTTGATTTTTTTTTTTTTAAATGACCGTATATACAGCGCGGACGTCGAGTTTGATTTTAAAATTCGATAAATCATCCCGTTATGTTTTTATCGAGTAAGAACATTCAAGTTCAAATCAGATGCCACTATAGGTAATTGTGAATGACTTTTCTTTTTCTTAAAATTCTCAAATATTCAATATAATATGTAGATCATATGTTAAAAGTTTCATTAAATTCCATTCAGTCAAAAATTAATAAAAAATAATTAAATATTTGGCCAATTAACAAACGCACGTGCAGCAGCTACAACAGAAACATTCGTTGAATCAAATCAGCTGTTAGCTTCGTTTAGTTTTGGTAGATGGCGCAGCAGTAGTGAATCTATTTAAGTTTTGCCAGCGCCACTAGCAGGAGTGGGGTGGCCTAGTATGTTAGCTGCATGACGCTCGATCGAGAAGTCACGGTTCGAATCCCGATCGATGCAACTGATGTTAATTTTTTTTAATTGTTTCAAAATATTTTTATATTTTCATAACTGAGTTACCATTTAATTTATATTTTTAAATACACCGAAATTGAAATTTTAACTATACCTTATGTGCGTTTTTAATATTTTAGTTATTCTAGCAGATTCTTAGAATCACATCAGCAGTTAGTTTCGTTTAGTTTTGGTAGATGGCACTGCAGCAGTGAATCTATTTAAGTTTTGCCAGCGCCACTAGCAGGAGTGGGGTGGCCTAGTATGTTAGCTGAATGACGCTCGATCGAGAAGTCGCGGTTCGAATCCCGATCGATGCAACTGATGTTAATTTTTTTTGTTTCAAAATATTTTTATATTTTCATAACTGAGTTACCATTTAATTTATATTTTTAAATACACCGAAATTGAAATTTTAACTATACCTTATGTGCGTTTTTAATATTTTAGTTATTCTAGCAGATTCTTAGAATCACATCAGCAGTTAGTTTCGTTTAGTTTTGGTAGATGGCGCTGCAGCAGTGAATCTATTTGAGTTTTGCCAGCGCCACTAGCAGGAGTGAAGTGGCCTAGTGTGTTAGCTGAATGACGCTCGATCGAGAAGTCGCGGTTCGAATCCCGATCGGTGCAACTGATGTTAACTTTTTTAATTGTTTCAAAATATTTTTATATTTTATTAAATGAGTTTGGTATTTTATTTATATTTTGAAATACATCGAAATTGAAATTTCAGCCATACTAAATGGGCATTTTTATACCCTGAACCCATTTTCAATGGGAAATCAGGGTATAATGGTTTTGTTGAAATGTATGTAACAGGCAGAAGGAGGCGTGGCAGACCCCACAAAGTATATATATTCTTGATCAGGGCGACGAGCTGAGTCGATTTGGCCCTGTCCGTCTGTCTGTCTGTCCGTCTGTCCGTCCGTCCGTCTGTCCGTATGTTTGAACGCGTCGATTTCCGAAGATATAAGAGCTAGAGACTTGAATTTTTTTTTTAAATGACCGTATATACAGCGCGGACGTCGAGTTTGCTTTTAAAATTCGATAAATCATCCCGTTATGTTTTTATCGAGTAAAAACATTCAAGTTCAAATCAGATGCCACTATAGGTAATTGTGAATGATTTTTCTTTTTTTTTAATTTCTCAAATATTCAATATAATATGTAGATCATATTCTGAAAGTTTCATTAAATTCCGTTCAGTCAAAAATTAATAAAAAATAATCAAATATTTGGCCAAATAACAAACGCACGTGCAGCAGCTACAACATAAATATTCGTTGAATCACATCAGCTGTTAGCTTCGTTTAGTTTTGGTAGATGGCGCAGCAGCAGTGAATGTATTTGAGTTTTGCCAGCGCCACTAGCAGGAGTGGGGTGGCCTAGTGTGTTAGCTGCATGACGCTCGATCGAGAAGTCGCGGTTCGAATCCCGATCGATGCAACTGATGTTAATTTTTTTTAATTGTTTCAAAATATTTTTATATTTTCATAAATGAGTTTTCACCGAAATTGAAATTTTAACTATACTTTATGTGCGTTTTTAATAGTTTGGTTATTCTAGCAGATTCTTAGAGTCACATCAGCAGTTAGTTTCGTTTAGTTTTGGTAGATGGCGCTGCAGCAGTGAATCTATTTGAGTTTTGCCAGCGCCACTAGCAGGAGTGAGGTGGCCTAGTGTGTTAGCTGCATGACGCTCGATCGAGAAGTCGCGATTCGAATCCCGATCGATGCAACTGATGTTAATTATACCCTGAACCCATTTTCAATGGGAAATCAGGGTATAATGGTTTTGTTGAAATCCCGATCTTTTTTTATCGATAAAAAACCTTATCGAAACCCAGTTATAAAATTATATCTTCTACACCTTTATTGCTAGAGTCTCCAAATTTTTAATGTATGCTTACATGCAATTTATACAATTTCGGTTTTTGTTAAAATTTACCCCCCACTGTTAAATTCACCCCCTCACCCTCACTTTTGTAAAAAGCGTATTTCAAATACTAGAGACTTGTGCTTTGGCAATTACATGCATATCCATGTTATAATCATAATCTGAAAATTTCATGAAGATCGTATGTCCATAAAAAAAGTTATTAAACAATTAAGTTCTCATAGTAAGCGCACACTGCCGCCCATGCGTGTTTATGCTTGTGTGTGTATATGTATGTAATTGTTTGTGTATGTGTGTGTGTGTGTGTGTGTGTGTGTGTGTGTGTGTATGTATGCCTGTGCGTGCGTGCGTGCGTGTGTGTGTGTGTGTGTGTGTGTGTGTGCGTGTTTCTTGTCTAAGCTGAAAGACTCGGAAAATTATTGAAATAGCTATTACTCCAAGGGTTCAGGGGATCTCGTAGTCGAGTAGTCTCGACTAGAGCTTTCTTACTTGTTTATTAAATGAGTTTGGTATTTTATTTATATTTTTAAATACATCGAAATTGAAATTTCAGCCATACTAAATGTTCATTTTTATTTGTTGGGTTCAGGGTAGTATCTAGTCGAGCACTCTCGACTAGAGTTTTCTTACTTGTTATTTGTTGGGTTCAGGGTAGTATCTAGTCGAGCACTCTCGACTAGAGTTTTCTTACTTGTTATAACATGGATATGCATGTAAATGCCAAACCACAAGTCTCTAGTATTTGAAATACGCTTTTTACAAAAGTGAGGGTGAGGGGGTGAATTTAAGGGAGGGGGGTAAATTTTAACAAAAACCGAAATTGTATAAATTGCATATAAGTATACATTCAAAATTTGGAGACTCTAGCAATAAAGGTGTAGAAGATATAATTTTATAACTGGTTTTCGATAAGGTTTTTTATCGATAAAAAAGATCGGGATGAGTTATCGATTTTTAATGATAAACTTGATATGCGCGCTGTAATTATGGACATTAAAAAAAAAATTGAAGTCTCTAGCTCTTATATCTTCTGAAATCGACGCGTTCATACATACGGACGGACGGACAGACAGACGGACAGGGCCAAATCAACTCAGCTCGTCGCCCTGATCAAGAACATATATACTTTGTGGGGTCTGCCACGCCTCCTTCTGCCTGTTACATACATTTCAACAAAACCATTATACCCTGATTTCCCATTGAAAATGGGTTGATTTAGCCAACGGACGGAGCTGATTTCGACGGACGGACGGACAGACGGACAGAGCTAAAGCGAACTAGAGCTTTCTTACTTGTTCTTTAATTGAATTCTTATGGAGTTTCTAATAAGTATTAAATTTTTATTGGTATGAATGAGTTTTTTTTTAACGAGTCATTACCTAGGACTCCATTGAGCGGCTTTAAGTTTGGTAAAAGCAAGAATTTTATGTAAACGTCTGTTATCCCAAACAAATTGTCCATTTTATTATGCCCTGAACCCATTTTCAATGGGAAATCAGGGTATAATGGTTTTGTTGAAATGTATGTAACAGGCAGAAGTATATATATTCTTGATCAGGGCGACGAGCTGAGTTGATTTGGCCCTGTCCGTCTGTCTGTCTGTCCGTATGTTTGAACGCGTCGATTTCCGAAGATATAAGAGCTAGAGACTTCAAAGTTTTTGTAAAATGTTCGTAATTACAGCGCGGATATCGAGTTTATCATTAAAAATCGATAACTCATCCCGATCTTTTTTTATCGATAAAAACCTTATCGGAAACCAGTTATAAAATTATATCTTCTACACCTTTATTGCTAGAGTCTCCAAATTTTGAATGTATACTTATATGCAATTTATACAATTTCGGGTTTTGTTAAAATTTACCCCCTTAAATTCACCCCCTCACCCTCACTTTTGTAAAAAGCGTATTTCAAATACTAGAGACTTGTGCTTTGGCAATCATGTAACATGTATATCCATGTTATAATCATAATCTGAAAGTTTCATAAAGATCGTACGTCCACAAAAAAAGTTATTAAGCAATTAAGTTCTCATAGTAAGCGCGTGTGTGTGCGTGTGTGTGTGTGTGTGTGTGTGTGTGTGTGTGTGTGTGTGTGTGTGTGTGTGTGTGTGTGTGTGTGTGTGTGTGTGTGTGTGTGTGTGTGTGTGTGTGTGTGTGTGTGTGTGTGTGTGTGTGTGTGTGTGTGTGTGTGTGTGTGTGTGTGTGTGTGTGTATGTGTGTGTATGTATGCCTGTGTGTGTGTGTGTGTGTGTGTGTGCGTGTTTCTTGTGTAAGCTGAAAGACGCGAAAAATTATTGAAATAGCTAACACTCCAAGGGTTCAGGGGATCTCGTAGTCGAGCAGTCTCGACTAGAGCTTTCTTACTTGTTTTTATGATGATTTGGATACTAAGGCTGATTGGATGTAATTATTGTTGGATACTGTATCTATTAGAATATATAAAATGTTGTCATTGTTAACTCGGCTTTCAAAATAGGAAAGTGCATAATTTCTTATTTTAAACAAGTATGAAGAGTCTAGAAGTGACCGCTCGACTAGGAGATACCCTGAACCCTCCAATCTGATATTCTAATCACTGTGCACTTTTTTTCGGCTTCCATACATACACACGCACGTTTTAGAACGCGCTATCTGTGCAATAAGCAGCGACTGCGCTTGGGCTGCGCTGCAGTGTGGGCAACATTATAAGAATTTATTTGTTGAATAATTTAATTTCTAGACGTACAATCTCAATGAAACTTTCAGAACATAATCATAATGTTCGAATGTATGTACATTCCAAAGCACACGTCTCTAGTACTTGAAATACGCCTTTTACAAAGGTGATGGTGAGGGGGTGGATATAGGGGTGGGGGGTAAACTACAACAAAAATCGAAATTATATAAAATACATAATTATATAATAATACATAAGTCTACATATAAAATTTGCAAGCTCTAGCTCTAGAGGTGTAGGAGATATAATTAAATAACTAGCGTTCGATAAGGTTTTTGATTGATAATAAAATATCGGGAGTAGTTATCGATATTTAGAGAAAAACTTGATATGCGCGTGATATACACGGACCTGGGAAAAAAGTCTCAAGCTCTTATATCTTCTGAGATCGACGCGTTCATACATACGGACGGACGGACGGACGGACAGAGAGGCGGACAGGGACAAATCGACTTAGCTCGTCGCCCTGATCAAGAATATATATACTTTGTGGGGTCTGCCACGCCTCCTTCTGCCTGTTACATACTTTTAACAAAACCATTATACCCTGATTTCCCATTTTCAATGGGTTCAGGGTATAAAAATGAAGATCTGATCTCGGTTTGTCCGTCGTTAGCAACTGTTTGTTGAGTTTGTTCGTAGTCCTGTTGTTGGGAGATGTCGTCTGTTGTGTGTCATTAGTCGTTTGATTTTTCCGATGCCGAATATGTAATTGACCTGCGGAGTTTGTACGGTTGAACCAATTTCCATTGGTACTGGATTTTGAAGGTGTTTTGGACCAGTAGGTGGCCGAATTGGCATACAGGTCTGAAGAGACATAGGCATGGTTTGGTACTGCTGTCGGTTCATCTGTTAGTTTTCCTGAGGTCTAAAGTAGGTTGTCTGATTGGGTCTTTAGTGGACATTGGATATGAAGTGTGGTTGAAACATGGTAAGGCGCGACTGTTGTTGGGCATTACCGTATTGGTAGTGTTGCTGTGCGTAATTGTATTGGTTCTGAGTCGGTCTCTGTGGCGGGCTTTCTGGCATCCGTTCTGTTCTGAAGATCGGGGGTTGCGGTTTATTACTTACCTGAAAGGCAACTTAACTCTGATTTTCAAGTTTCAAACACAGATGCAATGCTTGGGACAGGTCGGTTCTCTCTTTTACTTCTTGGAGTCTGGAGAAGTCACCTCGTAGATCTCTTATAAATTTGTTGAGTATTTTCTGATACTTAGATCATCCCATAACACCTATTTTGTTTAGTATGAATGACAGATGATTAGAAATTGAAGAATGAAATTCTTCCAAAGATTGCGATCCTTGTCTTAAGGCTTACATCTGGTAGTGTGTATATGTCTCTCTTGTCTATAGTCATTCACGAAAGTGAAATGAGTATATTGGTTTTGTGTAATGTCCGTATGAACGCAGTTTGTTTCGGCGCTACCGCAGCAAGAAACTTGAAAACACATATTCGTATATATCTCCGATTTATAGTGTTAGAATTCTCGCAATCCGGCCACTATGGGCGTGGCAAATCGAAAAATGCATTTTCCGATATAATATATATTTCTGCTATATTTTGGGCAGTATAGATGCTACAGATCTGCATTGATCGCTGCAACTATATAAAATTTTATGTATTTGACATGTTCATGCTTGAAAATCCCAGGAGGGGCGGGGCAAATCGGCCAAAACAGTATTTTCTACAGTATTAGAGCTAAACTTAGCTATTAAATTGCTGATGGGACGTGAATGACTATTCTGCAGTTGGTAACGCCCAACTTCAACGTTCTTACATTTTTAAATCATATCATACCAAATCAGACTATCAGAATAAGAGGATATACAACGGTCTACAATCTTTCCAAGAACTAAATTCTGCCTGGTTTCCTGAAAATTGTTTTAGTCCTTTCACTATATCAGGTACTTTATCTATGTAGTTAATTCAGTGTATTTGGTCCGGATTGATGGTAACGTCAGTGTAGTTGAATGGATTACTGATGGATTGTGTCGTGATATTATTTTGGTTCTCAAATCCAATGCTATTTATAATTTCTTTTATTTGTTCGATTGTTATATTGGGAGCTCTAGCAGCTGCTGGAGGATTGCGTAGGACTGAAGGTCCAACTAAATTAGTCATCTTTATTTAATTTTGATAATTCGGTTTTATATATTCTAAAAATATTTTATGTTATTTTAATTTATTTATTTCTTTTTTGTATGTATTTATTATACCCTGAACCCATTTTCAATGGGAAATCAGGGTATAATGGTTTTGTTGAAATGTATGTAACAGGCAGAAGGAGGCGTCGCAGACCCCACAAAATATACATATTCTGGATCAGGGCGACGAGTTGAGTCGATTTGGCCCTGTCCGTCTGTCTATCCGTCCGTATGTATAAACGCGTCGATTTCAGAAGATATAAGAACTAGAACTAGATATAAGAAGATATAAGAACTACAACGCGGATATCGAGTTTATCATTAAAAATCGATAACTCATCCCGATCTTTTTTATCGATAAAAACCCTTATCGAAAATCAATTATAAAATTATATCTCCTACATATTTAAAGCTACAGTCTTCAAATTTTAAATGTATAGTGATATGCATTTTATACAATTTCGGTTTTTATTAAAATTTACTCCCATCCTCTATATCCTCCCCCTCACCTTCACCTTTGTAAAAGGCGTATTTCAAATACATGCATATTCATATTATATTCATAATCTGAAAGTTTCATGAAGATCGTATGTCCACAAAAAAAGTTATTAAACAATTAAGTTCTAATATTAAGTGCACACTGCCGCCCATGCCCATGTTTATGCGTGGGTGCTTGTGTGTGTATGTGTTTGTGTATGTATGTGTATGTATGTATGTGTGTGTGTGTATGCGTTTGTGTGTGTGTTTTTTTTTTATATTCATTTATTGACAAAATTATATAATAAATTGCAAGTTGCGTGGTGGCTAGGATAGCGCGCGGTGCTTGCGGGACGGCCGTAAAGCATTGCTTCGCAAGCACTATGCGCTACCTTAGCCTGGGACAGCTCGTCTTCTCAGTCGCTCGACTCTGCGGAGCTCCATCATCACCGTGGCCGCGAAGGTGCTTGTTAGTTCCCAAGCTTCTTCCGATTCCAGCATGGCGTTGACTAAGTTGTCCGCTCTGATGGAGCGGCCCACTGCCTCTTCCAGACGACGCCTCTCCTCCAGGAACCGTCCACATTCGAAAAGAATGTGGTTGGCGTCTTCCACATGCCCTCGCTCGCACCAGGGGCACTCGTCAGATTCCTCGTGGCCAAAGCGCTTCAAATAGCTCCGAAAGCATCCATGACCCGAGAGGATCTGCGTAAGGTAGAAGTTAACCTCGCCATGGTTGCGGTTAACCCATGGTTCAAGCTCCGGGATGAGCTTGTGCGTCCACCGCCCTTTAGCTGAGCTATTCCACCTTCTTTGCCATCGTGCGATGCTGTTCGCCCTGACAGCGTTGGGTCGCGTAGGCCCGTGCGAATTCCGCTCCACGGCTTCGGCGACCAAATACTCCAGTGGCACCATACCGGCTATGACGAGCGCCGCGTCATCGGAGATAGTCCTGAAAGCGCAGCTGACTCTGATTGGGCTCAGCCTGTAAATCGCGCAAATGCCTCGGCTGTAGCTCGGCGTTGCCATCGCTCTTGCCCATATTGGCGCAGCATAGAGGATGACAGACCTAATGACGCTCATTAGGAGGAGACGTCGTTGCTGTTTAGGTCCCCGCGTGTTAAGCATGATTCTCGAGAGAGCTCTACAAGAATCAGCTGCCTTTTTATGCACATACTCTAAGTACTCGCGGAAAGTTAATCTTGTGTCTATCATGACACCAAGATATCTTATCGCGCTCTTTGACGCAATGGTGACGCTGCCGATCTTTATATTGGCAGTTTCCACTCTTTTGCGACTGCTGACTAGTACAACTTCGGTCTTGTGTGCCGCTAGCTCGAGCCCAGCTCCTGTCAACCAGCTTCGTATGCGATTGATACTTTCGCTGCACATATCCTCTGTATCTTTGAGCTCCTTTCCTATGGCTACGACAGCTACATCATCAGCAAAGCCAATGGTGTTCGCGCCTGCTGGTAGTTCCAAGCGCAGTACGCCGTCGTACATGATGTTCCATAGGAGAGGCCCCAGCACTGAGCCTTGGGGTACTCCAGCTGACACTGTATGAGTTTGGGGACCCTCACTCGTGTTGTATACCAGTGTTCTTCCTCTGAAGTAGCTCTTTATTATCTCTCTTAGATATTTAGGGATATTATATTGTGACAGCGCATTCAGTATCATATCCCAACCAGCTGTGTTGAAGGCATTCCTTACATCCAGGGTCGCGATGATGCAGTATTCCTTCGTCCCGTGCCTCCATCTGGTGCCTTGAATAGCGGGAGTGGCCAGACCAACAACTTTGTTAAGCGCGTCCGTTGTTGACCGGGCCTTCCGGAATCCAAATTGTTTTGGTGACAGGCCTCCGGCGCTTGCAATCGCAGTCTCCAGCCTAGAGCAGATCAGTTTCTCAAACACCTTTCCCATGGTGTCTAAGAGACAGATCGGTCTGTACGAAGATGGCTCATCTGGTGGTTTGCCAGCCTTGGGTAGCAATACCAGATTCTGGGCTTTCCATTTTGCCGGGAACGTCTCTTGGATCAGGCATTCGTTAAATAATTCGGCGAACGTACTTGGGTGCGAGGCGAGGGCTAGCTTTAGCGCACGATTTGGGATCCCGTCCGGCCCTGGAGCTGTGTTGGTTCTAAGACCTCGGAGAACTACTGATATTTCTTCCTCTGTAACTAAAACAATTTCAGGGCTCGTTGAGCCCTGATCAGCAGACTCGGACTCAGGGGCGTGAATGGAGCTTAAACTTTCTGGAAAGAGTGTTTCCACAATCGATTTAAGCTCCAGACGATCCGTAGGCTGCACCTCTCTACCTGCGTATAGTCTTTTAACTACTATCTTATATGCCCTGCCCCAAGGGTCATATTCGGCTGAGTCGCACAACTGTAAAAAACATTCTCTTTTGCTTGCCCGAATGGCCTTCTTCAGCTGTCTTCTAGCTGCCTGGTAAGCTAACTGTTTCTCAAAAAACGTTGACCTACCGTGAGCCCGTTGGTAGCTTCTTCTCGCCTGGATGCATTTGCGACGAATGTCACCTATTTGCGTATTCCACCAATACGTAGGCTCATGTTGTCGCGTGAACTGCTTGCGGCGTAACATGCTGCTATTGCAGGCACTCTGTATTTGGGCTACCATTTGGCATGCTCTGGCCTCAGCATTAGCAATTGTACCCAGAGACCGAATGGCCTCTGAAAAGACCGCGGGATTAAAAGTATCTAGCCGATACAACTCCCTCCACAATGTTGACGCCCTGGCAGGTGGCTCACCTATTGTGAACAGAAGTGCCGTATGATCGCTGCCTGTATAGCTATCGCAATGGCTCCATGTTGCTCCCCGAAAGAGGGATGAAGTGACAAAAGTAATGTCGATAACAGACCCGTATCCCGCCCGACTGAAGGTGTACTCATGGCCAGTGTTGAGCAGTGCAACATCTAGTGTCGCGAAGATCTCCAGTAGGATATGACCTCTGGCATTTGTTGTGGGGCTACCCCATTCCAGCGCCCAGGAGCTAAAATCTCCAGCTATAATGGCCTTCCGACCCCTAGCATCCTCGGCAAGCTCGTCGAGCACCGTCGTGAATTCACTGAGCTGCATGCTGGGGGCAAGATAGCAACTGTAAAGCCGTAAGCTACCATATCGGCCACGTACGAACCCATTGAATGACTTAACATTCGAAAGTACGTTCGTTGAGTTGCCGCATACCCACAACGCAGCTTTGCCATTAACGTCTGTTGACCATGTCCCAGGGCAGCTGGTTCTACAGTGGTGAGGCTCACTGAGAAAAGCTACATCTATACATTCTTCCCTAATGGTCTGCTCTAGAAGATCTTGGGCAGCAACACAATGATTTAAGTTAAGCTGCAAAAACCTTAACATTTCATTTTACGAGCAGCTTCACGGTAAGATGGGCACTTGAAGCTGCCTGCTGAATGGTCCGTCTGCTTTTCACCTTTCCGGATACAGAGGCTGCATTTTGGTGGCTTGGTGCATGCTTTGGCACTGTGACCCATCTCCCCACACCTGAAACAGGCGCCCTTTAAGTCACAGTCGCTGCCGCAGTTTGCTGCCATATGACCGTAATCGAGGCACTTGAAACAGCGTTTAGGCTGTTCCACGGCTCGGATACGGCATACTACCCATCCTATTCTAATTTTGGACAGCTCGAGCAGAGTTTTAGCTATCCCAATTGGAAGAGCAACCGTAGCTCTTTTCTGTCCACCAAAAGCTGGCCGAAGCGATTTAATAGCTTCAATAGGGAGTGAGCTATCCTTCAACTCCACCCTAATTGCCTCCAAGTACTCCTCTTTGCTTGCTAACTCATCTAGGTCGCGAATCTCAATTTGAGCCGATTCGGTAAGTGTTTTAACTACCGCTCGGTCTCCCAAGGCCTTGCCTACAGCTTCGTGAAGAGCCTCAGCGCTATGCTCTGGCTTCCTACTCAGTTGCAATAAAAGGTCCCCCTTAGCTGTCTTCCTAATGCCTTGAACGTCGCTGCTCAGATGCTTCAAATTTGGGTCGCTTTTAACTACACGAAGCATGTCCGCATAGCTGTAACCCCCTACGCCTGAAATCGCAATCGCGTCAGTCCTGGGACGTTTTTGCATAGGCTTTCGCCCTTTGACGACTGTCCAGCTGCTCTGATTTGTCTGTCGAGCGGCCTGGTTTGAAGTTTCAGCTGTAGCCCGTAGAGCAATTGGTTCTTTTGGGTTTGCTGCACTTCTATTGGGCCTCGGCTTTTTTGAGGGTGTTTTCCTCATTTCGGAGGCAACTTCCCTCGACCGCTTGGGAGTATTGCTACCTACTGTAGCACTAATGCTCGCTGCCTTAAAGTTTTCGCCTACTTTTTTGAGTGGCGTGGTCTGCACCTCACAGTTTTTAACCGAACGGTTGCAGAACGCTTCGGCCGTCTTGTGAAGGCTGACCAGCCTAGCCAGCTCCTCTCTCATTAAGGCATTTATATGCCGCTGACCCCCAAATAAGGCAGACAAACCCTCTAGTGTAGCTCCTATTTGAGCTAACGCTTCTTTTAGTGACTTGGGTGCCTGGCACTCAGCCACTGGAGCCTGATTAGAAGTCGACGGCTGCGCCAACGCCCTCTGTTGTTGCTGCGGCGATCGCTGCAACGAGGAACGACGCGCAAAAGCTTGCAGCTCGTCCTCCATCATGGCATCCATTTCTGCTCCGACTACCACGGCGTGAAGCCTGTAGTGGGCAATGGCTACTAATATAATCTGAGTTTACAACCCGCAGTAACTTAAACTCAACTTGACTACAGCGAGAGCCCGAAAGTATGCACTACTTTTAATAACTGCAACTTCACTCCAGCAGCTAGGTTGCTGTCTTTGCTAAGGCATAGCAACTCACCAACGTTAGTGAGCAGCTGATTGCCCGATGCAATTTCCAGCACTACTAACAGCTGTTAGAGTGAATGCACCTGATTTTTATTATTGCGCAAGTGTGACGCCTAAAGTAAGTAAATTTACGCGCCCACAAAAGACAAGGAAAGGAAAGAAGCCCTGACGCCAAAACAATGACGCTATCGCCCCCCCCCCCCCCCCCCCCATCTCTTGCACCACCGAATTATACCGCTTGGGAATTCCACGAACCGCCGCGCAGTAAGTCTCTGGTAGTTTTTTTGAGGTAGTTTTGTTGAGGTACGCCGCGCCCACAGCAAACACGTTGACTTCAGTTCTTTCCACTTTCGCAGGGGAAAACACAGTTCAAGCTATTGTCTACGATGGATCACGATGACATCGACCGCACTCCGTGAAAACGCAACTCGAACTTCTGTATGCGTGTGTGTGTGCGTGTGTGTGTGTGTGTGTGTGTGTTTTTTTTTTTTTTTTATATTCATTTATTGACAAAATTATACAAATTGCAAGATGCGTGGTGGCTAGGATAGCGCGCGGTGCTTGCGGGACGGCCGTAAAGCATTGCTTCGCAAGCACTATGCGCTACCTTAGCCTGGGACAGCTCGTCGTCTCGATCGCTCGACTCTGCGGAGCTCCATCATCACCGTGGCCGCGAAGGTGCTTGTTAGTTCCCAAGCTTCCTCCGATTCCAGCATGGCGTTGACTAAGTTGTCCGCTCTGATGGAGCGGCCCACTGCCTCTTCCAGACGACGCCTCTCCTCCAGAAACCGTCCACATTCGAAAAGAATGTGGTTGGCGTCTTCCACATGCCCTCGCTCGCACCAGGGGCACTCGTCAGATTCCTCGTGGCCAAAGCGCTTCAAATAGCTCCGAAAGCATCCATGACCCGAGAGGATCTGCGTAAGGTAGAAGTTGACCTCGCCATGTTTGCGGTTAACCCATGGTTCAAGCTCCGGGATGAGCTTGTGCGTCCACCGCCCTTTAGCTGAGCTATTCCACCTTCTTTGCCATCGTGCGATGCTGTTCGCCCTGACAGCGTTGAGTCGCGTAGGCCCGTGCGAATTCCGCTCCACGGCTTCGGCGACCAAATACTCCAGTGGCACCATACCGGCTATGACGAGCGCCGCGTCATCGGAGATAGTCCTGAAAGCGCAGCTGACTCTGATTGCGCTCAGCCTGTAGATCGCGCAAATGCCTCGGCTGTAGCTCGGCGTTGCCATCGCTCTTGCCCATATTGGCGCAGCATAGAGGATGACAGACCTAATGACGCTCATTAGGAGGAGACGTCGTTGCTGTTTAGGTCCCCGCGTGTTAAGCATGATTCTCGAGAGAGCTCTACAAGAATCAGCTGCCTTTTTATGCACATATTCTAAGTGCTCGCGGAAAGTTAATCTTGTGTCTATCATGACACCAAGATATTTTATCGCCCTCTTTGACGCAATGGTGACGCTGCCGATCTTTATATTGGCAGTTTCCACTCTTTTGCGACTGCTGACTAGTACAACTTCGGTCTTGTGTGCCGCAAGCTCGAGCCCAGCTCCTGTCAACCAGCTTCGTATGCGATTGATACTTTCGCTGCACATATCCTCTGTATCTTTGAGCTCCTTTCCTATGGCTACGACAGCTACATCATCAGCAAAGCCAATGGTGTGCGCGCCTGCTGGTAGTTCCAAACGCAGTACGCCGTCGTACATGATGTTCCATAGGAGAGGCCCCAGCACTGAGCCTTGGGGTACTCCAGCTGACACTGTATGAGTTTGGGGACCCTCACTCGTGTTGTATACCAGTGTTCTTCCTCTGAAGTAGCTCTTT
Source organism: Drosophila arizonae (assembly GCF_054131065.1). Lineage (NCBI taxonomy): Eukaryota > Metazoa > Arthropoda > Insecta > Diptera > Drosophilidae > Drosophila > Drosophila arizonae. The sequence goes on from NC_142927.1 coordinate 35,275,053, forward strand.
ATTATCTCTCTTAGATATTTAGGGATATTATATTGTGACAGCGCATTCAGTATCATATCCCAACTAGCTGTGTTGAAGGCATTCCTTACATCCAGGGTCGCGATGATACAGTATTCCTTCGTCCCGTGCCTCCATCTGGTACCTTGAATAGCGGAAGTGGCCAGACCAACAACTTTGTTAAGCGCGTCCGTTGTTGACCGGGCCTTCCGGAATCCAAATTGGTTTGGTGACAGGCCTCCGGCGCTTGCAATCGCAGTCTCCAGCCTAGAGCAGATCAGTTTCTCAAACACCTTTCCCATGGTGTCTAAGAGACAGATCGGTCTGTACGAAGATGGCTCATCTGGTGGTTTGCCAGCCTTGGGTAGCAATACCAGATTCTGGGCTTTCCATTTTGCCGGGAACGTCTCTTGGATCAGGCATTCGTTAAATAATTCGGCGAACGTACTTGGGTGCAAGGCGAGGGCTAGCTTTAGCGCACGATTTGGGATCCCGTCCGGCCCTGGAGCTGTGTTGGTTCTAAGACCTCGGAGAACTACTGATATTTCTTCCTCTGTAACTAAAACAATTTCAGGGCTCGTTGAGCCCTGATCAGCAGACTCGGACTCAGGGGCGTGAATGGAGCTTAAACTTTCTGGAAAGAGTGTTTCCACAATCGATTTAAGCTCCAGACGATCCGTAGGCTGCACCTGTCTACCTGCGTATAGTCTTTTAACTACTATCTTATATGCCCTGCCCCAAGGGTCATATTCGGCTGAGTCGCACAACTGTAAAAAACATTCTCTTTTGCTTGCCCGAGTGGCCTTCTTCAGCTGTCTTCTAGCTGCCTGGTAAGCTAACTGTTTCTCAAAAAACGTTGACCTACCGCGAGCCCGTTGGTAGCTTCTTCTCGCCTGGATGCATTTGCGACGAATGTCACCTATTTGCGTATTCCACCAATACGTAGGATCATGTTGTCGCGTGAACTGCTTGCGACGTAACATGCTGCTATTGCAGGCACACTGTATTTGGGCTACCATTTGGCATGCTCTGGCCTCAGCATTACCAATTGTACCTAGAGACTGAATGGCCTCTGAAAAGACCGCGGGATCAAAAGTATCTAGCCGATACGACTCCCTCCACAATGTTGACGCCCTGGCAGGTGGCTCACCTATTGTGAACAAAAGTGCCGTATGATCGCTGCCTGTATAGCTATCGCAATGGCTCCATGTTGCTCCCCGAAAGAGGGAAGAAGTGACAAAAGTAATGTCGATAACAGACCCGTATCCCGCCCGACTGAAGGTGTACTCATGGCCAGTGTTGAGCAGTGCAACATCTAGTGTCGCGAAGATCTCCAGTAGGATACGACCTCTGGCATTTGTTGTTGGGCTACCCCATTCTAGCGCCCAGGAGTTAAAATCTCCAGCTATAATGGCCTTCCGACCCCTGGCATCCTCAGCAAGCTCGTCGAGCACCGTCGTGAATTCACTGAGCTGCATGCTGGGGGCCAGATAGCAACTGTAAAGCCACAAGCTACCATATCGGCCACGTACGAACCCATTGAATGACTTAACATTCGAAAGTACGTTCGTTGAGTTGCCGCATACCCACAACGCAGCTTTGCCATTGACGTCTGTTGACCATGTCCTAGGGCAGCTGGTTCTACAGTGGTGAGGCTCACTGAGAAAAGCTACATCTATACATTTTTCCCTAATGGTCTGCTCTAGAAGATCTTGGGCAGCAACACAATGATTTAAGTTAAGCTGCAAAAACCTTAACATTTCATTTTACGAGCAGCTTCACGGTAAGATGGGCACTTGAAGCTGCCTGCTGAATGGTCCGTCTGCTTTTCACCTTTCCGGATACAGAGGCTACATTTTGGTGGCTTGGTGCATGCTTTGGCACTGTGACCCATCTCTCCACACCTGAAACAGGCGCCCTTTAAGTCACAGTCGCTGCCGCAGTTTGCTGCCATATGACCGTAATCGAGGCACTTGAAACAGCGTTTAGGCTGCTCCACGGCTCGGATACGGCAAACTACCCATCCTATTCTAATTTTGGACAGCTCGAGCAGAGTTTTAGCTTTCCCAATTGGAAGAGCAACCGTAGCTCTTTGCTGTCCACCGAAAGCTGGCCGAAGCGATTTGATAGCCTCGATGGGGAGTGAGCTATCCTTCAACTCCACCCTAACTGCCTCCAAGATCTCCTCTTTGGTCGCTAACTCATCTAGATCGCGAATCTCAACTTGCGCCGATTCGGTAAGTGTTTTAACTACCGCTCGGTCTCCCAAGGCCTTGCCTACAGCTTCGTGCAGAGCCTCAGCGCTATGCTCCGGCTTCCTACTCAGTTGCAGTAAAAGGTCCCCCTTAGCTGTCTTCCTAATGCCTTGAACGTCGCTGCTCAGATGCTTCAAATTTGGGTCGTTTTTAACTACACGAAGCATGTCCGCATAGCTGCAACCCCCTACGCCTGAAATCGCAATCGCGTCAGTCCTGGGACGTTTTTGCATAGGCTTTCGCCCTTTGACGACTGTCCAGCTGCTCTGGTTTGTCTGTCGGGCGGCCTGGTTTGAAGTTTTAGATTCAGCTGTAGCCCGTAGAGCCATTGGTTCTTTTGGGTTCGCTGCACTTCTATTGGGCCTCGGCTTTTTTGAGGGAGTTTTCCTCTGTTCGGAGGCAACTTCCCTCGACCGCTTGGGAGTATTGCTACCTACTGTAGCACTAATGCTCGCTGCCTTAAAGTTTTCGCCTACTTTTTTGAGTGGCGTGGTCTGCACCTCACAGTTTTTAACCGAACGGTTGCAGAACGCTTCGGCCGTCTTGTGAAGGCTGACCAGCCTAGCCAGCTCCTCTCTCATTAAGGCATTTATATGCCGCTGACCCCCAAATAAGGCAGACAAACCCTCTAGTGTAGCTCCTATTTGAGCTAACGCTTCTTTTAGTGACTTGGGTGCCTGGCACTCAGCCACTGGAGCCTGGATAGAAGTCGACGGCTGCGCCAACACCCTCTGTTGTTGCTGCGGCGATCGCTGCAACGAGGAACGACGCGCAAAAGCTTGCAGCTCGTCCTCCATCATGGCATCCATTTCTGCTCCGACTACCACGGCGTGAAGCCTGTAGTGGGCAATGGCTACTACTATAATCTGAGTTTACAACCCGCAGTAACTTAAACTCAACTTGACTACAGCGAGAGCCCGAAAGTATGCACTACTTTTAATAACTGCAACTTCACTCCAGCAGCTAGGTTGCTGTCTTTGCTAAGGCTTAGCAACTCACCAACGTTAGTGAGCAGCTGATTGCCCGATGCAATTTCCAGCACTACTAACAGCTGTGTGTGTGTGCGTGTGTGTGTGTGTGTGTGTGTGTGTGTGTGTGTGTGTGTGTGTGTGTGTGTGTGTGTGTGTGTGTGTGTGTGGGTGTGTGTGTGAGCAGTCTCGACTAGAGCTTTCTTACTTGTTCATTTTGTTTTCTTTTCTTAACACGATTTCATTATCTTAACAAGTAAGAAAATTCTAGTCGAGAGTGCTCGACTAGATACTACCCTGAACCCAACAAATAAAAATGCTCATTTAGTATGGCTGAAATTTCAATTTCGATGTATTTAAAAATATAAATAAAATACCAAACTAATTTAATAAAATATAAAAATATTTTGAAACAATTAAAAAAAATTAACATCAGTTGCATCGATCGGGATTTGAACCGCGACTTCTCGATCGAGCGCCATGCAGCTAACACACTACGCCACGTCACTCCTGATAGTGGTGCTGGCAAAACTCAAATAGATTCACTGCTGCAGCGCCATCTACCAAAACTAAACGAAACTAACTGCTGATGTGACTCTAAGAATCTGCTAGAATAACCAAACTATTAAAAACGCACATAAAGTATAGTTAAAATTTCAATTTCGGTGTATTTAAAAATATAAATTAAATAGAAAACTCATTTATGAAAATATAAAAATATTTTGAAACAATTAAAAAAAACTAACATCAGTTGCATCGATCGGGATTCGAACCGCGACTTCTCGATCAAGCGTCATGCAGCTAACACACTAGGCCACCCCACTTCTGCTAATGGTGCTGGCAAAACTCAAATAGATTCACTGCTGCTGCGCCATCTACCAAACTAAACGAAACTAACAGCTGATGTGATGTTTTTGTTGTAGCTGCTGCATGTGCGTTTGTTAATTGGCCAAATATTTGATTATTTTTTATTAATTTTTGACTGAACGGAATTTAATGAAACTTTCAGCATATGATCTACATATTATATTGAATATTTGAAAAATTAAAAAAAAAAAGAAAAATCATTCACAATTAGCTATAGTGGCATCTGATTTAAACTTGAATGTTTTTACTCGATAAAAACATAACGGGATGATTTATCGAATTTTAAAAGCAAACTCGACGTCCGCGCTGTATATACGGTCATTTAAAAAAAAAATTCAAGTCTCTAGCTCTTATATCTTCGGAAATCGACGCGTTCAAACATACGGACAGACGGACAGACGGACGGACGGACAGACGGACAGACAGACAGACGGACAGGGCCAAATCGACTCAGCTCGTCGCCCTGATCAAGAATATATATACTTTGTGGGGTCTGCCACGCCTCCTTCTGCCTGTTACATACATTTCAACAAAACCATTATACCCTGATTTCCCATTGAAAATGGGTTCAGGGTATAATTAGCTTACATAATTAGCATACATACATTCTGCGGATTGGCGACTCCTCTATGGTTTATGTGTTTTGGCCTTTATACTCTTAATCCATTGAAAATGGAAAATAATAGTAAAAATAATAGTTTTTTGAAAAGTAGAGCTGAGTAGATTTGGCCCTGTCCGTCCGTCTGTATGAGCAAGCCGATCCCAAAGGATATAAGAGCTAGAGAGCTAAATTGTATTGCATGCATACTTGTGTATCATATCATATTTATTCGATAAGTCATCAGATATCTTTTTTATCAAGAATAATCGATAAAATGATTTGGTTTTTTCAGTCTAATTTGACCACTTTTAGACCTGGAGACTTCAGATTTACTGTGTATATACATTTGATGAATATAGAGATTTTGTAATTTACATATTTCGCCCCCAATTTGTAAACAAGTAAGAACGTTGCAGTCGGGCGATACCGATTGCAGAATACTCATTCACAGCCCAAAAGCTGTCAACCAGAGTATATAGTGCAATTTTCAAGTCTAGTGCGCAACATAAAACAGGGAATGATCCCATTAAGATTGGAAAATCATCGATAGCTATTGCTATCAACATTGCATCATTGCAGCTGGGTTCATCAAATTACATAGATTTGAATTTTATTATATATTTATATCCATATATTGGATACCGGCTTCAAGTTGGCAGCAGATCAGCGCGATTTTCCTATATATATGCACACACTCATCGTCTATTCTATGCGTACAGACAGAAGCGCGCCTTTTCGCACATTCTTAGAATTTCGATTGATTTCTAGATTTTCTAGCCGTTACTGTTGTTTTTTCAGATGACGCTTTGTTATTAAGTTATTCTGTTTTAGCAACTGGCTGATTAAGCAAAGCAGTAGCGCGGGTGCTGAGGGTGACGTATATTATGTTAGAGTAGGGGAGGCTCGAAACCACTTCGATGATATATATATATATTTTTTTTTTCTTCATACATATTTTGTTTTTTATAAAGTAGATATTTTATTGGGAAGATGCGAGCTTGAATGAATGGAACTTAATACATTTCTTTTTCTTAGTGGAATAATTTTATAAGTTTTAATTTGTGTCTTCTAAAATAGCCCTTAAATACATATACACATAAATGCATAATCTAGCATATTCTAAGAATCTCAGCTGCTATTAATTTTTCTTTGCATTGTTTTTGAATTTCCAGCCGCTGCACTGGCTTTTCTTTGCTATATGGCGTCATAACAATAATGTGATTTCGTTTTAACTACTGTTGTTCGAAACGACGCGGTGGTGCTTTGGGCTGAAACGCCGGCGATCTTTATTTTAGTTATTTTGACATGAGCATGCTATTCGGCTTGGGTGTTAGTTCAAATCCCGCGGAAAACTCTTTTTTTGTAAATTGCAAATTTATGTTATTATATTATTAGCTTCTTTTATATTTTTTAAATTTCATAAAAATGTTTCCTTCCGTATTATGAATATCAGGCTTATTTATATGTGCAAACACATAAATAGTTGGCTGAGGCATATGAGGTGAAAAAACATGCAATGATCAGGATTCCTCTGATCTATTTGCTGATTTTTTTCAATCCACTTATTCTTCTGCTGATCTCTACAGCAACTCATATCCTTATTCTCTTCCTGAATATGTATCTATAAATACTCCCAAAGTTACTGCATCCTCTCTGGCTGGCCATTAGGACATTGAAATCATCTTTCTCTCCTGGTGCTGATAATATTCCTAGTTGTGTGATTAAAGAGTGCAGTGTTTCTCTTCAGTCACAATTACTAAAATTGTTTAACTTGTCCTTGGATACTTCTGTGTTCCCTTCAATTTGGAAAGAATCTTTCATCATTCCCTTATATAAACAAGTAAGAAAGCTCTAGTCGAGACTGCTCGACTACGAGATCCCCTGAACCCTTGGAGCAATAGATATTTCAACAATTTTTCGCGTCTTTCAGCTTACATAAGAAACACGACACGAACTGCGAACTGCGACACACATACACACACACATGAATACACACATAAACGCATACACACACACATACACACACACACACACACACACACACACACACACATATACACAAACATTTACATACATATACACACACAAGCATAAACACGCATGGGCGGCAGTGTGCGCTTACTATGAGAACTTAATTGCTTAATAACTTTTGTGGACATACGATCTTCATGAAATTTCCAGATTATGATTATAACATGAATATGCATGTAATTGCCAAAGCACAAGTCTCTAGTATTTGAAATACGCTTTTTACAAAAGTGAGGATGAGGGGGTGAATTTAAGGGTGGATGGGTAAATTTTAACAAAAACCGAAATTGTATAAATTGCATATAAGCATACATTAAAAATTTGGAGACTCTAGCAATAAAGGTGTAGAAGATATAATTTTATAACTGGTTTTCGATAAGGTTTTTAATCGATAAAAAAAGATCGGGATTGGTTATCGATTTTTAATGATAAACTTGATATGCGCGCTGTAATTACGGACATTTAAAAAAAAATTGAAGTCTCTAGCTCTTATATCTTCTGAAATCGACGCGTTCATACATACGGACAGACGGACAGACGGACGGACGGACAGACGGACACACGGACAGACAGACGGACAGGACCAAATCAACTCAGCTCGTCGCCCTGATCAAGAATATATATACTTTGTGGGGTCTGCCACGCCTCCTTCTGCCTGTTACATACATTTCAACAAAACCATTATACCCTGATTTCCCATTGAAAATGGGTTCAGGGTATAAAAAGGTGGAAGATCTGGTATTTCCAATTATAGAGGCATTGCCAAATTATCTGCTATTCCGAAGTTATTTGAGAAAATAATAACGTCGGCCTTGCAGCATTTTTGCAAATCGATTATTCAACCATCTCAACATGGTTTTGTTCAAAATCGAACAACATCCTCTAATTTACTTGAGTTTACTTCGCTCGTTAATGACAGCTTTGGTAAAAAAATGCAAACTGATGTTATTTATACTGACTTCAGTAAAGCATTTGACTCTGTACATCATCACATATTAATTCTTAAGCTTGAACGCTTAGGATTTTCTCCTAGACTTGTGTCTTGGATTTCTTCCTATTTAATGGGTAGAACCCAAAGAGTCTTGCAGAGAACAGCTATGTCTAAAAAGATCTTTGTATCGTCTGGTGAACCTCAGGGTAGCCATTTGGGTCCATTGCTCTTTTCCCTTTTCATAAATGACCTTCCTAGCTGTATCCCATATTCTACTATATTTATGTATTCTGATGATGTTAAACTTTGCCTTCCATACTCCAATGGTCATCATCACCTTCAAGATGACCTTAATGCATTTCAACTTTGGTGTGTGGCAAACCAGCTGGACTTAAATTGTTCAAAGTGGATGACAATGACCTTCAGTCGTACCGTTCCTCTAATTGCTGATTATAAAATTAGCAACACTTCCCTAAGACGCATCTATACAGTCAAAGATCTTGGTGTGCTCTTTGACTGTAAACTTAACTTCAATATTCATATTTCTACCATCGTTAATGAAGCCAAAAGTGTGCTCGGCTTTATTAAACGTTGGTCTAAGGAATTTAAAGACCCTCTTACCACCAAGCGATTATTTACTTCGCTTGTGCGTCCTATCTTAGAGTACTGCTCTGTCGTATGGTCTCCGCAACATAAACTGTATCAGGATCGTATCGAATCGGTCCAAAAACAGTTTCTTCTCTTTGCCTTAAGAGACCTTAGATGGGACAGTAATTTACGATTACCGTCTTATCATAGTAGGCTCCAGCTAATTGATCTTCCATCGCTAACCAATCGCAGAACAATTTTAGGAATTGTTTTTCTGCATAAATTGATTAGTGGTGATATTGATTCGTCCTCTTTGTTGGGCCGTCTAAATTTTTTGGTTCCGTCCCGAGCAACTAGACACTATTGTCCGCTTCATTTACCTGTGTGCACTAGGGATTATTCTTTGCACAGTGCGTTTCATGTTCTTTGTGTTAATTTTAATAAATATTATCACGTTTTTTCCTTAGAGCTCTCTCCTCCTAAAATAAAAAGTGTACTATCAGCTTATCTTAGGGAAATCACTTACAATGCCCAGGCATAGGCATTGGAATACGTTTTTGCTGCTAATGTTGTGTTAGTGATTTCTCAATTCTATTCTTATACTCTATTTTTGGCTCTTCCCTTACTCTTTTCTTTTTATTATTTCTTATTCTTTTTATTAACTTTTCTTGCAACTTCTTTTATTACCGTCCTTTTTCTTTTTCTATATTTTATCTCTTCTAATTTTATTCTTTTTTTCTTTTTTTTATTATTGATTTTTTTTAACTCCTTTTATTTATTTATTTATTTTTTATTATTATTATTATTTTTTTATTTTTTATTATTATTTTAAGAATTATTTTAATTATGCTAGACATTGTTAATAACCTACATTTTAATATTTTATTTTTTTAAGTTTTCTTACTAACACTTTCTTTTCATACCTTCAATAGTATCACTGACCATATTTGGCTGTGAGACGTGGGGAAAACCCGCCGGACTGGCAAATAAAATACCCCCATCGGGTTGGTGTTACTATTGAAATTATATCGTGTACTTTGTATAGGCTTTTTTAAATTAAAATTGACTCTCGTTTTTGTCAATAGCTATAAGAAATAAATAAATAAATGTGGCAATTCGGGCACTAAAAATGCCGATTGCCTCGCCCCTAGTAACCGTAGACTCCTCATTTTTGGTCAGTTCTTAGAAGGAGCCAACTGGTAACCTAAATGCAAAATTTGAATTTGTGAAAATTAATTTGAAAAATGTGAAAATTACAGGGTGTTTTTCGATATGCCACGCCCCTAAAGAGGCGTTAAAATTATTTTTGGGGCATCTCTAGAGGAGGCTACCAGTAACTCAACTATTTAAATTTGACGCTGCTAGTTCTTAAATTGTAGGAGATATAAACTTTTGCGGTTTGCCACACCCCCTATGGGCGGAGATATATCCGCCATAGCTCATGACCTTGGGTGGTCGACGCGGTCCTACACACCAAATTCAGCTTTCTAGCTCTTCAACTAAAATTATTTCTGGTATATCGGTATATACATTTTCCGATTTGCCACGCCCCTAGTGGGCGGATCGGGAGAATTTTAACACTTTATAAATCGGAGATATACACGAGTATGTGTTCCAAATTTCAAGTCTCTAGCTTCAATAGCGCCGAAATACAATGCGTACGGACAGACGGACGGGCGGACAGACGGACTGACGGACGCACAGCAAGACGGACATTGCACAAAACCAAGATACTCATTTCACTTTCGTGAATGAGCATAAAAACTTGTTTCAAGTAGTAAAGAATGTACACATACATATTCTAACCATATGATCTCGCTCTGAAAGTTTTATAAAGATTGTCTGTCTACAAAAGAAATTATTCAACAAAAAAAGTCTCATAATCATAGCTCTCAAATGAGTGTACATACTTTTTCGTTGTCTGCGAATAAGTGTCTTTCACACACACAAGAAAAAAGACTCAGACAGCAACTGCTTTTGTTGTGTCTGGCTTAGCTCTCTCGCGCTCTGAGCGAGGCAGTTATTTCTGTTTTCGTTTATAGGTAATGTATGGGTATGTATGTTTAGTGGCTTGAAAAGCGTGCTCGAACGGTGTGGCATCTTAGTTACACTATAGCAACAGAGTGGCAACTTCGTTTTAAAGACGAATGCAGTTATTACAAGGCGTTGATGGAACAAGACGTATAATGACAAGCTTTGAGAAGACAGTGAGAGAAGACAGATGTACACGCTGGTGATTGGAAGTCAAGCTCTAAAGTTGTTTAAGTTCTCAATACTCTGTTAATTTCAATTACAAATACTCAATCTAAATAATAAATACATAATTATATACAAAATAATTGTTACATGTATGTATTTACATGCATACGAAGGCAAAGTTAATTTCTGTTGAGTTTTTTAGTCAAACTGTCTTTGAGAGTCTTTGCGTGGGCGAAAATCGTATTACTCTTTACGCGACACTCATTTAAGAGGCTTCACACGAATAAGTTAATGCGAAGCGCTTGACAGAAACCGATTCAAAACAAAAGAAAACAAGTAAGAAGACTCTAGTCGAGACTGCTCGACTATGAGATACCCTGAACCCTCTAATCTGATATTCTAATCAGTCTGCACTTTTTTTCGACACACATACATACACACGCACGTATTAGAACGCACTCTGATAACTGCGCAGTAAGCAGCGACTGCGCTTGGGCTGCGCTGCAGTGTGGGAAACATTATCAGGATTTATTTGTTGAATAATTTAATTTCTAGACGTACAATCTTAATGAAACTTTCAGAGCGTAATTATATGGTGAAAATGTATGTACATTCCAAAGCAGAAGTCTCTAGTACTTGAAATACGCCGTGTAAAAGGTGAGGGTGAGGGGGTGGATATCGAAATTGTATAAAATACATATAAGTATACATATAAAATTTGGAAGCTCTAGCTCTAAAGGTATAGGAGATATAATTAAATAACTAGCTTTCAATAAGGTTTTTGATCGATAATAAAATATCGGGAGTAGTTATCGATTTATAGAGAAAAACGCGCGTGATATACACGGACCTAGGAAAAAAAATTTCAAGTCTCTAGCTCTTATATCTTCTGAAATCGACGCGTTCATACATACGGACGGACGGACGGACAGACAGACAGACGGACAGGGACAAATCGACTTAGCTCGTCGCCCTGATCAAGAATATATATACTTTGTGGGGTCTGCCACGCCTCCTTCTGCCTGTTACATACTTTTAACAAAACCTGATTCCCCATGGGTTCAGGATATAAAAAAAAATTCAGCACCCATTAAAATTTATTCGAAGCTCACAAGGTAAATTTTTAATTATATTTTCTTTAACGCAGGCTGAAGCTCGACTAGCCGCTCGACGTTTGGCTCGCGCTGAAGCTCGGGATATACGTATGCGTGAATTAGAGCGGCAACAAAAAGAGTTAGAGCAAAATGCTGATCGTGCATTTGATATGCAATGTACGAGTGGAAACGTCATTACGGACCCACTTTCAGCACATTCTGTACGCCACGCTTATAGCGGCTTTATTAACTTATCGCGTGCAACTACGTCACGACGTAGTAGTGAAGATTCATTAGAGGATGAGACTCGCAGCTTGCGTGATATTAAACACGAACTTAAAGTAAGTATATATATACATATCATTATATATTACATACAATTACCTGATAATCGTAAAGCGAATTCGCCAATGAAAAGGTCATTATTGTGAATCCTCTGACAGATTACTGGATCTAGATTATTGTGTGGTATTCGTACCTACACTTGACTGGCAGCTTGTTGCTGTTTAGCGACATCGTCTAAGGCTTTTGTTCAATTGTAACGCACTTGGATAAGGCTGCATTTATGTTGTAATATCCTGGTTCCATTATGACGTTCTGTTTTTGATTGGAGCAGTCCTTGCTCATCGCTTTTACTAGATGTTGTATGGACATATCTTTTCTGAAACATATATTTCCTGTGTCACTCTCTTTTTCAGATTTTTGTTTATTATATCAGATATTTGTGTCGCGTTTTTAACTTACAGAAACAATTTAATTTCTTGTTATTATAGTCACTGCCCAATTTTCATGTTAATCCTTCATTTAATTTGCCGCATTCACGGTTTCTGTATATACCGTTTTACTTGAGAAAAGTACTCACTGTGAGTTTGAAGCGGGCTCTTTATATAATTTCGCTTTCTGTTTTCTGACGATTTTCGTACTTTAGATCTAGCGTCAAGCCATATTTTTCGCGTAAATAGATTCCAAGCGAAATTCCACAATGTATTAAACAATTGTAAATCTGGCCAATACCACAGATTGCATCTTTAGTTGTTCCATGATCTATTTTGATTATTAATTATTTTATTAAAATAAATTATCCTAGTTTGTCCTTTCTTGTAAAAGTAATTTTTCTTGTATTATTGATCTTGTTCGTCTGTCTAACTGCACCGTCTGTGTTCCATGTCATAAGAGCTAGGGCTTTCTTTCTGGGTCCCAGTATGGAACACGCAGATAGAGTTTGATTAATAATTGATTACTATTTTTGGTTTAATATTATCGACAGAAAGCTTTATAAAATGCAGTTATAAAGTTATATATTGTATATTTGTTTTTATATCCAAAGCCCATAGAAAACGAAAAATTTGTATTAATATTATGTTTTATTTGCGTTTGAAGTTGAAAAATAAACAAGAAGGCTCCAGTCGAGACTGCTCGACTGGGAGATGCCCTGAACCCTCTAAGCTGATATTCTACTTATTCTGCACTTCTTTTATGCACACATGCATACACATGCATTCACACGCACGTATATCACGCGCTCTGCTGACTGCGCAGTTAGTAGTAGTAGTAGTAGTTAGTAGTAGCGACTGCGCTCGGGCTGCGCTGCAGTGTGGGAATATTATGAGAATTTATTTGCCGTTGGTCTGCCTTGTGAAGTGAGCACACGCATACATACATTTGTGTATGTGTATGCTTGTATTGGATGGCAAGCTAATTGTCTCTGGATTTAGTAGTTTGTAAATTTTGTATGATTTGAATCGTAGGGTGACTATCAAATGGGCCATTATGACTTAATTAGAAATTTTTGACAATAATGAGTAAAGCTTGAGTATAATATGACATGTGTATTTCATATATTGCAAAGCATTTAATAAAGTTAGTAGTGTTTTACGATAATTTTTTCGGTTAAAAATGTGTATAAAATAATTTTAATAATATATAATTATTTACGGATATAAACACATTTATAAACATGATTAGCAATAATAATACATAAATGTACTTATGTACATACATATGTATGTTCATACATAGTACATCTGTGTAAAGTGGTTATGACAGTCCGTAAGACCGACCAAATGCAAATGCTGGGCTTTAAAATTGCTACAAGCAGCAAGAGTAACGCACGCAGGTCACAAATGCTCATACATGTGGCAAGGGACTACAAGTGTGTGTGTGCATGCCCGTCGCGAGATCATATTCTTTATGCGCCTCAACGCATTCATACCCTTCCCATAAATATATATCGAAACGCTAACATTTTGTTTGCATAAATGTCGCAAACGATTTTAAGATTTCGGTATACTCTTTACTCAAAAGGAAAGAGCTGGGACCGTCGTGAAGAAATTTCAATTTTTGTGCGTTGCTGAGCTTCATGATTTGAGAGCCCACAGAGAGAGAGAGAGAGAGAGAGAGTTAGAGAGAGAGAGAGGGAGAGTAAGACAAAAAACGCAAAGCGCATGCATGACCATTTCGTTTGCGTGCTTAGAGCGCACTGATTTCGTCGTGCTATCTTTCATTACCCGAGCCAGCCAATACCAAGCCGAGCGAATACGAAGTTGGCCGGGACCTGCCACACAGATTTTGCGGCGTGGAATAACGTTGCTCTACATGTCTAGTCTATGTGTTCTCTGGTCAGTGCTATTACCTTTATATACAACACAAATTTGAGGTCCAGGTCTAAAAATGTTCAAATTAGGTTAAAAAAACAAAGTAGATTTTTTGATTATTCTCGATAAAAAAGATATCGGATGAGTTATCGAAAAAATATGATGAATACGCGTGCCAAATTGCATGGTCTCTAGCTCTTATATCGTCTGAGATCCTTTTGCTCATACGGACGGACAGACGGACAGGGCTTTATAGACTCAGCGTCGTCCTGATCAAGAATATATACCTTATGGGGTCTGCGATGATTCCTTCTGTCTGTTACATACTTTTCACAGGGTATAAAAAGCGGATATTAATGACTCAAGACTCTTGTTCTTTGATAAATATATTGGTTTTGAGCAGTGTTCGTTTTAACAACTCAAACCTATACTGATGTGATGAATATACATATATACGGCTGCGTGGCAACTGTTTATATCGCATAAAGTATTTGAGCTAAAAACGACAAAATGCAAAAGTTGACTTTCTAAGAGCCTCTTTGGAGGCGGGACACTACAAAATAAAATTTTAAACTTTCGTTAACTTAGACGCCTTTTAAGAATTTACCGGAAATTGCATTTTTACGTCACTTGGTGGCCGAACATAGGATTCGAATATGTTTCCCATAAATTCATAGATCGCATGAAATGTGAATCGGACGGTGTGGAGAATAATTCCTAGTCAGGCACTCCGACTGAAGTTTTCTGTTGTTGGTTTTTTATACCCTGAACCCATTTTCAATGGGAAATCAGGGTATAATGGTTTTGTTGAAATGTATGTAACAGGCAGAAGGAGGCGTGGCAGACCCCACAAAGTATATATATTCTTGATCAGGGCGACGAGCTGAGTCGATTTGGCCCTGTCCGTCTGTCTGTCTGTCCGTCTGTCCGTCTGTCGAACGCGTCGATTTCCGAAGATATAAGAGCTAGAGACTTGAATTTTTTTTTAAAATGACCGTATATACAGCGCGGACGTCGAGTTTGCTTTTAAAATTCGAAAAATCATCCCGTTATGTTTTTATCGAGTAAAAACATTCAAGTTCAAATCAGATGCCTCTATAGCTAATTGTGAATGATTTTTCTTTTTTTTAAATTTCTCAAATATTCAATATAATATGTAGATCATATGCTGAAAGTTTCATTAAATTCCGTTCAGTCAAAAATTAATAAAAAATAATCAAATATTTGGCCAATTAACAAACGCACGTGCAGCAGCTACAACAAAAACATCACATCAGCTGTTAGTTTCGTTTAGTTTTGGTAGATGGCGCAGCAGCAGTGAATCTATTAGAGTTTTGCCAGCGCCACTAGCAGGAGTGGGGTGGCCTAGTGTGTTAGCTGTATGACGCTCGATCAAGAAGTCGCGGTTCGAATCCCGATCGGTGCAACACTGATGTTAATTTTTTTTAATTGTTTCAAAATATTTTTATATTTTCATAAATGCGCTTTCTATTTAATTTATATTTTTAAATACACCGAAATTGAAAATTTAACTATACTTTATGTGCGTTTTTAATAGTTTGGTTATACTAGCAGATTCTTAGAATCACATCAGCAGTTAGTTTCGTTTAGTTTTGGTAGATGGCGCTGCAGCAGTGAATCTATTTGAGTTTTGCCAGCACCACTAGCAGGAGTGAGGTGGCCTAGTGTGTTAGCAGCATGACGCTCGATCGAGGAGTCGCGGTTCGAATCCCGATCGATGCAACTTATGTTATGTTAATTTTTTTTAATTGTTTCAAAATATTTTTATATTTTATTAAATGAGTTTGGTATTTTATTTATATTTTTAAATACATCGAAATTGAAATTTCAGCCATACTAAATGAGCATTTTTATTTGTTGGGTTCAGGGTAGTATCTAGTCGAGCACTCTCGACTAGAATTTTCTTACTTGTTTTATTTATTTTTATTTTTTTATTGTCATAAATCGAAACTGAATGATAATTAATTTATTATATTTTTGTGTGTTTTTTTTTTCTCCAGGAAGTCGAGGAACGTTTTCGAAAAGCTATGATAACGAATGCCCAACTTGACAACGATCGTTCATCACAGACTTATGAGGTTAAATTACTTAAAGATAAAAGTGAAGCATTGCAAGAATCTCTTGCTCAATTGCAACGTGAATTTAAAAACAAACTTCGCGATTGCAGCGCCCTTAAGCGCAGCTTAGATCGCACAACCCTAGAATTAAACCTGGTGCAAGGCCAGCTAAGTGAGCGTGATACACTAATAGAAGAACACGGTCTTGTTATTGTTGCTATTGAAAATAGTGATGGCAGCGATGCGAAGCGTGCTCTAGTCACCGTTGAAAACGCCAATGTATTGGCATCTGTTCAAGGTTCTCTTGGTAAGTATAACTGATTAAAAGTTACAATATACGACAAAATATATATTTTCAGACGTTCGAATTAAAAAGTTTACTGATGAAAAACTGCGACTTCTTAATGAAATGCAAAAGCTCCGTGAACAGCTGGACGCTCTTAAAACTGAAGGAAGACCAGCTCGAGGCAGTCTAATAAGTGACTCTTTAGGGTTAGATGATGACTATGATGCTCAGAGTAAGTTAAGAAAAAGAAAAAAAGAAACAAATTATGACTTTTTTCATACAGGAGAATCAAATAAAATCATATCCGACTATAAATATAAACTACAGAAAGCTGAACAGGAAATTGCCAGTCTGCAGGCAAACCTAGCGCGCTCAGAGACTCAAGTTATACGTTACAAAAGTACGGCTGAAGCTGCCGAAAAATCTGAAGCTGAACTTAAAATAGAAAGACGTAAGCTTCAACGTGAGGTACGAAAAAATACGTTAACTATCAAGTATTACAGAGAAGCGTACGTTTAAGTATCGTTGGTCTAAGTTTTTGTACTTCTAATCCATCCTAATCCATATACAATATATATATATATATATATATATATATTATTACAATAAAAAGATAATTACACATGGTTACTTACCTAAAAATAATGCTCCCATTCTTCATTCAGTTGAGACTTCAATTATTATTTAACTTGTGTGAGATAATTATTAATTTGCTTAAAATTAATTTTATAATTTTTAATATAATATAATATTGATTTCATTTCTTATTGAACTTCACTTTGTTAACTCTCTTTTGTTATAATATTCTTATTCGACAGCTGATCTTATTCGATTGGTTAATTGTATTAATCGATATTTGGCTCAAATATGCATGTATGTATGTAAAGCTCACAAACATATAATCAGTGAAATAAATGTACACAAAGCTTACATGGCCAGAATTGGTTCTTCTTCCCTTCATTTTTATACACCGAACCCATTTTTAATGGGAAATCAGGGTATAATGGTTTTGTTGAAATGTATGTAACAGGCAGAAGGAAGAAGAAGGAAGAAGGCCCTGTCCGTCTGACTGTCCGTCCGTCTGTCCGTCCGTCTGTCCGTATGTATGAACGCGTCGATTTCAGAAGATATAAGAGCTAGAGACTTCAAATTATACCCTGAACCCATTGAAAATGGGAAATCAGGGTATAATGGTTTTGTTAAAAGTCTGTAACAGGCAGAAGGGGGCGTGGCAGACCCCACAAAGTATATATATTGTTGATCAGGACGGCGAGCTGAGTGGGGTTGGCTCTGTCCGTCTGTCTGTCCGTCCGTACGACGATGAACGCGTCGACTTGCAATTTTTTTTCCTAGGTCCGTGTATATCACGCGCATATCAAGTTTTTCTTTTTATATCGATAACTACTCCCGATATTTTGTTATCGATCAAAAACCTTATCGAAAGCTAGTTATTTATTTATATCTCCTACACCTTTAGAGCTAGAGCTTGCAAATTTTAAATGTAGACTTGTATGCGTTTTATACAATTTCGGTTTTTGTTAAAATTTACCCCCCACCCCTATATCCACTCCTCACCCTCACCTTTGCAAAAGGCGTATTTCAAATCCTAGAGACTTGTGCTTTGGCAAGTGCACGCATTTCATTGTATTAATTACGATCTAAAAGTTTAATGAAGATCATATTTCCACAAAAAAGCTATTAAACAATTAACTTCTCATAGTTAGCGCACACTGCAGCCCATGTGTGTTTATGCGTGGGTGCTTGTGTGTGTGTGCGTGTTTCTTGTGTAAGCAGAAATACGCAAAAAATGATTGAAATAGCTATTTCTCGAAGGGTTCAGGGGATCTCGTAGGCGAACAGTCTCGACTAGAGCTTTCTTACTTGTTTTTATAAGCCAATGTGCCAATGCTGCAAATGAACTATAGGATTCCTCAGTTAGGTTATGTTATGCTTTGTCTTCTAAGGAATATCTATAAGGTCTTAGGAATGGAAGTATAAAGTTGTTCAATATAATTCAAGGATATGGTTGACCAAGCGTGTTCAATACCTTCGATTCGCTTTCCGGACTCATATACTTTCCTGACCATCCATCCCCAGACGTTTCCAATGATATTAAGGTCGAGTGAGTATGGTGGCCACTCCATGGGATACATTTTTTGGCCCTGAATCCAGGACTTCAGGGATCGATCGGTCTGAATTGGAGCATTATCATGCTGGAAAATCTAATGCCGGTTTTCAGACAGGTTATAGAAATGCGGAACAGCAGTTTTAAACACGCTGTTATAGTCCTATGCGTTCATGCGCGATATCAAAAATTGAAGCATGCTGTAGTAAGACATTGCTACCTACACCGACGCCGCATCACCCCCCCGCCGCATCGGCTTGGCAACCGTTCCAAATAATGTTCTTCTATGAGTAGGTCATGGATATAATAATTATAGCCATCAGTTCCTTCCAAATTCAAATCAGAAAAGACAACATGCTGCCATTCGGTAGACCACGTCATTTTCGGCCGGGCAAAATTAATGCGTATTGCTTTTCTCAGCATATCGACTGCTGTCTTTTTTTATTTCTGTCTCTTTAGGTAATTAACTTTCTTAATTACTCTTTGGACCGCTGATAAGTTCGTCTTAACACTGATTCTACCCCTAATCTTCGTGGTCGATTCGTGGGATTTCGAAGCTTCCCGAACTAATGCTCTTCTAATTTCTTGTGAAATCTCTTGATTATTGCCGCTTATATAGTTATTTCCATAGTTTTCCTTATTTTTAAGAAAATAACCAATTGGTTTTCTGTTTTTTCCTGTCTGCAATTTTATGGTAGCATAGTCCAGATTCAAAGTATGCCTCAATCTTTGATTGACAACCAAAGATAAAACTGTTTCTTTACCCATACTATAAATATATTGAATACTTTGAGCTTCACAAAAAATTTTGTGAGTGTAATTGCCAAATTAAGAAAGATAATTACAATTGCATTTGAGGGCGCTAATCTGATGACGCAAAATAAGTGCACGCATTCTTTGCGAAAATAAAGAATAGAAAATAAAACATAACGGGTTTACACTCGCTTTTTTTTTTGGGGTATGAGAGACATCTCATATGAGGTCTGTGTGTACCACCACTGACCAAACAACACATAGACTAGACATGTAGAGCAACGTTTTTCCACGCCGCAAAATCTGTGTAGCAGGTCCCGGCCTATTTCGTATTCGCTCGGCTTGGTATTGGCTGGCTCGGGTAATGAAAGATAGCACGACGAAATCAGTGCGCTCTAAGCACGCAAACGAAATGGTCATGCATGCGCTTTGCGTTTTTTGTCTTACTCTCCCTCTCTCTCTCTCTCTAACTCTCTCTCTGTGGGCTCTCAAATCATGAAGCTCAGCAGCGCACAAAAATTGAAATTTCTTCACGACGGTCCCAGCTCTTTCCTTTTGAGTAAAGAGTATACCGAAATCTTAAAATCGTTTGCGACATTCATGCAAACAAAATGTTAGCGTTTCGATATATATTTATGGGAAGGGTATGAATGCGTTGAGGCGCATAAAGAATATGATGTCGTGACGGGCATGCACACACACACTTGTAGTCCCTTGCCACATGTATGAGCATTTGTGACCTGCGTGCGTGATCCGAGGTGAGAGTTTTCCAATTATCTTTGATTCTGGTGTATTATTCCTTGGCTAAAGATACCTTTGCACAAAGGGCTATGTTGAGCTATCGAGATTTTTCGAATAGCTTTAAATTATGAAACGTTTGAATTTACTTAATGATTAGTTTATTAGCGATTATTAGAGTTTACAGAGTTTATGTGATAGACGCGAGCAAGCGACTAGGCTGTCGTGCTGTCCGCTACTATGTTTGTAATAGTCAATCTAACACTGCATCTGCTCTAAACAAGAGTTAATTGCATACTAACTACAATGTACGCGAGCCGGCGGATTAAGCTAAGCCGGTGCGTGGGTGAAAGAGACAACGCAAAAGGGAGAGCGTGATCTCCGTTACAAATTCTCTTAAATGATAACATATTCTATGATAACATATTCTAGTGGCAGTTCCGCTCTTAATTACAATGAAGCGATGATTGCTGAGCCCAACATCCTCCCCCAGTTGAAGACTTAGTCTTCAACAGAATCCTTAAGGGGCAGAAAGCACAGCTTATTTGTAGCTCTTCTAATCTCGCCAGCTTCAGTTTTTAGTAGGGCTACCCGTGCTTTACAATTTGCACAGGCTGTTGTGCACAGAAAGAATACATTTTCGCGACGAGCATGCACACACACATATACATCCTTGCTACGTGTATGTGCTTTTGTGTGCGTGCGTCGCGAAACTCAATTCTTTCTCAGTATTTTCGTCTATCAGCCCAAAATTTGCCGTTGGTCTGCCTTGTGAAGTGAGCACATGCATACATACATTTGTGTATGTGTATGCTTGTATGGGAAGGCAAGCTAATTGTTCTGGATTTAGTAGTTTGTAAATTTTGTATGATTTGAATCGTAGGGTGACTATCAAATGGGCCATTATGACTTAATTAGAAATTTTTGACGATAATGAGTAAAGCTTGAGTATAATATGACATGTGTATTTCATATATTGCAAAGCATTTAATAAAGTTAGTAGTGTTTTACGATAATTTTTTCGGTTGAAAATGTGTATAAAATAATTTTAATTATATATAATTATTTACGGATATAAACACATTTATAAACATGATTAGCAATAATAATATATAAATGTACTTATGTACATACATATGTATGTTCACACATAGTACATCTGTGTAAAGTGGTTATGACAGTCCGTAAGACCGACCAAATGCAAATGCTGGGCTTTAAAATTGCTACAAGCAGCAAGAGTAACGCACGCAGGTCACAAATGCTCATACATGTGGCAAGGGACTACAAGTGTGTGTGTGCATGCCCGTCGCGACATCATATTCTTTATGCGCCTCAACGCATTCATACCCTTCCCATAAATATATATCGAAACGCTAACATTTTGTTTGCATGAATGTCGCAAACGATTTTAAGATTTCGGTATACTCTTTACTCAAAAGGAAAGAGCTGGGACCGTCGTGAAGAAATTTCAATTTTTGTGCGTTGCTGAGCTTCATGATTTGAGAGCCCACAGAGAGAGAGAGAGAGAGAGAGAGAGTTAGAGAGAGAGAGGGAGAGTACGACAAAAAACGCAAAGCGCATGCATGACCATTTCGTTTGCGTGCTTAGGTCGCACTGATTTCGTCGTGCTATCTTTCATTACCCGAGCCAGCCAATACCAAGCCGAGCGAATACGAAATTGGCCGGGACCTGCTACACAGATTTTGCGGCGTGGAAAAACGTTGCTCTACATGTCTAGTCTATGTGTTGTTTGGTCAGTGGTACCACGCAACTATCGAGTTTAGCTTTAAATAACCATAACTTGTCCTGTTATCGTTAAAACCATTATCGAAAACCAGTAATAAATTGATATCTCCTACATCTTTAAAGCTAGAGTGACCATATTTTTAATGTAGATTTATATCACTAACCAGCGAACACATAGACCGGACAAGTAGTGTAAAGCGTTTTGCACACTTATTTTCGGGATTTATCTCCTTTCGTATTTGCTCGGCTCCTCCATTTTTGCTTCATGCGCTCGACCGAGATGATCAAATATTGAACAAAAGATCCCTATGCGCTGAATGTTTCCCTTGCTCTCTCTCTCTCACGATGCTCTCTGCTCTCTCAAATATGTACATGTATGTATGCATGTGAGCACAAGCAGCAGCTCACGAAAATTGAAATTTCTTCGCTGCGAGAACCCATGCCTTCCCTTCTGTGTGAAGAGTATACCGAACTTTTCAAACCGTTTGTCATGCGTTTTCCTTATTATTTGTGGGAAGGGTATGAAAGCGTTTGTGCGCATAATGAAAATGTTTTCATGCACACATACACTGTCCCTTGCTACATGTACTATGAGCATTTGTATGCCTGTGTGTGAAGCTCTGGCTGCCTGTAGCAATTTTGAAGCCCAGCATTTGCATTTGTCGATCTTGTGAAGTGCTCACATACATATGTATGTATGTATGTATATACATTTGATTGTGTGTACGCATGGGAGACGCTGCTCACAATTATGGGATATAACTTGTAGAAGCACTTGTATGCCTGTGTGCCCTTACATGTGCGTGTGTGTATGCGTGGGAGATGAATATTGGCGTGTGCCTCCCTCAACTTAGAATGGTGTGAACGATTTTGGGTTTTATTCAGTGTTGCCAATTTTTGTTGAGCAAAAAAAGCTGTTTTTAGTGGGAAGATACTTTTAAAAAAAAGCCGAAATTTTGTGAAAAAAAATCGGAAAAAAAGCTGATGGTTTTGCTTTGATTTGATTGATATTTAAATATATTTTTAACAACTTATAATCATGGCATCATTTCTTCAACCCCCGCAAGCCGTATCTGTGAAGTTTTATAATATATATGTTTTACCTGATGCTTGAAATTGAGTTAAGAATCACAGTATTGATCTGACGAAAAATGTTACCCACTTGGGCATTGGCAAAGAAAGCAATGCAAAAGTGGCCAAGTTCCTAAATTTCATATATCCTATCAAACCCTTAGAACACGCTTCTCAGCTCAAAACTTTGTAGCGTCTTGAGTAGTTTCCTACTGAATTGAGTGGATGTTCTTATATTGGGGTTCAATACTATCAATGTTCTCAAAAAATATATATGCATGAAAAGGAATTAACATTTTTCACTATTATTTTTTAGTCTTTTCGTTTCATTTACATAGAATCAAAAAGTTCGATATTGTTGTTCACAATAAGTTGTTCTGAATTAAATATGAATCATATCCTAGTTTAGTTAGCTCCATATTATTACCGCTTGGTTCGTTCATTGAAAATTGAATTACTGAACTATTTGGTTTAAATTTAACTACAATGAAGAAAACTTAATTCTTCATACGAATTATCCACACAAAATACGAAAATTTACAGCGCGGATATCGAGTTTATCATTAAAAATCGATAACTCATCCCGATCTTTTTTTTTATCGATAAAAACCTTATCGAAAACCAGTTATAAAATTATATCTTCTACACCTTTATTGCTAGAGTCTCCAAATTTTGAATGTATACTTATATCGCTCGCTACACGCTACAAATACTGTAGACTTGGCAAATGCACGCGTTTTAATGATACAATCAC
Source organism: Drosophila arizonae (assembly GCF_054131065.1). NCBI lineage: Eukaryota > Metazoa > Arthropoda > Insecta > Diptera > Drosophilidae > Drosophila > Drosophila arizonae. Next base: position 35,298,726 of record NC_142927.1, read on the forward strand.
AATCTAAAAGTTTCATGAATAAAGTTAAGTTATCAAACAATTAAACTACCTTAGTAAGCCCGCACTGCGTGTTTATGCGTGCATACTAGACGTCTGCATGAATGGCAAAAAAAGCATTCAACTGTACAAAGTCATCATTGAATTGAGTGAAACGAAATGAGAATGAGTGAGCGACTGAAATCGTGTTTCTCTCGGCTGCACAAAAATATACCCGAAAGGAAGCGAAGTGAGTGAGTGAGCAGCAGAAGCTATTAAATGTTGTATATTGAATACATTCGAATATTGTCAGCTGTTTTCTGCTGTGTGTATCTGTTAAAAGAAAGAGGAAAAAATAAAGAAATATGTGTGCAATGTATTCTTTGTTGTGGAATTTTTAACTTATATATTTATTACAAATAATTAATTAATAATATTAGAATTTAAAAACATAATTTTATTAATGCTATCAGGGTTGGAAGCTATTGACCAAATAAATATTAAATCTGCAAATATCAACACAGAAAACATATATAGACGGTCACAACTACACATTTTGTTAGTAAAACTAAAACACAAGCTTTAAACAAAACAAAACACAACAAGTAAGAAAGCTCCAGTCGAGACTGCTCGACTAGGAGATACCCTGAACCCTCTAAGCTGATATTCTAATCATTCTGCACTTCTTTTATGCACACATACATACACATGCATCCACACGCACGCATAAGCCTGCGCTCTGCTAACTGCGCAGTAAGCAGCGACTGCGCTTGGGCTGCGCTGCAGTGTGGGCAAAATTATGAGAATTTATTTGTTAAATAATTTCTTTTGTAGACATACGATCTTAATGAAACTTTTAGAGCGTAATCATATGGTGAATATGTGTGTATATTCCAAAGCCCAAGTCTCTAGTATTTGAAATACGCTTTTTACAAAAGTGAGGATGAGGGGGTGAATTTAAGGGTGGGGGGTAAATTTTAACAAAAACCGAAATTGTATAAATTGCATATAAGCATACATTAAAAATTTGTAAACTCTAGCAATAAGGGTGTAGAAGATATAGTTTTATAACTGGTTTTCGATAAGGTTTTTTATCGATAAAAAAAGATCGGGATGAGTTATCGATTTTTAATAATAAACTTGATATGCGCGCTGTAATTACGGACATTTTAAAAAAAATTTTAAGTCTCTAGCTTTTATATCTTCTGAAATCGACGCGTTCATACATACGGACGGACGGACGGACGGACGGACGGACAGACAGACGGACAGGACAGACAAATCGACTCAGCTCGTCGCCCTGATCAAGAATATATATACTTTGTGGGGTCTGCCACGCCTCCTTCTGCCTGTTACATACTTTTAACAAACCCATTATACCCTGATTTCCCATTTTCAATGGGTTCAGGGTATAAAAACAACACGCTGGTATTTGCCGAAAAAAAAATACATACATTTTTTCCTGCAGCTTCCGCTTCCATTTCGCACGTCTGCTCACAACGCAATGAAATATAGAAGTCGATCATAAACACTTCGCGGGGTTGGAATATTTCTGGTGTTAATTGAAATGGGGCGTTAGTATTTCTATGTTCTGTTTTCGACAATTGGCAAACATCGCATTGATTAATAATGATTTGTATTTACCAGAGTCTTTCTTTGAAAAATCTTAAAATTTTTCTGTGCCAGGGTGGATAAGATTAATATGTTGATTTAATATTAATTCTTTAAATTCAGCGTAACTCTCTATATCTTTTAAATATAATAATGCTCTTACAATGGAAGTTTTTTGGTCAGAGACTATCTACTTGTAAGCTTTTTGAATGATGAGAAAGTCGAGATCACTTTCAATATAGAGTGCACTGGAGTCCATTAATAGGTGCTTTGCAGATTCTTTTTTTTTTAATTTATTAGAATTTTTTGTTTTTTGAAATAATGTTCTACTTTAACTGAAATATTGTCCATTCTGACTAGGCTCACTTGTCGATAGAAGTGATTTTGAAGTTATAAGGATTAAAAATGAATTATCCTCTTCCGCACCTAACATTCCTAACATTACTCCTTCTTTTTGTGATTGAATGCGTGAAAGCGCATCGGCTACATAATTGGGATTTGTTTTCGTTGATAGGAGCGACTGTAGCTATCGCTTCCGACAACTTTATTGTTCTGTTCTTTCTGTTCTTTTGATACACATTTAAGTATAACTTATATGTAATATGTAATACTAAGATAGGTAGCTTATATATAAGAAATGAAAAGTAAGCTATTGGAGTAAAGCGTGTTATGCACATATATTCTGCAAGCGGTCACTGCATGGTATTCATGCATATATTATTTTTATACCCTGAACCCATTGAAAATGGGAAATCAGGGTATAATGGTTTTGTTGAAATGTATGTAACAGGCAGAAGGAGGCGTGGCAGACCCCACAAAGTATATATATTCTTGATCAGGGCGACGAGCTGAGTCGATTTGGCCCTGTCCGTCTGTCTGTCTGTCCGTCTGTCCGTCTGTCCGTCTGTCCGTCCGTCCGTCTGTCCGTCTGTCCGTCTGTCCGTATGTTTGAACGCGTCGATTTCCGAAGATATAAGAGCTAGAGACTTGAATTTTTTTTTTAAAATGACCGTATATACAGCGCGGACGTCGAGTTTGCTTTTAAAATTCGATAAATCATCCCGTTATGTTTTTATCGAGTAAAAACATTCAAGTTCAAATCAGATGCCTCTATAGCTAATTGTGAATGATTTTTCTTTTTTTTAAATTTCTCAAATATTCAATATAATATGTAGATCATATGCTGAAAGTTTCATTAAATTCCGTTCAGTCAAAAATTAATAAAAAATAATCAAATATTTGGCCAATTAACAAACGCACGTGCAGCAGCTACAACAAAAACATCAGCTGTTAGTTTCGTTTAGTTTTGGTAGATGGCGCAGCAGCAGTGAATCTATTTGAGTTTTGCCAGCACTGCTAGCAGGAGTGGGGTGGCCTAGTGTGTTAGCTGCATGACGCTCGATCAAGAAGTCGCGGTTCGAATCCCGATCGGTGCAACACTGATGTTGACTTTTTTTAATTGTTTCAAAATATTTTTATATTTTCATAAATGCGTTTTCTATTTAATTTATATTTTTAAATACACCGAAATTGAAATTTTAACTATACTTTATGTGCGTTTTTAATAGTTTGGTTATTCTAGCAGATTCTTAGAATCACATCAGCAGTTAGTTTCGTTTAGTTTTGGTAGATGGCGCTGCAGCAGTGAATCTATTTGAGTTTTGCCAGCGCCACTAGCAGGAGTGAGGTGGCCTAGTGTGTTAGCAGCATGACGCCCGATCGAGGAGTCGCGGTTCGAATCCCGATCGATGCAACTGATGTTAATTTTTTTTAATTGTTTCAAAATATTTTTATATTTTATTAAATGAGTTTGGTATTTTATTTATATTTTTAAATACATCGAAATTGAAATTTCAGCCATACTAAATGAGAATTTTTATTTGTTGGGTTCAGGGTAGTATCTAGTCGAGCACTCTCGACTAGAATTTTCTTACTTGTTTGTTTTGTTTTTTTTGTTTTTCGTTTTTTGGAGTACGTATGTTTCAATAAAAGTAAACAAAACATTAAAATTTTAAATTTTTGATTATATTTATATGTATATGCTTTTGTTTTGTATTAACTTTTGAAAAGGTTTAGTCTATTCTTATTAACTATCTGTGGTTTCTTTTTTCCTGAATCTATTATGATATTGTTTCTATCTCTTATTTTTATTACTTTGTAGGGCCCTAGATATTGGTTATCTAATTTATGACCTGAGTCATTTTTAAGTAGTACTAAGTTTCCTATTTCTAACTTTAAATCGTTAGTCCTTTTATCATATTCCATTTTACGTTTTTGTTTTTCTATTTCAATCAATGACATTGCCCTTTTGTACGCTATCTGTAATTTAAATTTGAATTCTATTGCATAATCATCCAAATTGTATATGGGATCTATTTTAGATGAAGTATTGAATTCTATGAATTGTATTGGCAATCTACCGTAAACAAGTTCATACGGACAGTAATCATGTGCCGTCGATGGAGTAATTCAACCATTCATCCCAATCATCTTTTTCAATCGAGATGTATGAACGTAAATATTCGTTGAATGTTCGGTGACTTCTTTCTACTGTTCCTAAAGTCTAATGGCGGTGTGCTGTTGATAATAAATTACAGATTTTCATATATTTGCATAAGTCATTAATAAGTGCATTTTTATACTCAGTACCCATGTCTGTTATGAACGTCTTCATAGACCGTACTTTAGTATAAACGATTCAAATATTGCTTTGGCTACTGTTTTTGCGCTTTTATCCGTTATTGGTATTGCAACCAGATATTTTGTAAGATCGCATATAATCGTTATTGCATACTCATTGCCATTCTTTGTTCTAGGTAATGGACCTATGGTATCAATTAAAACAGTATCAAATGCTGTGTTTGGTGTATTTGTTATAATCATTGGTGCTTTTGTATGTGTTGTAGTCTTAGCTCTTTGGCAGTCTAGACACTTTTTTACATAATTATACTCATTCACGAAAGTGAATCAGTATATTGGTTTTGTGCAATGTCCGTCTTGCTGTCCGTCCGTCTGCCCGTCTGTCCGTATGAACACAATCTATTTCGGCGCTATTGAAGCTAGAGACTTGAAATTTGGAACACATACTCGTGTATATCTCCGATTTATAAAGTGTTAAAATTTTCCCGATCCGCCCACTTGGGGCGTCGCAAATCAGAAAATACATTTTCCGATATACCAGAAATCATGTTAGTTAAAGAGCTAGAAAGCTGAAATTTGGTATGTAGGTCCTCGTCGACCACCCAAGATCACGAGCTATGGCGGATATATCCCCGCCCATTTGGGGCGTGGCAAATCGGATAAAACCCTATCTCCTAAAGTTGTAAACCTAGAATGCTGAAGTTTTGTATGTCAGCTAATGTTATGATTCTATAAAGTCTAAAGACAAAATTATAGGTCTACGCCCGTTAGGGGCGTGGCAAATCGGACCTGAAGATATAGTGATTTTTTTAATTCTGCTATACTTTGGACACTATTGATGCCAGAGATCTCAAATTTTGTATATATACTCGGGCTGATCACCCAAGACCAAAAAGCTTTATCGGATATATGTCCGCCCACAGGGGGCGTGGCAAACCGTAAACATTTATATCTCCTAAAGTATAATAGCTAGAGGCTTAAAATTTGGATAGTTGAGTTACTGGTAGCCTCCTCTATCGATTCTCCAAAAAATAATTTTTACTCCTCCTTAGGAGCGTGGCATATTGAAAAATACCCTGTAATTTAAACTTTGCAGTAGGGTGGGTACCGTTACGCCCAGTTGGGGCGTGGAAAATCGGAAAAACTTGTATATTCTACAGTATTAGAGCGAAACTTAATTACTATATTGTTGATGGGATGTGAATGAGTATTCCGCAGTCGGTAACGCCCGACTGCAACGTTCTTACTTGTTTTTAATTGTTTGGGTCATTTTTGGCCAATAATATAATTTCTTTATTTTTAACAAGGTACGCGTAATCCCTGTATGGCCTCCTTCTATTGGGTCATTATGATATTTTTGCAGGATTGCATTAATCTGACTTTCGTCATTTCGGTCTACTTGTGTTACCTTTTGTAATAGCGCTATTTTTATATTTTGTAAATTTTCATTGCCCTTATTTTTATACCCTGAACCCATTTTCAATGGGAAATCAGGGTATAATGGTTTTGTTGAAATGTATGTAAAAGGCAGAAGGAGGCGTGGCAGACCCCACAAAGTATACATATTCTTGATCAGGGCGACGAGCTGAGTCGATGTGGCCCTGTCCGTCTGTCTGTCTGTCCGTCCGCCCGTCCGTCCGTCTGTCCGTCTGTCCGTATGTTTGAACGCGTCGATTTCCGAAGATATAAGAGCTAGAGACTTGAATTTTTATACCCTGAACCCATTTTCAATGGGAAATCAGGGTATAATGGTTTTGTTGAAATGTATGTAACAGGCAGAAGGAGGCGTGGCAGACCCCACAAAGTATATATATTCTTGATCAGGGCGACGAGCTGAGTTGATTTGGTCCTGTCCGTCTGTCTGTCCGTCTGTCCGTCCGTCCGTCTGTCCGTCTGTCCGTCTGTCCGTATGTATGAACGCGTCGATTTCAGAAAATATAAGAGCTAGAGACTTCAAATTTTTTTTTTAAATGTCCGTAATTACAGCGCGCTAATCAAGTTTATCATTCAAAATCGATAACTCATCCCGATCTTTTTTATACCCTGAACCCATTTTCAATGGGAAATCAGGGTATAATGGTTTTGTTGAAATGTATGTAACAGGCAGAAGGAGGCGTGGCAGACCCCACGATGTATATATATTCTTGATCAGGGCGACGAGCTGAGTCGATTTGGCCCTGTCCGTCTGTCCGTCTGTCCGTCCGTCCGTCCGTATGTTTGAACGCGTCGATTTCCGAAGATATAAGAGCTAGAGACTTGAATTTTTTTTTTTTAAATGACCGTATATACAACGCGGACGTCGAGTTTGCTTTTAAAATTCGATAAATCATCTCGTTATGTTTTTATCGAGTAAAAACATTCAAGTTCAAATCAGATGCCACTATAGGTAATTGTGAATGATTTTTCTTTTTTTTAAATTCCTCAAATATTCAATATAATATGTAGATCATATGCTGAAAGTTTCATTAAATTCCGTTCAGTTAAAAATTAATAAAAAATAATCAAATATTTGGCCAATTAACAAACGCACGTGCAGCAGCTACAACAGAAACATTCGTTGAATCAAATCAGCTGTTAGTTTTGTTTAGTTTTGGTAGATGGCGCTGCAGCAGTGAATCTATTTGAGTTTTGCCAGCGCCACTAGCAGGAGTGAGGTGACCTAGTGTGTTAGCTGCATGACGCTCGATCGAGAAGTTGCGGTTCGAATCCCGATCGATGCAACTGAAGTTAACTGTTTTAATTGTTTCAAAATATTTTTATATTTTATTAAATGAGTTTGGTATTTTATTTATATTTTTAAATACATCGAAATTGAAATTTCAGCTATACTAAATGGGCATTTTTATTTGTTGGGTTCAGGGTAGTATCTAGTCGAGCACTCTCGCCTAGAGTTTTCTTACTTGTTTCTCTTTCGAATTTGGGAGTGATTTTTTTGTAACTAATAGAAGTGGGCTATTATATTCGGATATAGATGGTTCGACTATACCATCTTTTATCAATTTTTCTACTTGTCTATTTATTTCAGGCTTTTCTGTTTCTGCATTTCTTTAGTTTTTAATGTATACTGGTGTTTTGTCTGCTAACCTTAATTTTTGTTTGTAGAAATTATTGCTTGTAAATGCTTCTGTTTCTAGACCAAATATATCACTGTATTTGGTACATATTTCGGTAAGTTCTGGCCTTACATGATCAGGAAATTTTAATTTACTTAAGACTTCATTTGTTCTATTTATATTGTTTTTACTAAATGATTTGATTTCGTAATTATTTATTGTTTCAAATTTGATTTTTGGATTTTTAATATTTATATGTTCATTTGTTGTATTCAAGATACGAACTATTGCATTATTACTTGTTACGATGCTGTTAGCTATCAATACCCCAGGAGGAATTTCCTGATTTGGTATTAATACTGTATCATCAGTAGTCTGAAGTGTAATTTTTCTCATAGCTTCCGATCTAGCTGGTAATAATATTGAATTGTTAATATCATTGTGTAATAGTGGTACATGTATTTGGTATTTAAGCGATTGCGGTTTTAGTATTAATTCATCATTGTGATAATCTACTATGCAATTGAATTTTCGAATGAAGTCAAGTTCCAGAATTCCGTCACATGGTACGGGGAATTCGTTATGGACTATTTGAAAGTCGTGACTGATTATGAAATAATCGAAGAGTAAATCAATTGTAGCTACTCCAATTGATTTTATTGTTCCCTGACCAATTCCTGCAATGTTGGTTTTGAAATTTTAATTAATTTCAGAACATAGATTATTGTCTTTTAAAATTGATATGTTAGCTCCAGTATCTACTAATAAAGTTATAGATTTATTATTTTTTTGATTGTTTATTTTTATAATGCTGCTGAGATTTAGATTTATATTAAAGACTTTTACGATCGATTGCTCAAGGGGGTTTGAGTGTTTTCCGGGTTACTTTGCGTAACTCGTACTTGATTGTTGTTGCTGTTTGCTCTATTTGGGCCGCCTCTTCTCGAGCCGCCTCTAAAGTTGGTATTATTATTATTATAATTGTTGTTGTAATGCCTTTGGCCGCCTCTGTTGTGATTGCGGCCATTATATCTACCACCACGACCGAGGATTCTGCCGCGTTGAGAGTGGCTTTGGTAAGACCTAATGGTATTTGATTCTTCGGCTACATCATTGGATTTTTCGATGTATGCAGTTATTGCTTCATCTATATCGTTAAATACACGAGAACGCATAACTGTCTTAGCATTTTTATTTACGCAATTTTTCTTCATTGCTGATACAGCTTGTTTCGTACTTAGAGATCTAGCTTGTTCTAGGGTATATTTGTTTTCAATATATGCTCCCTCTAGAGACTTAGCCAATTTTTAAATTTCCTGTGTATATACATTGGGTGTCTTGTTTTTCGACGAAAGAGTCATTAATCTTGCCGATAAATTATCAATTGACTCACCCTTGACGTTAGCTTTGAGTTTGGTGATTATTTGATCTACCTTATTCTCTTTGCTTATTAGGTTTCTAGCTGGTCCTTTTAGTTTTATTTTAATTAAAGAAACAGCCACTTGTTCTCTTGTGCTCACTTGTGCTCCTTGTATTGACTTTATCATTTCCAATGCATCCAGAAAACTACGCAGGTTTTCAGCTTTACCGCTGAAATCCGGTATAATCTTAGATGTTTATGAAATCAATATTGGTTTGCGCCATGATTAGTGATTTGTGCTCTAATAAGCTGGGATCTGAACAACAGTTTGTTTCTTCTGCTTCCGGTAAGTTTAGTACCGCAGGTATTGTTAGGTCTTGTAAATCTTTCTCTTTTATTTCTGTGTCACTGCTATGGTCTGATTCTGATTCATCTGAATCTATATCTACTTGGTCATTCTTCGATTCTTCACTAGTTGTTACTGTCAAAGGGTTATTCAATATTGTCGGTATCGAAATATCTAAATTGATTTAAATATCGATAAATTGTCCCGTTATTTTATTATCGATTAAAAACATTATCGAAAACCAGTAATAAATGTATATCTCCTACATCTTTAAAGCTAGAGTCTCCAAATTTGTTATGTATACTTATATGCATTTTATATAATTTCTATTTTTTTCAAAATTCACCCCCCCCCCACCCTTAATTCACCCCCTCACCCTCACATTTGTAAAAGGCGTATTTCAAATACTAGAGACTTGTGCTTTGGCAAATACATACATATCCATGATTTAATAATAATCTGAAAGTTTCATGAAGAAACTACATCCACAAGAAAAGTTATTGAACAATTAAGTTCCCTTAGTAAGCCCCCACTGCAGCCAATGCATGTTTATGCTTGCGTGCGTATCTCTGTGTGTGTGCGTGTGTGTGTGTGTGTATGATGTGTGCGTATATGCCTGTGTGTATGCGTGTGTGTGTGTGTGTGTGAGTGTGTGTGCGTGTGTGTGTTTTGTGTAAGCAGAAAGACGCGAAAAATGATTGAAACAGCTATTACTCGAAGGGTTCAGGGGATCTCGTAGTCGGGCACTCTCGACTAGAACTTTCTTACTTGTTTTTTGTTATGATTATAATTATTTGTTCTATTTAGACCTTATCAAGATCATTTGCCTTATCTTATAAATTTTAAATAGCAAAGTAGCTGCCATTATTACAACAATTATGCTTAACAGTACAGTTATCGTAAAAAGATCTTGAGTCTCTACCTCAACTTTATTAATTACATTCGCAGTGGAGTCCACTGTCGTTGTATCTATTAAACCCATCTTTGGAGTTTTATATTTTGTAATTTTTGTGGTTTTAAATGATTCTAAATTCGTTTCTACTGATTTGTTGATGTTATTATAGTTTATACATTCGTACATGAGTGTATGTGTTTTTACATATTTCCTACCTATTATTTGCGTATGGCTTTACGGGCCTACTCTAGTCGGGCAACTTTAATGTCGCTCAATTTTACAAAGTTATTTTTTCTTATTTGTGTGTGTTATGCATCGCAGTGCATTGTTATTAGTGTATAAAAACTAAAATTATTGTTGCGCGCACTTGGAAGCGCTGTCGGATCTCTTTTCCGTGGTCTGGCTGCCTCTTTTTGCCGCTTATTTGAAGTCCCCCGATGTCCAGTTTATAGTCCTAGGTCCTCCAGGACCCATGTCACGGTCGCCATGTAAGAAAGGGAAACGCACGGGATTTGTTTTCGTTGATAGGAGCGACTGTAGCTATCGCTTCCAACGACTTTATTGTTCTGTTCTTTCTGTTCTTTTGATACACATTTAAGTATAACTTAACCTGGGGTGTCGCTTGCTTCAGTGGCAGCGCTGCCTGTTGTATATATGTAATATGTAATACTAACATAGGTAGCGTATATATAAGAAATGAAAAGTAAGCTATTGGAGTAAAGCGTGTTATGCACATACATATATTCTGCAAGCGGTCACTGCATGGTATTCATGCTGCGTCGGCTTGTTTGGGGCTCGATACACTCTTAGTATGTCATATTTCGGTGTACTTGAACTGCACTTGAATATGAATAAGTTTATGCAATAATGAGTAAGTGTCGTTGCCTTCTAGTGTAAACAATTATTGGTATATAGAGAGTATATACTTGACATAGTGTTGAGCACAGTGAGCTCTCGATATGTGCATAACACACAGCCCAATGGTTTATGGTCACTCAATCTATATTATATAAAACAGCACCATTGCTACATTACTAGCGTCAGTTGTGGCTTGAAACAATTTTTTGAAATCAGAACAAACAAGTATTGGGTCGCTTTAAATTAGAATTTTTAATTTTTCAAAGGCCTGGATAAAAGCTTCGTTTCTTAAATCAATCTAATTTTTTTTTAAGACAATTGGTAATAGGTTTGGCAATTTTTGCGAAATTTGGGATAAATTTCCTATAGTCGCCACATAATTCAAGAAATGATTTTATTTCTTTTGAATTCTTGGAGAAAGGAAAATATCTAATTGATTTTATTTTATCTTCATTGGGCTCGATGCCATATGGGCTTATATGGCCTTCAAATGTTGTTTCCCCTTTTAAGAATTTCTGCTAAACACCTTTCTCAAGGATTCCAAGTGGGCAGTTAATGATGTGGAGAATACAATTACTACATCGAGATATGCTAAACAACATTTAATTATTAACTCTTTAAAAACATTATTCATGCAACGCTGAAAACCCAACTGACATTTGTGTGTATTCATAATGTTCATTTTTCGTTGAAAATGCAGTTTTTGTGATGAAATTGGGATATATTTCTATTTCGTGGGAACCTTTTGAAATAATCATGAAAACGCAAATATTTTGCATGAGCGTGACAAACGCTTTTGAGATTTCGGTATACCTAGGGACTCGATATCGAATGTAAAGTATCGATCATATACTCATAAGAAGCATCAAATGAAAAGCATCTTACTTATAAAAATATCAAGTCAAAAGCATCGATGTTGCAAGGTATCGGGTATTTATATTTGGATGAAATATTTATTAAATCTAGGATATATTTCAAGTTTTTTGAGTTAAAAAGTAAAAGTTACAAGTAAATTTTCAATTATTACATAGTACAATGAACACATACAATTTTTCGCTCTCGTTGTCTTTAACAACCTTTTTCTCTCTTAGTCTGCACTTCGCCGCGAAATGCCTGTTTTGCCCGCACAACCAACACTTCATGTCTTTCGGGTCTTTCTTTGTCTTGTTTCGTTTACCGTTTGTTGGACGCGACGAAAAAATTTTATTCTCGCTTTTTTCACCCTCGTCGCCTCTCTCCTTCTACCAACAATTTGATTTTTAGAGCGCTAAATGAAGGCAATGTGTCCCGTGTCTCGATAGCGACTACGAAATTGTCCAACTCTTCATGTAAACTTGCTATTAATATTATTACAAGCATTTCATCAGCCACCTGCACTTATATTTCTCTTAACTTTTCTACGACATTAAAAAAATTATTCAAATGCTCACGAACACTGTCTGTAGCTGTCATTTTCATATACAACAATTGCTTGAACAACTGTACTTTACGCGCGGGTCCCGAAGGCATGTGGATCTCGTATAACTTTGTCCACGCTTCTCGCTTCTCCACGCTTTTACAGACAACAAAATGCTAGCTAGAGCCTTCTCATCCTTGCTATCAAACGACGCTTTCTGTTCCACTGTATCGTTCTCATTTTTCAATAACCGACCACATGTCACCGACCACAAGTCAGAATGAATCAACAGACTTTTCATCTGCACTGACCACGCACTATAGTTTTCACTATCTAGCTTCTCAATTGCAAACATTGAACTCATTTTGCACAAATTAGTTTAACACACGCTTTAACTAATAAATCGGGTCTCATATGTGATTTTTCCAATCACCAGCACAGCATTCACTTTCCGCTGTCTGGGCCCATAACCTATTCGATTCAGAGGTTTATTAGAGACTAAGAATGTACGCTAAAACAGAGATAATCTCAAAGATCTTTTCGCTCGGTGCCACTTTGAGTTTGCTAATATTAAGTATACCGGCTTCTGATTCAAGCCTTTGAAAGAATTGACCTAAGTCAAAAGTTTCATTTGTGTAGATATTGATAACATCAATTCTTGCGATAACACTCTTTCCGTGTTTTAATAAACATAGAGAATTTGTTATTCGCAAGGTCACTACTTTTCGTATCTCGTCATTTACAATGACTTCGTATACGTTGGGCTTAGAAGCATTTGGAGTCTGCTTTTGCAAGACCTCCTTTTGTTTTTCTTTTCCTGCGCAGGAATTTAACTGTTTACTTTGATTTCTGGTAGTAAGTTTCAGAATTTTATTGTTTGTATATTTTTTAAGTCTGTTATGGTTATTCTAGATAGCGCATCGGCTACGTAGTTGTCTTTCCCTTTTTGAAATTCTACAGTAAAATTATATTCCTCTAGTTCAAGTCTTATTCTGGTGAGTTTGGAGCTCGGATTTGTCATTGAAAATAGATATGTGAGTGCCCTGTGATCTGTTTTGTCTACCATAAATGTATGGCCTGAAGTACGTTATTGCCCAATGTATAGCTGTTAGTTCCTGTTCTGTTGTGCTTTTATTACTTTCTCCTTTAGTAAAAGATCTTGCTGCGTATGCTACCGGGAGTTGAAGTCCATCTTTGTTTTGGGTCAGGACTGCTCCACAAGCTTGCTTACTGGCATCCGTTATAATGCAAAATTCTTTGCTGAAGTCTGGGTATTGGAGAAGTGTTGGATTTATTAATGCCGATTTTAGATGTTCGAAGGCGTTTTGGCAATCTGCCGTCCATTTGACATCTTTTTTGCATAGCTTTGTTATGTGACGAGAATAGTCGGCGAAGTTCTTAATGAATCGTCTGTAGTAATTTCAAAAAGCTATAAATCTTCTAGCGCTGTGCGCATCATGTGGGACTGGGTAATTTTGAATGACGTCGTATTTTTTGTAGTCGGGTAAGATTCCTTTATCTGTGCATTTATGTCCTAAGAAAGTGACTTCATGCATAAAAAATGAACGTTTTTCTATGTAACTTTAGGTTGTGCTGCCTACATTTCTCAAAAACATTAGTTAAGTTTTTGAGCATATGTTTTCGGAGCAATGACTATTAAGTCATCTATATAAAGGAATGCTTGAGAGGGTTCAAGTCCAGAGATTGCTATAGTCATCATTCTCTGAAACGAATTTGGCGCTATTTTTAAACCGAATGGTAACCGCGTGAAGCGATATGAACCGTTGGTTGTTGAAATTGAAGTAATATCTCTTGATCTTTCTTCGAGTTCTATTTGTTGAAAGCCTGACATTAAATCTAGGCATGAAAAGAATTTCGCTCTACCTAGTTGATCTAAAATATCATCAATTCTAGGGAGTGGAAATTTATCGGACAACAATTTTTTATTAATCTGACGATAGTCAATTACTAATCGCCATTTATTCTTTTCTGAATTCGGAAGTGTTTTCTTGGGCACTAATAACAAAGGGCTATTATAGGGGGATACGGACGGTTCGACTATTTTGTCGTCAATTAGTTTTTGGACTTGTTTCTGAATTTCTTCTTTTTGGCTATGAGGATTTCTATAATTTTTTATATATATCGCTTCATCTTCATTTCTTCTTTTTGGCTATGACGATTTCTATAATTTTTTATATATATCGCTTCATCATCTTACAATCTTAGTTTTTGTTTATAGAAATTTTTTGTGGTCATTAGTTCGGTTTCTAAGCCGAGCACATCGCTATATTGTACGCACAGTGACGTTAGCTTTTTATGGAATAATGGCAGAAAATTTTTTGATAGCTGACTTAGTACAATTTTTTCTCTTTTCTGGAGTTGTTGTAACTACTTCGTAGTTTGAAAGTGGTTCATATTTTAAACTATTTATGCTAATGAATTGGTCTTTGTTAGTTGTATTGAGCATTCTTAAGAATGCGTTTTGAGAATTTACTATGGTATTTGCTATGTAAACCCCATGTTGAATTTCTTGATTTGGAATAAGTATACTTTCTTCTTCTGAGTTTATTTTAATGTTTCTGACTACTTGAGATCTGGCTGGCAGAATTATGGAGTTGTTGCCAGAACTGTATGTTATTTGAACATAAATAGGATATTTTAAATTGTTTGGTCTAATTATTATTAAAATTCAGTAGGATTGAAATCCAATAGACAGTTATATTTCTTTATAAAATCGATTCCTAGTATTCCATCACATGGAATAGCGCAGTTTGTGTTCACGATGTGAAAATCATGTGGAATTATATATTTTGAGGTTTGTATTTCTATAGAAGTAAATCCTTTGGATTTAGTAACTTCTTTACTTATTCCTTGTATGTTAATTATTTTGTTTGTTTGTATGTTTTGATAAACATTCGAATTTTCTTTTAATATTGAGATGTCTGCGCCGGTGTCGACTAAAAAGACTAATTCGTTTCCTGTACTAACGTTTGTGAATTTTACATATATATTTTGGCTGAGATTGATAGTGTGAATTTCTGATATCTTTACTGCTGATTTTCTAAAGGTTGTTGGTAGTTTCCTAACAATGTTGGGCCACCCAAACATTGTTATTATTATTGTTTCGGTTATAACCGCTGTTCTGCTGGTTATTTCCTCTATTGTTTCCTCTATTACTTCTATTATTGTAATTCCCTCTATTGTTTCCTCTATAGTTGTTATTTTGATTGTTTTTATTTTGGTAGTTGTAGCGATCATTATAATTATTATAATAACCGCGGCCATTGCCTCCACCACTACATCTGTTATTGAAATTACCTCGACCCCTTTGGGTGTAGAACACCGTGTTGGGATTTCCGGTCATTTCTGTACTACATTGTACATATTTGGCTATGGCATCATTCATTGTTTTGAAGCTTCCAGCCTCAAGACCTTGTACGCAATTTTTAATCATTGCGTCAATGGCTTCCTTGGTCTGAATTTATCAGCATGTTCTGCTGGTAAACCTTCATCAATATACGAAGCCTCAAGAAGCCTTCGTAAAGTGTCTATTTCGGTCGTGAATTTTTCGGCAGTTTTTCCTTTTTGTATAGTTTTTGATAGTTTGGCCTTTACTACGTCGGATGTTTCACCAACTATAGTATCTTGAAGTTTCTTTATTATTGCCTTTATAGATGTTTCATCTTGGACTTTATATAGTGTTGAGCCAATAATTTTTGATTTTATTACTTCAACAGCTATATCTTCAAATGTGCCTTTAGTAAGATCTACTAACTTCAAAGCTCTTATGAATCTTCGAAGATGTATTCTTTGTCCGTTGAATTCCGGAATGGCATTTGAAATGTCCTTTATGTAGGCTCTTTGACCGTTTATATCTGTCATGATGCTTATTTTTGTATCTACTATACTTGTATCAGAGTCTATGTCTGAATCTTCTTCTAGTTCATTATCGGGTTCCGTTAATGTAAATAGGGCTGGTATTGTTAGATCGTTTAGATCATTTTCTTTTATCTGAGTTTCGGATTTAGAATCGGAATTTTCATCAACTGATTCTATGGTGGTCGATGATTGTTCTTTGCAAGTGAATATAGCTAGAGGTGTATTCAAGACGGTTGGTATGAATATATCTAGCTTATATTTTTCTTTTACGTTTATAAGGTTCGAAACTATAGTTTGATCAATAGTTTTGAAATCTTTTTCCAATTTGATTTGCCAATTATTTCTCTATTGTCATTTACTAACGTTCGTGCGTCGTTGAATGAATCAACGAGAATTTTCGCATGCTTATTTAACGTTTCTTTTTGTATTGTCTTATTCTGTGTTACACAAATATATAGGACTTGCTAAATTTTTCTTTTATTTCACGTATATTGAGGCTGAATTGTTCCCATTCCATTCTTAGGATTAAATAGCTTATTAGCGATGCAATCGCACCATAACTTTTTCGGATTGTCCTAGAATGGGGCTTTATTCAATTACTATTTTAGCCTGTAAATAAGGAACGGTTGTCGTTAAGAGAAGACCTTGCTCGATTTGGGTCAGACCATATAATGGACCTGTAACACCACCGAACGTTTCCATATACTCTCCTGAGAATTCATATACGGTTATACATTCTTTGTGCTGTTGAAGCACATTTAGTGATCTCACTAGGAATTCTGGCTCTCTGTTGAGGACTTGCTGACATATGTCTCTAATAATTGCGTTTGACATTTTAGTTATTTCTTATATGTTAGAAAAATATTTGTGTTTTGAGTTTGAGCTTTTATTACTAGAACCGATTATATAAAAGTTTCTTTTTTTTTTTTAATGTATTCTTGTTTAGACCTTCTGTGCATTTCTTTAGATCTTGTCTAGATCATTAGCTTGGCTTAAGAGCCTCTTTGTAAAACATTTGCAAGTATGCTTTATAAATTACATATGCGCTCATAATTATGACGGTTATAAACAGCAATATATTTGTTATTTTAGAATCAATATTATTTGTCTCAATTTTGTTAATTACGTTTGCAGTGGAATCCACTGTCTTTGTGTCTATGAGTCCCATTTTGGGTGGTATTCTTAATTCGACAAATTCCTCAGATTCTATTTCTTCGAATTTTCTGATACTGTTACTTCGCATAGAAGTATGAAACGATAATATAATAATTCTTGTTAAAATGTATTTCTTATATATTAATTTTGTTTTCTTTTTTTTCCAATTCATAATCAAGTTTTGGGTTTGTCATTTACTTGTTTTTTTTTTCTCGACTTGGTTTTTCTTAATTTTGGTATACATAGTTCATTTATATATTTTTTTGTATTATAATTTTCCTATGCGATCAACGCAGTGATCTCCTGGCTAATGTTTCGTGGGGCTTTCAGTCATAAAAGCTCATTTGACAGTCACTCTACAATTCAAACAATACAAAATTGACAAACTACTGAATCGCCAGACAATTATTATCCCATCTATGTGCTCATCCCATGTGCATCCCATGTATGTGCTCCCTCAAAGGCCAATCAACGGTAAATTTTGGGCATTACAATTTGCTCAGGCAGCAAGAGTTACGCACACAGGCCACAAATGCTCACACATGTTTCCAGAGACTGCAAGTGTGTGTGTGCTTGCCCGTCGCGAAATCATATTCTTTATGCGTATCAACGCTTTCATACCCTTCCCACGAATATACATCGAAACGCTACATTTTGTTTGCATGAGCCTTACAAACGCTTTTATGATTTAGGTATACCCTTCGTTCAAAAGGAAAGAGCTTGGATCGTCGCCAACAAATTTCAATTTTTGTGCGCTGCTGAGTTCGGTGATTTGAGCGACCATAGAGAGAAATAGAGAGAGAGATAGAGAGAGAGAGAGTAGGACAAAAGCGCATAGATGTGCTTCGTATAAGAATGGGACCATTTCGTTTGAGCGCTTGCAGCGCACTGACTTTGTCGTGCAATATTTTCACTGCTCGAACCTCCAGCGACCGAGCCGAGCAAATACGAAGTAAAGTGGTCGACCAATTTAACATTTTCTGCTGTAGAAAAATTTGTTCTACATGTCTAGTCTATGTGTTCTCTGGTCAGTGTCGAAACCCAGTTATAAAATTATATCTTCTTCCTTTATTGCTAGAGTCTCCAAATTTTTAATGTATGCTTATATGCAATTTATACAATTTCGGTTTTTGTTAAAATTTACCCCCCACCTCTAAATTCACCCCCTCACCCTCACTTTTGTAAAAAGCGTATTTCAAATACTAGAGACTTGTGCTTTGGCAATTACATGCATATATGTTATAATCATAATCAAGATCGTACGTCCATAAAAAAAGTTATTAAACAATTAAGTTCTCATAGTAAGCGCACACTGCAGCCCATGCGTGTTTATGCGTGGTGTATGTGTTTGTGTGTATGCGTTTGTGTGTGAGTATGTGTGTGTGTATGTGTGTCTGTATGCGTGTGTGTGTATGTATGCCTGTGTGTGCGTACGTGCGTGTGTGTGTGCGAGTTTCTTGTGTAAGCTGAAAGACACGAAAAATTATTGAAATATCTATTGCTCCAAGGGTTCAGGGGATCTCGTAGTCGAGCAGTCTCGACTAGAACTTTCTTACTTATTTATTTTTAGTTTTAGGCATTGCTCAGAGCCTCTACTCACTCAGTATTCAGCCACAGTTTTTCCTGATGCTATTGCCTGCTGCTGCTTCGCTTCCGGTGGACGTTGTTGTTCCCGTTGTGGTTAGTTTTGCCTTAGCTCCAATTTCTCCAATTTCAACGAAACACAGAAAGTTTTTGCATATTGTTGCTGGCTGTGAATTTGTCGGTTTGTTGGTTTCCTTTGCATTTGTTGTGTCGTTAAGTAGCTTTGTTGATCAGGTTAGTCTTTAAAAGGACTGGTCACGGTCGCCATGTTGATGAGGAAAAAAATTAATACGATGGCACGTCAGTGCCTCTTTTGACTTTACTGACGAATGTTCTTTATTCATTATATTCTTATGATTAGAGCCGCATAGCTGCGCTGCCGGTTACGCCAGCAGCGGAGCGGCTTCGTACATATACATATATGCTAAGTGTTTATGTGTTAGCTTAAGGGTCTGGCGAGAGTCGCAGACGGAGAGGGGGTAATGTGTCCACTTGTTTACGAAACAGTCGCGCATGTAAAGTATGCCGACTCAGCGGAGTTAGTACTCGCGCTCTGTTAAGGCACATGCACTTGAGAGTGATCATGTTACCTCTTATGTTGTGAGTGCGAGTTATTTATGAATATTGCAGTTTAATTGTAACAATGTATTTGTGACATTCTTTGTATCTGTATATATGTATGTTACTGAGTACAATGAACATTTGATAAAGTGGACATAATACAAGGTTGTATAGTTTGGGATATACTACTTTCATATCACCCCATTATTTGAAAGCGTCGATAGAAAGTGGTAAAACGTGGATAGACAGGTAGCGACCTACTTTGTCATCCTTCATTGTAAATCTTGTTTTTTTGGTCTGCTTCCCTGCGTGCGTCCACTTCTTATAATCACTCCAAAGATTGTTTGCTGAGTCTATGGAAGTATAGCTCTCATTCTCACTGGAGAGAGAATTAGGACTGGATAATATAAATTTTCTTAGTAAATTAATTGCTTTCGTACAAGCTACTTTATCTTTAAAAGGGATATTTTTGAATCTTGGATCCAGTAAACAAGCTATCGCAATTAGGTGGTTTTCTTCGATGGACCCGAATCGGCGTTCCAATCGTTTAATTATTTCATTCCTTACGGCATGTATAACTGTCATATCACCGTCGTCCGCATCTACATCCACATGTACATTATTAATCTGGTTCTTCAGGGTATTCACCATCGGTATTATTTTACTTATTGTCACGTATTGTTCGCCCGACAGCTCTTTGGTAACATTTTCTAGTGGTCTCAAAATACTTATCAGTGTTTTCATTTTTTGAATTTCATCAGTTGAGAGTGTGGGCGATGCTTTAACATTCAACAATAAAACTTGATAAATCATAGGCGCTATGGAATGGAATTCCACCGTGTCTTTGCATCCAAAATCAGTCTAAGAGGTTGAGAGCAAGCTTGCCTTTCTCGTAACGCATCGCTGGCAATTACAATGCTCTTGAAGAATTTTACAATGTCTCGGACTTTGCTTATTAATTCATTGAAATCATCAACTGAATTTTCCGCCATCAGAATACGAAAATTTGCGTTCCATTGATTGTATAATGGACAGTTGTCTTGATATTTTAGGTGAGTCATATATACTTTCCACATCGCTTTCATTTTCAGTATCAAGTGGTGTATAAGCTTTTACAAATGGCTGCGGCTCAGTTTTATGACTTGATGAACTTATTAGATCAAGATCTCTTGTAAAAGTTGATTGTTTTTTTTCCAGTTTCTTTCAGGGTGGCTCTTTATATGTTTATCCATGTTTTAGGTGTTTCCTGATGATTTAAAAATTTTGAAGCAAATTTTGCACTTCTGGTGAAATACTGCCAAACACTGCTGCGGCTTGGTGGCATTCTTTTAAAGGCACATGTTTCAATAAAGTGCATAGAATAATTGCTTTATTACTTACTTTAACTATAAATCAAATTTACTTCGATAATAATGGCACTAGGTATACCCTTCACACTGCTGAGCTTGATGATTTGAGAGCCCATAGAGAGATAGATAGATAGATAGTTGGGGTCTGCGATGATCTCATAAGATATTAGAGCTATAGCCCTGAAATTGGCATGCATACTCGTGCATACCATACGCAGTACATGTTTATAATATTTTTTCCAATAACTCATTCGATAACTTTTTTTATCGAGAATAATAAAAAATTTTTTTGGTTTTTTCAGCCTAATTTGAACACTTTTAGACCTGGAGACTTCAAATTAATTTTGTACGTAAATATAATAAATACAAACATTTTGTAATTTACAGATTTTGGATACCACGTCCCCTTCGCCCCCAATTAAAAAAACGTATTTCATGTACTACCGGCTTGTGGAATGTACATACATTCTAACTATATAAATCACGCTCTGAACGTTTCATAAAGATAGTCCTACTACAACTAATAAATTCTCATGCTATTGCCCACACCGCAGTGCAGCTTAAGCGCTGTCGTTGCTAACTGCGCAGAGCACCGTGCGTGCTTATGCATGTGTGCATAAAAAAAGTGCAAATGAGTAGAATATCAGATTAGAGGGTTTAGGGTATCTCCCAGTCGAGCAGTCTCGACTGGAGCCTTCTTACTTAGATTGAGTATTTGTAATTGAAATTAACAAATTAAACATCTTTAGCATACTGTGACTACTTGATTTCTAATCAACAGCGTGTACGTCTTTCTTCTTTCAATGTGTTCTCAAAAGTGACTTCGTCTTTTAATGGGGTTGCCACACCGCTCGACCACGCTACTCATGTCACTTTACATTGGGTCATCCTGATCATCATCTATCTCCGATGATTCCTCTGTATCTTTTCTTTCGTTGAAGTCTAAATAACGCCAAAGCTTCATGTTGTCTTCACTGGTGGACGTCATATTTGGGTCTGAAAAATACGCAGACTTCTTTACTTCATACCTAGCATTTCCTTTTACTTTGGTAATTTCGTATGGACCAAGATATTTGTGACTCTAATGGCTACTAGGTCTCCCAACTGTTAGCTGTGTGGTCCCTTTCGATTTT
This sequence comes from Drosophila arizonae, assembly GCF_054131065.1. NCBI lineage: Eukaryota > Metazoa > Arthropoda > Insecta > Diptera > Drosophilidae > Drosophila > Drosophila arizonae. Next base: position 35,320,522 of record NC_142927.1, read on the forward strand.
TGTCAAATTGTGGTTATATTTGGTTTGTGCTTCTTGAATTTGCTGTCATGCCTCTGCTCTTATACGGGCTCGATCAAATTGTAGTGATACTAGTATTTCTCCGTCTAAGATTTTTCTTAATTCGGGGTCTGTCTCCTTTTTAATTTTTATTCCAAAAATGACTTCAAATGGTGTAAACTTCGTTAATATATATTGGAATTTATACACCGCTCCACCTGTGATGTATATTTATACCATTTAGCCTTCTCTGCTGCTGACTTCTTAGCGAGACTCGATTAACTCGTTCTATTTGATCATTTCCTCCTACCACGCCTGTAGTTATCTCGATGTGATTTATCCTTAAATTGTTTTGATGTGAATGCGACGCCTCTATCGCTTATGATGCGTTGTGGTTTTCCGAATGTTACTTGGTACTTGTCACTTGCCTCTCCTCGTATTGACACTTACACATGTGTGTGTGTGTGTATGTATGTGTATGTGTGTAGAGGATATTTAAATACGAAACTTTGTGAGACTCACTTATGTTTAACACGAAATGTATACTAATTTATGATCTGTTATTTCTATTTGCAGCACCGAGAGATTTTGGAACGATTGGAGGAAGCAGAAACTGCTAACAATCATTTACTTAAACGTCTTGACAAACTAAAAAATGCAAAAAGCACAATATTGAAGGACTTATGATTGATGATGACAAAACAGAATAATAATACTTCAGGAAGAAAATGGCTAACAAATTATAATTTCATAATAGTCCATGAAATGTTAATCTTGTGTTGTAAATATTTACAACTAAAAGTATTTAATATTCATTACATGATGCATATTATCCTCATTTGGCAGAAAATATATGATTTTAATTATTTACTTAATAAAAATAATTATATATTTTTTGTTCATTATTTGTATCATACTAGAATCTTATAACATCGTATATCAAGAAGACAAATTTGTATTTGTCACTAACAAAATAACACATAGACACAGGCAGCAAGAATACCGCTGTGTGCGTTAAATATGTAGTAAGGGACTGCAAGTGTGTGTGTGCATGTCCGTCGCGAAATCATATTCTTTATGGGCATCAACATTTTCGTACCCTTCCCGTTAATTTCGGTATACTCTTCACTCAATTTTCAATTTCAATTTTTGTGCGCTGCTGAGCTTGATAATTTGAGAGACCATAGAGAGAGAGAGAGAAAGTGTGAGAGAGTGTAGGACACACTGCGTGCTTGCAGCGCACTGATTTCGTCGTGCTATCTTTCATTACCCGAGCGAATACGGGTGTTAGTGTTATTGTTAATCATTTGTTACAATGCGATACGATGCATCGACAAATGCGTGTACCATATCTAGGTACCACATCTAATTTTTAGTCACGAATAAACCATTGCAATTAAAGCATACAAGCGCGGCTTTTTATATTTCAAATGGGGTTGTCGAAAATTGTTATAATATCGTATCGATGATATTTTAAGTTTTGAAAAAATATCAAAATGATATTTGAAATGCAATTTGAAAAAGTCGATATATCAATATTTTTCGATTTTTTTTAAAATTGTTTGAAAACTTTTTTCCCACAATAAATTTATAATCCGTCTTAAAAAAACAAAAATAATAAGAATACGTTTTTATCAGTGTTTGAAATGCTGACAGTCACAGCAGTAACAGTCGTAAAATTTTGTCTGTGCTGTGCTTCTGCAGCCAATAGTTTTCGCAGTTCTGTTATAGCTTGAACTGTTGCTGCGAGCATTTTCGACAGTCGCAGTCGCAGCAAAAGCAAAAAACAATTCTTGATCAGCAGCGCAGCGCTTCGAACTGCGTTCACTGGCGACAGTCGCAGTCGCAGCTAGAGCAAAAACTGTCGACTGCCGAACAGCACAGCAGACAGCTTTCACAGTTTTTGCTGCGACTGTCGCCAGTTCACGCAACAACAGTTCTAGTATTCTCAAAACTGCCGAAGCTGTCGATTCCCGAAGCGCTGCGCTGCTGATCAAGAAATGTTTTTGCTTTCGCTGCGACTGCGACTGTCGAAAATGCTCGCAGCAACAGTTCAAGCAATAACAGAACTGCGAAAACTGTTAGCAGTTTTTAAACACTGGTTTTTATTATACCCTAAACCCATTGAAAATGGAAATTCAGGGTATAAATGGTTTGTTGAAATGTAAGCAATAAGCAGAAGGAGGCGTGGCAGACGCCACACAGTATATAATGCCCTAAAAAAGGGCATTGCACCGGCCCAATTATATCACGGCTCCAGTGCATGCACTTTTGACAAGTGCGCTTTGTCAGCAAAATACAACGCAACCGCAACCGTGGGAGCCTATCGTCAGCAATAATAATAAGATCAATGCACTTGGCCAAATCACATTCTGGTCAACGTGTGCATTTCCGCCACGAGCGCCGAGTCAGCGCACCGATCAGCACCACCGTGAGAGCCATCGTGTCACAAGACACCTATCAGCAGCAACAGCAGTGACCACGGCGGCAGCGACGCCAATAGCAGCAGAGGCAGCTTTCATATAAATAGTACTTGTATAATTATTCTTAAGTTAGTTCTAATCCAACTCCGAAAGTGAATACATGTTTTTTAAACCAAAAACCGCTTTCGAATATTTAATTGGCGCCCGAGCAGGGACTCGCGATCGTTATCTTAGAAAGTTTACGCGTCGAAAAACATAGTACTAACTATTGTTCGCGAGAGCACCTATAACGAAATATACATAGCTGCTAGTGAACGCGACGAAAATCCTTAGTGCCTAATCCGCAGCTATCGAAACGTTAGTACCTAATCCGTAGCTAACGGGAGCATTCGAACGATCCGTAATAGTGCCTAATCCGCAGCTGCACCGTGTTTGTGAAAGAGTGACTCTAACTACGTAAACGAGGTACGGTCGTGGGTCAAAAACATTGTTGCCACCCTATAAGTGTCCGCTCGTAGGGTACCGCGTAATCAGTGTGCGTCGCGGGATCTTTTGTAACAGACACACCACTAATACTGAAATCTGAGGAAAGAGAGCAATCCGGACCATCATCGCGGGAGTCAACGATGCTAAAAATTATATTGTAAGCATAGTGAATAAGATTTAAAAACAAGAAATAAACAACAAACATTAAACAATTCACCTAGAAATTAAGAAAAAGAAGAAATAAACAAGAAATATTGAACTTTAACACTTAGTATTTAAAAAAACTCTAAAATTGTACTACTGAGCGACGTCTAGTTGCCCGGTATAGCGTATGGCCCGTGAAGCCATACAATAATAGTCAGGAAGATCACTGCCTTGATCGCGTAGGAATTTACTAACATAAATCAAAATTCCAAGAACATTTTCTGAAAACAAACCACCATCATTTCCGATTCGACAAAAAAATTCGAACTAACGACCGCATTCTCTAAAATAAACATGCCACCACCAGAAAATACACTCCCATCCACCAGTACAGGTGCCGCAAAACCAACTTACTTGACCGAACCTATTGAGAGTACGATAGAGAGATACCTTAGGAAGATATTGTCTGAGAAAGGTGACGAGTTACTTAACCCAGGTACAACCGTTTCAGTCGAGCAAGATCAGACGATTCTCCCAGAACATATGGGACGAATCAACGAGTTAGACAAGTTACCAGACGTTGTAAGAGTTTTAAAATACTTTTCCGGGAATAGAGCAGAATTCACTTCATGGCGCAAAAGTGTAGACAGGATATTTGAGGCATACTCTACTGTACAGGGAACACCAACAGGGTGACCGAATATGGTATTTTAAATACTTTTTGGTATTTTATCAGCTCTAATTTTGCTCAAAAGTATTTCAATGGTATATAGGTATTTAGTAGCATTTTTCTTAGATTTTATGGTATTATATGGTATTTTCGGCTTGGTCACACTTTAAGACTTAATGAATCGAATGCTTAATGCTTAAGACTTGCTTAATTTTAAAACAAATAAATAGAAAACATGAGCAATAAGCAAAAATATAGAGTTGAGTAGGAGACTATGCCGGAAAATGCAAAATGGCTGGGCAGGAGGGCAAATAATATGGATGCGCACTGCAAAGCGTGCCAGACTGACTTTTTGAGTAGGCTGGCGTCACTTAAGCAGCACGCGGCTACACAAAACCAAAGATAATATGAAATACTTCTGAGGAAAATCAAAGGTGAGTTCTTTATATGCTTTTTAATTATATGTAAGTAATAACTATTCTTTTTTCAGATTCAATCGTTTTTTAAAGAAATTATGTTTGCTGCAGCGATTGCTGAACACAACATATCAATGAGAGCAATGGACCATATTAGCGATGTGATCAAGCATGCGTTTCCCGATAATGCCATTGCGCAAGGGTTTTACTGCAAACGCACCAAAACAGCTTCGCTTACGTACAATGTACTGGCACCTGTGATGAAGGAGCAACTGATCTCTAGCATGAAACGGTGCCTTTCTGCAGCGGGAAGGCCTGTGTTCTCCATAATCATTGATGAATCGACGGATGTTTCGTGTACAAAGGTCTTGGCGTGTGCTGTTATGTATTCGACAATGAAGTGCAAACAAAATTAAATATATATTGGAATATGGAATGCATATTGTTCTAGTTTTATGTTGGACTGAAATATTATTAATTTTTTTAAATGAAATAAACAACAAACATTTTTTGCAATGGGAAAACCCTTATTTTTCTATATATAATTAGTCAGTTATTACTTTTACATATAATTTGAATTTTCAGACGATTTATTTGCTATGGTATTTATAGTGGTATTTTGTAAAATATGAAATAGTATTTTATAGTATATTTTTGAGACCAAATTGGTATTTCTCGTTTGTTCCGGCGCGGTCACGCTGGACACCAAAGCACTATGGTATCTTAATGGTAGTAAGAAGTAAAGTAGTTGGCGAAGCCAATGCTGTATTAGAAGCGTATAATACCCCACTAAATTGGAAAGCCATATCCCAATGTCTCACTGATCATTTTGCAGATCGCAGAGATCTTAAGACACTGGAATACCAACTTTATACTCTTAGGCAAAATGGGCGATCAATAGACGAATTTTACCAGGCCGTTTATTATCATCTGTCTCTAATATTGAATCAGATAAACAGCCATGACTCATCTGCAGAAACAGTAAGAGCTATTACCAAGATTTATAGGGACAAAGCGTTAGATACGTTTATCAGAGGTCTCAACGGAGACTTACCAAGGTTATTAGCCATCAAAGAGCCGACCGACCTTAAACATGCTCTTCACTTGTCCCGACTGATCGAACCAGTCGATTAGAAATTCCGTTAATCCCATAAGAACCCAATGGAAGTCGACTCGTCTACCAAAACCAGGAATGTGAATTATATGAATAGGCCAAATAATAACCAATTTGCTGGGAAAAGACCCTTATCTTCTAGGGCAGAAAACACCAGCTACAATTTCACATCAATACTGGGGAAACCCAAGTGCATAACGTAGATGATGAGGCTAACGCTTACGCAAATGCATATGCAAACGCATACGCCGCCGAAGCTTATGCCGAGGCAGACGAGCAGTGTATGAGCACTAACCAGAGAACACATAGACCGGATACGTAGTGTAAAGCGTTTTGCACACTTTTTTTCGAGCGTTAACACCCCAGACAACTTCGTATTCGCTCGGCTCCTCACTTTTAGGTTTGGGTTACTAAAATATACGAAAGCCCAATCATTTCGCTTCATGCGCTCGACCGAGATGGTCAAATGTTGAACAAAAGATCCTTCTATGCTGAATGTTTCCCTTGCTCTCTCTCTCTCTCTCTCTCGATGCTCTCTGCTCTCTCAAATGTGTATATGTATTAGAGGCCTGCACGAATACGTCTCAAACGCTAAACGAGACACCCGTGTCTTGGTTGTGCTTGGTTTCATACTGTTTCGTTTTGTTCAAATAGTGTAAGCCAAAGCATCGTGGACGAACGAAACAAAACGAGCATTGCTCACATACCGAACAGTTCGGAATGCAGATGCTTGTACAGAAAGGAAGCAACGAACGAAAGAAACGATAAAGCATAATTCAAATATTGTTTTCGTTTTAGCTTTCAGCTAGTTATGCCACGTTAGACTATTTCAAGCTAGATTTAGCATATTACTATTGAATGCACAAAGACATTTTTATTTAGAAATAAAAATAATAACAATAAACGTAATTTTATAATCTTAGCCATTACATATTTTTTAACAAATATTTATTTATATATATATATATATATATATTTTTTTTTTTAATTGAAGTTTAAAACCATAACTTCATTAATCATGGCGCTGTTTGTGGCAATATTGCTTCTCTTTTCGGAAATTAATAACCGGGCCTGAGAGAAAGCCCTTTCAGACGAAGCACTGCTGGCGGGAATGCATAAAATTTTAGCTTACTTTAAAAAGTAGTGGATAATGTTCTTTATTCAAATTCCACCACTCTAAAGCGTTAAACTCATCTGAGTAAAAAACTTTGAGAGACATGTATGTATGTTAGTTTCTAAACATATCAGTTGGTTTTTATAATCTAGGTTGCTATTCCAGCATTTATTTTCAATTTTTAGCCAATTCTAGCCTGATTTTTGCTCAGCAACGGCGCTCAAAGCGGAGTAAAAGTACCGTACGATTTTTTTTTGACGTTACTCGCTTTTGTTTCGTTTCGTTTGTCAAGGTTTTTGTTTTACTCTGCTTAAAGCGAAGGAAGTAAAGTAAAACAGAATACTTGGCGACTTCGAGTACCATTCGTTTCGTTTTGCAGTAATACTTGGTGTGCTCAAACACTTGCAAGTATCAGTATATTTGGAAGACGACCACAAGCAAGCATACCCATGCAGGCCTCTAATATGTATGTATGCATGTGAGGCTCACATTGTGAGCACAAGCAGCAGCTCCAGTGCTGCCATTTTAGCCACTAAGTTGCTAGATCTAGCAATTTTGAATTTGAGTTTGCAATTTTTTTTTTAAATTGCTATTAGCCACAAATATAGCTATTTAAAAAAAAAATTATGCAACTTTTAGCAATTTTGTGATTTTTGTGATCTCACAATAACATCATCTTAAAAAGAACTCAACTTGTTCAAAATCATAACAATATCGATTAATGCACAAACTGGTGAACAATAGTTCAATAGTTGTGAACAATAAGTAGTTCACAAATTCATCGAAAGTGATCGAGTGTCATTTGTGCGCTGAGCTTTAAATTGTATGTGTCGTAGATTCATTATCTTCCGGTTCCACATTTACTTTTTCAGCAGCGCGTGCCTTGCGTTTTCTCGGATCTGACATGACGCGACCTTTCTTCTTCAAGTTTTCAACATTAATGCGCGTTACTTTTCTCTTCTTCTTCAATATACTCAAGTGGATACATACCACGCTCAATACTAATACGTTTTTGCTAGATGTATAGTCATCTCACTCTGTCGCATTGTCAGACCGAGACTACGCAGAACAGCTGATCTGTTGGGCTCGCGAAAATTACATGATTTGTGAGACAGATACAAATAAAGGAAAAGGGATAGAATCCCATAACGGTAAAACAACAATTTGGTTCTCTTTCGTTCTCTTTACTTTGCTTATTAGAGATGATACATATGTAGATCAGTGATGACACATGAATTAAATAACAAAATATCGGAAATACAAATTAATAAAGAAAAATAAAATATCGATGCGACACGGCCTTCCTGACCCTCACACGTCCTCGTGTGCTACAAAATTTTGCATCTTTTTTTTTTTTATCAGCAGATCATGTCAAGCTTAATTCTGAAAAGAGTAGGGTCAATAAGTAGATCAAAATTCATAGCCCAATTCAATTACAAACTTTATATATTATTATTATTTTTTTTTTTAATCTGATCTCACTGGTGACAGAAAATAATCAACAACCTTTCAGCATCCATCAGACAGAAGATTCCTAAGCTAGCATTATATCCAGTACATTCAACCTGACGGACTCTACCACAGTGGTAGTCACCAGACATCTCACAGGTCAACACTTTAACTCGTGTACCTGCGAGCACTGGCAACCCTACACTACGGCGCTACCGAAGGTGAATGTATGGATCACCACATTGAATTTGACGCGAGGCTTATTGTCAATTTTATGGAGGAGGATAGCTCCATAGCCATCCATACTGGCGTCAGTATGTAGTTCTATGGGGTATTGAGGATCAAATATGAAAAGTATAGGATCGCCTGTAAGAATTTTTATAACCTTTTGGCGAAGTTGTTCGTGCTCTGACTTCCATAGGAATGTTTTATTTTTACAGGTAAGACCATATAGGGGTTTCATTATTTCAGAGAACCTAGGTACAAATTGTCGAAAATACGACGCTAGACCTATGAATTGCCTCACTTGTGTAACCGACTGTGGGGGAGGTAAGCTATTCAACGCATGCACCTTCCGTGGGTTGGGTCGGATTTCACCATCCTTAACTAAAAACCCAAGGTACTCAACACTTGACTTTACAAAGGAACATTTTGTCACATTGAAAGAAAAACCAGCTTGAGATAAAATTCGCAATACTGTATTCAGCCTCACAATTGCCTCCTCTTGTGTTTCTGATACAACCATGATGTCGTCCATGTATACCACGACATACGAATGGGCGAGATCCCCCAATGCTTTCATTAACGCACGCTGGAACACAGACGGTGCATTTTTCAATCCAAAGGGCATAGTCATAAATTCGTATTGGCCCTCTGGAGTAACAAAAGCCGTACGTTCAATCGAATCGGGCTTTATAGGGATTTGGTGAAAACCACTGGCCATATCCAAACATGAAAAGTACTTTGCGCCACGCAATCTAGATATCTGGTCACTAATAAGTGGTAATGGAAATTTTTCGGAAACAGTGTTTGCATTTAATTCTCTGTAATCCACACAAAGTCTATCAGAGCCATTCTTTTTTTTTAACGAGTAGAATTGGGCTGGCAAAAGGAGAAGTGCTAGGACGGATAATATTTGATTCTAATAGTTCATTAATCTTTCCTCTAACTATTTCTTTCTCCTCAATACTTAGACGATATGGTCTCCGATGCACAGTCTTATTAGGATCAATCAGACGAATTTCCAGCTCACCTGTACTAACCTGTTTTCTGGGGAAGCCATCTATGAATGCTTCTGAGAACTCGCTTAAAATTTCTAACAAATGCGCCTTATCTGAACCACACAACTCTGTATCAATATCGGCCCAGCTGTCACGACTTTTCGAAGCAGATAGAGTGTATACAGTTTTTGTCTTATATAATTCTAACGTATTGGTTGTTACCTTAATACCAAAGTTCTGGGTTAGAATTTCTCGGCCAATTATTATGTCGTAATTAATATAGCTATTAAGAACAACGTGAAAAAGAACCTCAAGAGAGTATTCATTTATAATAACATTTGACAAAATTTGTAATGTGCTGGTTATTGCACTATCTCCGATTCCCTTTAAAGCGACAACATTATTGATTCGTGTGCCAGAAAGACGCTGAGCCACAGATTCCTTTACCAGTGAGCACTCAGATCCGGAATCGAAAAAGAATGGGTATGACTCACCAGATGATACCAGATTACCAATTGGATCGGCCAGTTGACACAAGTTTACCCTTTTCTCGCCTGCTTTATTTGAATGAGTTGACTCCGGTCGTCCACAGAAGTGACATTTTACGGGTATGTGCAATCGCTGTCTCTTAGATGTTGAGGTTTCCTCAGCTGAACAATCTCTTTTTTTCAATTTCAATTTCAATTTCAATTTATTTCACTCTTTGTTGTAATTACAGTTTTTTTTTTTTTTTTTTTTTTTTTTTTTTTTTGTGAATGGTATCTTACAATAATTAAAGAGTTTAGACTAGGAACTAGGCCTTTTCTGCTTAGATATTTACTTAGAGATATGACATGGTATATAATATGACTTAATTATTTGGGGGAAAAATCAAAGAAATAGAAAACCCCGAGGTTATTTATTACAAACTAACTTAAACACTAAATAATACTTCAAATTAAATGGCTATGCCAGTTCATTTATATGTGAATATGTTGATTCATGACACTTGGCTATGAAATTTTGCGATAGTCGCGATAATCTAATATCTACCAATTCAACATTGGCTCGACAGTGTAGATCTAACGTGGAATGATGCCAAGGAAGATTCAAAATAAGCTTCAAGATTTTATTTTGTGCGATTTGCAATTGACTTATGTGACATTTGGCTATATCTGACCAGACAGGTGCACCGTAAAAAGTAACTGATTGGAAAATTGACCTATACAAGAACATTTTGTTTTCTATGCTTAGCCTCGAGTTTCTATTTATAAAGGGATATAACGTACGAAGAATATGTTTGAGCTTTTTGTTTGTATTGGTTATATGGTCCTTGAATGTAAGTCTTCTGTCCAGTGTAATACCCAAGTACCTGACATTTGGATCCCACTTTATATATTCCGAGCCCAATCTGATGTCTGTTACTGGCACGTAGATGTCCTTTCGTTTTTTTGTGAAGAATATAGCCTTGGTCTTTTCTGGGCAGACTAAAATTTTCCATTGAGAGAAATATGTACCTAAAGAGTCATATGCTGTTTGGAGGTTTCGAACTATATCTGCAGAAAGAATTCCACCACAGAGAATTGCTGTATCGTCCGCAAAGACCGAGGTAGTGCAATGAGGTAATATTGGGAGATCAGAGGTATATATATTATATAGAATAGGGGATAGGCATGAGCCTTGGGGACAGCCTGCTGAGATGTTAACTGCTGTGGATGAAGCATTACCTAAATATACAATAAAAGATCTGTTTTTTAGATAACTTTGGATTATCTTTATGGCCGCAGGTGGGAAATTAAGATGTAGCATTTTGTGTATTAGGCCGTCATGCCACACTGAATCAAATGCGGCTTTGATATCTAGCAGTACCATTCCCGTTGACATAGAACTAGAAAAATTATCTTTAATGATTTTTTTAATTCTATAAAGGGGCTGAACAGTATTGTGTTCGCTTCTGAATCCAAACTGGTGACTTGGAAGGATATTATTGGATTCAACAAAATGAGTTAATTTATCTTGGATAACCTTCTCTAGTATTTTGCTGACTGCCGACAAAAGACTAATAGGTCTGTATGACGAGAGCAACTCGACAGGCTTATTTTGTTTTGGAATAGGAACAACTTTAGCACATTTCCAGACAGAAGGGAAATAGCATAGCTCTAGGCATTTATTGACTATGTAAGTAATAAACTTTATTCCCTTCGTAGGTAGGGTTTTTAAGCATATATTGTCAATTTTGTCAATACCTGGAGATTTCTTCTTCTTCAGCTTTTTCAGTATACCTTTTATGACGCTGGAGCTAACAAAGTAATCATTCAGCGGCTCTATAGATAATTGCGCGACTGAGAGGATTGAGGCATCGACAGCGGCTTTAGTTAGCGGATCACCGAGCCCAGCAGCTACGATATGATTTAGTCGAAAGGATTGAGCTAACGCCTCAGCCTTTTCTTCTTCTGTCGTGTGACTGATGTTATTATTGACTAATGTTGGGATATTTAAGTGTTTCTTTCTAACAATTTTGGAGAGTTTCCAAAAGGGGGAAGAACCTTTATCTAAGGCTGCAAGAGTGATATTCCAGGATTTATTTCTAAATTCTAGTATCGCTTTGGTGATTAGTTTATTTAACCATTTTAAAAGGATGAGATCGGACTGGTGACGATATCTCAGCCAGGTGCGCCGTCGTATGTTCCTACTCTTTATAAGGTTGAGAATGTTTTGCGGCAGTGGTTTTGGAGAAAATTTGATTTGTTTTTTTGGGATGCTAATATCTTTGGCTTCGCGAAGGACATCACTAAAAACATTAATCATATCATCAACATCTTCTGTGCGGCACATTAAGTTGGAGTTTAGGGGTGGAAGCGAATTTTTGACAAAACGGGCGAATCTTACCCAGTTTGCTCTTTTCACATCGAAGTAAAAGTAGTTTGCGGTAATGGCAGAATTGACAGATACCTCAAGCAGCACTGGAAGGTGATCAGAGTTTAATGTGTGTAGCACACGTGGGCTAGCTAGATAACCAGGACGATTAGTAAGGAAAAAATCTAAAGTTGAGGGTTGCCCGTGACTTCCTGCAGGGTAATATGTATGTTCAGAGGGATGCATTAGATAAAAGTTCCTGCAGTCTACCTTAGATTTGAGTAGATTACCCCACGAGTTCGCTCTAGAGCATCCCCACGACTGATGTCTGCAATTAAAATCCCCTCCCAGAATAAATGTTCCATTTGCACTACACAACTTATGTAAATCGGCCTGAAAAAGCTGTTTTTTCGAGGAATTTTCGCGGCCCCCTGGGAAATAGCATGAGTAAATGGACGTCTCAGTGCCATCACTAATGAAGATTTTTACGCCAATTGTTTCAATAATTTTAGTATTTGGGAGAGGTAGCAAAGAGTGGCGGATATTTTTTTTAATAAAGATTGCTACCCCTCCTCCTCTACTAGTCGTACGGTCGTTTCTGTAACAGCTATAATTACGAATCTTGAGGAAAATACTATTTTTTAACCAGGTTTCAGATACAAGGCAGATGTCAATGTCGTTGTTAAACAGGAAGTGACAAAATTCTTCTTTTTTGTTTTGAATGCCCCTGGCATTCCACGCAATGATCTTTACTTTGTCTAACATTAAGAAAGAAATTTGAAGGCAAGTGAGGTTATTACCTCAAACTGATCAGTCTTGGATTTACAATTTCTGAGATTACTAATGAGCTCAAAAGTAAGACTTTTTAGCTCGTCTAGCGAAAAGAGATCACTGCTTAACTCTGGTTGCCTGGCCCAGGTTGTCTTTAATGGTTCAGAAATCTGTCCATTAAGAGTTGGGAAGGTTTTTACGCAGTTTAACTGTGGAGACTGTAATGGTGTTCTGACTACCCGTGCTTTGGTGACGCCCCTATCCCTTGACTTTATATAATTTATTCTGCCTGGGCACTCCACTGAATTAGACTTATGAGAGCCGTGACAATTTGCACACTTAACAGGTAACTTTTCTGAACACTCAATAGTTTTATGGTTTCCTGCGCAATTCATACAGTATGGTTTTACACTACAATAGGAAGATCCGTGCCCGAACATCTGGCAGTTATAGCACTGAGTCACGGTGTTTGGTCTGCGTCTTTGGTAGTCCCATTTGACTCTGATATGGTCAATGACAGAGTAGTTTTTCTTCAGCTCGTTTAGACTTGTTGATTTGTTGACAAAGTAAACTACATACAGCGAGAAATTACTATTGTTGGCTCGTTTCCTTTGAATAAACTTGACATCTGTACATTGAAGTCCCATTTGTGTAAGCTTGTTCCTAACCTCATCAGCCGGAGTGTCATCAAGTCCCGTAAGCACAGCTTTGTATGGTTTATTGTGTTTTTTTGCAAAGGAGAAAAACTCATTTTTAGAGTTTTGCAGGTGGGTGCAGACATTGGCAAAATCCACCTCTTCTTCGCAGTGTAATTTAACTCCAATAGAAATTTTTCTAATTGAGTAGTCTTTGACATTTAGTAAATGGCAAATACCATGCAGTTGTTCAGCAGTAGTTTTAAGTACCGTAATAGGAGGAATGTGAGTTTTGGTTTTGTTGACAATTACTTCCTCACAGTTGTCGTTATCAGTTTCGTCGTCTCTTTTTTTTAAGAAAATCAAAAGATCTTAGCTCGTTTTGTAATTCGTTGCGTGTGTTAATATTGGCCGTATAAACAGTACGTTGTAGTCTGCTATCGACATGAGCAGCATGCGCCAGCACGACCGACATGGCAATTTGTTCATGTGTTAGTGATTTCCATTTTGCCATGAGCTTTGTTATTAGTCGGCTTTCATACAGGGAGATGAATTCGCCTTCATTTGGTTTGCCACTTAAAACATTGAAAACTGTAGCTGCTGAAGTTTCGTTTTCCTCAAACTGTTGTTAGAACAATCCCTTGAAGTCGGCCCATGTCATTCCATGAAAACAGATTTGTGCGAGCCAGCTCGAAGCGTCACCTTCAAGTGCTTTACTGAGCGCAATTGTTAAAGCGCTTCCATCCAAGGCATTCTCTGTTAGGATGAGGTCTACTGTAGAACACCAAGCGGCGGCATTAGCATCAGTGGAATCGGGTTTAAACTTTGGCAATATAACTGTATTTTGTTTGCCCGACGTTGATTGCACTTCTTTGAACGCATTTATAGCTTCCATGAAATATCGATGTTGAATTTCCAGCAGTGTACCAAAACGGTCTTCTCCTGTTGATTGGTGTGGAGGAGATCCCACTTCTGATGTCGTAGATTCATTATCTTCCGGTTCCACATTTACTTTTTCAGCAGCGCGTGCCTTGCGTTTTCTCGGATCTGACATGACGCGACCTTTCTTCTTCAAGTTTTCAACATTAATGCGCGTCACTTTTCTCTTCTTCTTCAATATACTCAAGTGGATACATACCACGCTCAATACTAATACGTTTTTGCTAGATGTATAGTCATCTCACTCTGTCGTCATGTCAGATCCGAGAAAACGCTCAAGAAAATTGAAACTTCTTCACAGCAAGAACCCATGCCTTCCCTTCTGTGTGAAGGGTATTCCGAACTCTTTAAGCCGTTTGCCATGCGTTTTCGTTATTATTTGTCGAAAGAGTATGAAAGCGTTGGTGCGCATAATGAAAATGCTTTCGCGACGAGCATGCACACACACACTTACAGTATGCTACATGTACTATGAGCATTTGTATGCCTGTGTGCAAAGCCCTTGCTGGCTGTAGCAATTTGAAATCCTAGCACAATATAATTCAATAAATTTTCGATCCCCTGCACCCGTTCATATATGTACATACATATACAGGTGCACGCAAGTAAAAAAACGTATCAAAAGTAATGGGAAGTGCACCTGTCACTTTAGTTAGTCCGCTATTTAAATATAAGCGCGCCTCTTCAATTAAAACCCAAAATCGTTTACACCATTAAAAGTTGAGGTAGGCACACGCCAATGTTCATCTCCCAAGCATACAAACAAAGACATACACAAGCACATGTAAAGGCACGCAGGCATACAAATGCTTCTACAAGTAATTGTGAGCATCGCATCCCTTGTGTACACACAATTAAATGTATATAGTGTGTGTGCATACTCATCGCGAAAACATTTTCTTTATGCGCACCAACGCTTTCATACCCTTCCCACAAATGATAACAAAAATGCAAACATTTCGCATGAGAATGGCAAACGATTTGAAGAGTTAGGTATACTCTTCACACAGAAGGGAAGAAACGGCAGTCTAACGCGACGGAATTTTAATTTTCGTGAGCTGCTGCTTGTGCTCACATGCATACATACACATACATATTTGTGGAGCAGAGAGCAGAGAGAGAGAGAGCAAGAAAAAATGGAGCTTATTTTGTTCAATATTTGACCATCTCGGTCGAGCGCATGAAGTGAAATGATTGTGCTTTCGTATATTTTCGTAGCGCGAACGTAAAAGTGAAGAGCCGAGCAAATACGAAGTGGTCTGAAAGATAACTACCGAAAAAAAGTGTGCAAAACGATTTACACTACTTGTCTGGTCTATGAGTTCTGTGGTGAGTGCCCGAACCTAAAAGTGAAGAGCCGAGCAAATACGAAGTGGTCTGGGAGTTAACTTCCGAAAAAAAGTGTGCGCAACGCTTTACACTACTTTTCCGGTCAATGAGTTCTGTGGTTAGTGGCGAAGCTCTTGCTGCCTCTAGCAATTTTAGAGTTCAGAATTTGCTTTTGATAGATCTTTTGAACTGCACACACGCACATAAGTTTTGTTTGTGTGTACGCAGGGGCCGCGATGCTCACAAATTATGGGGTAATCATTGTACAAGCATTTGGTGCTATGTGCCTTGTGTATGCATGGGATATGAGCATTGGCGTGGACCTACCTGAACTTAGAATGGTGTGAATGATTTTGGGCTCGAATTGCAGAATCGCGTTTAAGTTTAAGTACCTTATTTTGTATCAATGATCGTGTCCTTGACTATCGAAGTCATCAATTCATAAAAACAATTGTTTTTAATAGGAATCTGTTTAATATAGGTAGGGCCAGGTGTTCTTCCGCACAGACGCTAGTGTTGCCTATTGTTAGGCAGTCCTTAATTATAGCGAATGTTTCGTCCGGAGCCACCAACAGCTTCCCAAACCTGGTGTCGATCTGCTTGTTCGCATGGATCGCTGGTTGAACGACCAACATCTGGTACTCCTTAGTGACAATCTTTGGCAGCGCCAATACGTAGAGTAGCGCGGTACCCTTCGTTATAATGATATGCTTTGCAAACTCTGTGGCTTCCGTTAGGACTTGGATTTGTCCCGCGTTCAGCTCCCGCGCTTCCTTCCGCGTTGTTTCTATAGCCGCTTCGATTTCGTCCAGGTTTACCATGTGGATCAAGTTGAAGTAACCGTCAACTCTCCACCCGTTACCTTGCTTTAAGGTTATCAACGTTCCGTCGTATTTAAAGATGTGGATGGCTCGCGTCGATATTAAGAATAGTAATGATAATAATGAAATGCTAATGATAAACAATGGGTTAGTAATACAATGAATTGGAAATCAAACAAATGTAATTTTTATTACAAAAAGGGAAACGTGTGGATGGTGATAAGACATATCCTCCGCTTGGCATAAATATCTTCTTACTCCCTGTTGGGCTCAGCAATCATCGCTTCATTGTAATTAAGAGCGGCAATTCATAAAATATGTTATCATTTAAGAGAATTTGTAACGGAGATCACGCTCTCCCTTTTGCGTTGTCTCTTTCACCCACGCATCGGCTCAGCTTAATCCGCCGGCTCGCGTACATTGTAGTTAGTATGCAATTAACTCTTGTTTAGAGCAGATGCAGTGTTAGATTGACTATTACAAACATAGTAGCGGACAGCACGACAGCCTAGTCGCTTGCTCGCGTCTTTCACATAAGCTCTGTAAATTCTAATAATCGCTAATAAACTAATCACTAAGTAAATTCAATCGTTTAATAATTTAAAGCTATTCGAAAAATCTCGATAGCTCAACATTTGGTGACCCCGACGTGATTCTCTTTTCGTTTCTTTCTACATATTTGCATATATATATTGACAGCATCACATACATACATACACCCGTGAACATAAGCAGTGTATATAGCGATTAGTTGCGTGCTGTTACTTTGCCAATTTGCCAGACACTCTTTCGTTCGGTCTGCAATACACTGGCGTCCGTAAAAGTAGTACACATGCGAAAACTTCTGCAAATGACCATCTAATAAAGAATCACCTAATTTCTGAACTATGTCTATGGTTAGTGACTGCGTGTTCTATAGCTTCAATCTATAAGTGATTAAGTTTGCATAAGCACAGTGTAATTACATGCTTGCCGTTATTCTTCGTTGACATTGCACTCTTTCGCCACGGCTGCGATACGAGCGCGTCCATAATAATCGTACCGGTGTGCAACAATTCATACGTGTATATTATTTTATCACCATAATATAATTCTTTGCCAGTTTATTAAAGTTGCAAGTACTCTGCTCGACAAATACGACTTATTCCAAGTTTTGTGTCTGCGCTATATCATACATACATTTACTTTACTCTTGCAATCGCGCTCGCACCAACGACTTTGAACTCTATCGTGTTGCTCTTGCTGTACTCGTCATGGCGAATTTAGATGCTAGTGCAGTTGCTCCCGAAGATCGCGTGCGGTTTTATAAGCTCAAGGTACAGTCGGTGTTTGAACGCGTAAAAAAGCTACAATCCAAGGTCGATTCAGATGCTCTTGCCGATCACAGTGACAGCACTCTAAATGTTCTACTGGAGCATATCGACAAGCTAAGCCACTCTTTTAGCAAGGCCCATGAAAGTCTAGAGGAGCTCGACTTTACTGAGATGTCAAGCAATTTGTGCACTGACTTTGATGATTTAATAATGGTCATGCAGTCAACAATAATGTCCGAAGTGCAAAGTCGTACTGCTCAAGTGCATCATAGTTCCACGTTTAGTCGTCCAAGTGACCCTCCTCGCGCATCCGCTCCCAGATTGCAGGCTGCACCTGTGTTGCCGCCATTAAAGCTACCTACGTTCAGCGGTGGATATGCTAATTGGGCTGATTTCTACTCAATGTTTTTTACAATCATTGAAAGTCGGCCAGAAATCAGCAATATGGAAAGACTTCAGCACCCTCGGTCCTGCCTCGATGGCGCAGCGTTGGATACGTTTCGCTCTTTGGAAATTTCCAATGATAATTGTACAATTGCCATTAATTTATTAAAGCAGAGATATGATAACCGATGTTTAATCTTCCAGGCCCACATCGTAAAGATCTTAGGTATCAAAAGAGTAGAAAATGGATCCATAACCAAGCTGCGTGAGCTATCTGACAGCTTCAATGTCCATATGCGTGCGCTCAGTAGTCTGGGCAGAACAGAGCAGATAGCCAGTGCCATGATTGCTCAGATACTGCTACAGAAGCTTGATGAGGCCTCACAAGCTAAATGGGAAGAGAAATTGGACAATTCAGAGATGGCTCTTCAGATACCCAGATATGAAGAAGTCTCCTCGTTTCTTAGCTTCGTTGCCATACTTTGGAATCGATGAAATTTGCTCTTACAAACTATTCGTCAAGTAAGCCGATGAATTCTTGCAGTAAGGTTGCTACAGTAGATCAGCATTTCTCGTAACCGGCCACAGTACGCACAGTTGCAATTTTTGTAATGATCTTGAGCACACAATCTACAAATGCCCAAGATTCGCAAACTTGTCTCCTAGTCTTCGCCTGAATGAGGTCCGAAAGGCTGGCTTATGTTTGAATTGTCTCAAGGGAGGTCATCAGTCGTGACAATGTGGCTCGCGCAGTTGTCGGGTCTGTGGAGTCAAGCATCATACGCTTCTTTATCTCGGCCACTCCAGCACATCGCAGGCAGCAATTCCGCCCCATCAACAATCTTCAACATCAAGAGTACATACCATCCCTCAGCCCTCAGCACCAGCCGCTACTCTCTTATCCAAGGATCGGCACAGCGACGTTGTGCTCCTGGCTACCGCAGTGGTTCTGGCAAGGAATCGGTTTGGCGGGCTTGTTCCTTGTCCAGTTCAGCGCTGCAGCGATTCCATTGTAAAGTTCAGCAAGGAAGACTCAGACTGCGAAGCGCATTTTGCGAGGCATTACAATCGATTGGCTAGTGGCCAATATACAGTACGCCTGCCTGTTAAGCTTAGTTGCGAGCTTCTTGGAGATTCTTATGAGCAAGCGCGACATCTGTTTGTCAATTTGGAGAAGAAATTGAATCGTTTGCCGCATATAAAGTCTCAATACTCAGCATTTCTGAAAGAGTATCTTGAACTTGGTCACATGTCACGCGTTCCTTTAAATTCATTCCATCTATGCAGATATTTTCTTCCTCATCACTGCGTTCTGAGGGATGATAGCACAACTACCAAGCTTCGCGTCGTCTTTGATGGATCTGCATCTACAACAACTGGGCATTCGTTGAATGACATTCTAATGTGAGGTCCCGCCATTCAGCCAAAATTAGTCGATATATTATTGCGCTTCCGATCTTATCCAGTTGCACTCACCGGCGATATTTGCAAAATGTATCGTTGCGTGAAAGTACCTGAGCCGGACAGCTATCTACAATGCATTTTATGGAGGAATTCGCCAGATGATGAGTTGGAAGTTTTCAGGCTTGATACGGTAACATATGGAACAAAACCAGCGTCATTTTTGTCTGTGCGCGCCATGCATCAGCTTGCCGTAGATGAAAGGAACGCATTCCCAGTCGGGTCCGACGTACTGCTTCGCGATTTCTATGTTGATGATTTGATTAGTGGAGGAAATTCAGTCGAAGAAGCAAGACTTGTTATGCAAGAGACAGCTGGAATCTTGGCATGTGGAAAGTTTAAATTGAGGAAGTGGTGTTCAAGCCATCCCATGGTACTGGACGGCGTAACAGACTGCGACAAGGAATCGCTCATTAGGTTCAATGATGGCAGCGACATTACAAAGACACTTGGCCTTGCATGGGATCCGGTATCTGATCAACTTCTTTTCTTATATCTAGCCCTGAATTCAGCCTCTAAGCCCTCCAGGCGCTCTGTTCTCTCGTCTATTGCTCGGGTTTATGATCCCCTCGGCCTGGTCGGCCCAGTAATAACGTAGGCTAAAATCTTCTTGCAACAACTCTGGAGGCATAAACTTGATTGGGACGAGAGTCTCCCGTCTGCATGCATTGGCAATGGTCTCAGTAGTGCATTTCCCAGGCTATCATTAATACCAGGATCGAAGGTTGAGGTCCATGGATTCTGCGATGCCAGCATCGAGGCATACGGAGCTTGCATTTATATTGTATCCAGAGGTCAGCATACCATCAGCAGGTTGCTTTGCTCTAAGTCTCGAGTTGCGCCTCTAAAAACACTCAAGGTTCCCAAGCTGGAACTATGCGGGGCAGAGTTGCTTGCGAGTCTAATGAATGAAGTGGCTTGCTTAGGCATTTTCGCAGGCGAGTTTCATTGTTGGTCTGACTCTACTGTTGCGCTTTCTTGGATCAATGACGAGCCCGGAAGATTTAACGTTTTTGTTTCAAATCGCATCGCCACGATACAAGATCTCACATCAGCAATGGAATGGCACTATATACCTACAACACTGAATCCCGCGGATATATTATCTCGGGGTGCATTGCCCTCGGATTTAAATGCATCATTACATTGGTTCAACGGTCCAGGTTTCCTCTGTAAGCCCAGATCTCAGCACTTCAATTGAGCGTCGAAGAACTGTGCTTCTTGTAAAGGACGCAGTCCATGATGTCTCTATGGACTGCAAGTTTGTGAATTCTTTCGGCCGCTTGCAGCGTACGTTTGCATACGTATCAAAGTTTATTAAAAAAAGTCATGGTCCAGGAATAACCCTAGCAGACATCCGGAACGGCACTCATATACTGTTAAGAATGATTCAACGAACACATCTCTCGGACGACATAAATGCTCTTCGAAATAAAGGAATGGTTCCGTCATCCAGCAGTCTAGCCTCGCTGTCACCGTTCCTTGATGAAATTGGGCTGCTACGTGTCGATGGTCATCTCAAAAACTCAACTTTAAATTATGATAGTCGCCATCCAATTATTTTGCCCAAAGTTCATCCAGTAACTAGAGCCATCATAATGCATTTCCATCAGCGAAACTTGCACGCTGGTCCACGAGCAGTGCTAGCGTTGGTTCGTTCCCAATATTGGCCAATTGGAGGTAGAAAAACTGTAGCCAGTGTAATTCAGAGATGCGTGATTTGCTTTCGTGCAAGGCCTCGACTCGTTGAACACATAATGGCAGATCTACCCAAGGATCGAGTCGACGGCTATCGGGTCTTTGGAGTGACTGGAGTCGACTTTTGCAGACCCTTCTTTTACAAGCCTGAGTCACGAAACAAGGCGCCTGTGAAATGCTACGTTTGTGTGTTTATTTGTTTTGCTACGAAGGCTATTTGGTTGGAGTTAGTCAAGGATTTAACTACCGCGGCATTTTTGCATGCACTTCAACGTTTCATATGCACCAGAGGAAAGCCAAGTCAAATCTGGTCGGATAACGCCACAAACTTACTTGGAGCCCGCAGCCAGCTTCAGGAGTTGAAGCGTCTATTTCTGTCAGACACTCACCAGAAGGCTGTGAAGGATTTATGTTTGGCAGACTCAATCGAATGGCATTTCATCCCTTCACGATCGCCTCACTTTGGTGGCTTGTGGGAGGCTGCAGTGAAGACAGCGAAGCATCATTTCTACCGATGTGTTGGGTCCTCCGTCCTAACTTACGATGAGCTTCGCACACTTGTTTGCAACATCGCTGCTGTCGTTAATTCACGCCCTTTAGTTTCGATTTCAGAGCACCCATCAGACATAGACGTGTTGACTCCTGCGCATTTCCTCAACGGTGGCCCTCGTCCTTCAGTGAGCCAAACCTGACAGGGCTCAATTTTAATCGTTTGAATGCTTGGCAGCGCGTAAGCTACCTCCAGCAGGTATTCTGGACTCGTTGGCGGGACGAATATCTCAACTTGTTACAACAGCGAGCGAAATGGAGAACCTCCAAACCTGGCTTGGATGTTGGCAACATAGTTCTTGTGAAGGATAAGAATCTACCTTCACTTAAGTGGCCACTAGCCAGAATAATCGAACTTATCCTTGGAAGTGATGGCGTTGCACGGGTAGCCCTACTAAAAACTGAAGCTGGCGAGATTAGAAGAGCGACAAATAAGCTGTGCTTTCTGCCCCTTAAGGATTCTGTTGAAGACTAAGTCTTCAACGGGGGGAGGATGTTGGGCTCAGCAATCATCGCTTCATTGTAATTAAGAGCGGCAATTCATAAAATATGTTATCATTTAAGAGAATTTGTAACGGAGATCACGCTCTCCCTTTTGCGTTGTCTCTTTCACCCACGCACCGGCTCAGCTTAATCCGCCGGCTCGCGTACATTGTAGTTAGTATGCAATTAACTCTTGTTTAGAGCAGATGCAGTGTTAGATTGACTATTACAAACATAGTAGCGGACAGCACGACAGCCTAGTCGCTTGGTCGCGTCTTTCACATAAGCTCTGTAAATTCTAATAATCGCTAATAAACTAATCATTAAGTAAATTCAATCGTTTAATAATTTAAAGCTATTCGAAAAATCTCAATAGCTCAACACTCCCTGTTCCTTATTTCCAAGAGTTATTACAAATCTAGGGTAGTGGCTCGATTGAAAAAAACGTCGGTAGGTTTCCTCTGTGTAACAGAGTGAATCGAGTTGTTATATCTATCGACTGAAATAGCGACAAGTTCACTAACCGTACAAGTTGGATATTCTTGCTTGAGGCAGCGGTATATTTCCAGAAATGTGAAATGAAACCTCTCCACCTGGCCGTTAACCTCGCTTTTCTGTGAAGGTGCATAATAAACTTGGATGCTCAAGGTTTTGAGGAAATTTAAAACTGTTGGGCAGAATAAACCTCGTTTACTAACCAAACCGCGCAAATTTAGCGCTGATCGACTCTAGAGGGAAAAGTTGTTGCCTGACCTCTCTCGCATTTCTATGCGCTCGGGAATGTTCCCGTTCTATAGCGAACATAATTTCGTCCTCGTCAGTGATGTCTCTGACGAACTTTTGAGCTATTATAACTTTAAAGAGGGAAAACGAGTGCGCTATGCACGGTGGCTAGAACGTTTAGTTAAGGTGGGAGGCGGGAGAGTGCGTCCGCCACGACATTTGACTTTCCTAGTTTATAAAGCAACTGACAACTATATTCTTCAATTCGTGCCTTCCAACTTTTTAGCTTTGCATTATAGTTACGGTTCCCTAGAGAGTATGTAAGGGGTTGGTGGTCCGTAAATATTCTAATGCAACCAGCACCGTAAAGGTACGTGCGCCGATTATTTAAAGCCCAGATAATCGCCAGCATTTCCTTCTCATTGGCTGCATAATTCTCTTCGGTCTTGTTCAAGGACCTGGAAATGTAGGCTATTGCCTAGCTTTTCCGTCCTGAATCTGAGACAAGACTGCACCTAACGCATACCTAGATGCATCGGTAGTCAAATGAAATGGCTTATGGAAATAATTCTTCAAACGCCTTCAAGTATGACTCGTCTAGTTTAATGGGAACTTTCTTTGATTGGGAAGTTTTGACTCTCGCTCCCTCACCTCTCGTCAAGCTGGTAAGAGGGTTCGCGGCTTTTGTATAATCTTGGATAAACTTCCTATAATAGAAAGTCATGCCAAGGAAGCTCTTTAGCTCCTTGACATTAGAAGGTGGTGCTAGTTTTTTTATAGCTTCTACTTTCTTGACATCCGGTCTTATGCCATCGGAGGCTACGATGTAGTCCAAGAACTTAACCTGAGTAGACAAGAAATGTGTGAAGACAGAAGGCTAACTTTCAAATTCCCCTCACGAAGCGTTTTGAAAATCTGTTGCAAATGTTCCCAATGGTTTACATAGCTATCGCTGAAGACGATTATATTGTCAACATAAACGTAGCATATTTACCAATGAATGGCCTGAGCACATCGTTAATTTTCAAATTCACTTCACGAAGCGTTTTGAAAATCTGTCGCAAATGTTCCCAATGGTTTACATAGCTATCGTTGAAGACTATTATATTGTCAACATAAACGTAGCATATTTTACCAATGAATGGCCTGAGCACATCGTCGATCATGCGCTGAAATATGGCGGGGGCGTTCCGCAGGCCGAAGGGCAATCTAGTGAATTCATATTTGCCGTTTAAAGTCAAGAATGCTGGGTTTGGCATGTCAATTTTTTTCATTAGCACTTGGTGGAACCCTGAAGTCAGGTCAAGTGTCGTGAAATACTTTGACGTGCCAAGACTAACCGAAGTTGAGGTAATGTCAGGTATGGGGTACGTGTCTAGTACAGTTACCGCATTAAGGCGATTGAAATCAACTACCATGCGATATTGTTTTTCTCCGTTAGGCATGGGTTTCTTAGGAAAAACCCAAATTGGAGAATTGTATACCTTATTTTTCTAACTCCTTGATCTGTTTCTCTATTTCTCCCCTCATATGGGCTGGGTAAGGGTACATTTTTGAGTAAATAGGCTCTTGAGTTGTGGTACGAATTTCGGCTCTCACTGCCGTCTTGACAGTTTGGCCTGGGGCGAGAGGCTGGAAAACGTCCGCAAATTCGTCGAGCAAAAGATCGAGTGTTTCTCGTATTTCTTCAGAATTTATGCCATCGAATAGGACATGTACGGATCTAGACTTCCTAGTAAACAACGGAATTCTCACCCCTGGCTCTATCGTGAGAAGATCCCGTCTTCTATCTATAAATGCCCTTAGTTCTCTAAGACTGTCATCGCTTATGATCCCGTCGAACGACTATAAGCCAGGAAGCACATAAAAAGTAAGGGGGGTATTATTACCTACCGAGCCGAAGAATGAGGATGAGGATGCTGCCAGCCGCGGAAAGTACCAGAAAAGGTCTCGTTAGATTGGTACATCCGGTGGCAGCTCTGGGGCAAATAAAATTTTTGTTGGCTCCAGTATCTATTAGAAACTGAAGCCCATCATTCGTACCATACTCTATATATGGTACGCTAGAAACAAAAAAATTTACCTGCCCGTCATCCAACTGCGCCAATTTTTCGCCAGACTGGTCCGATTCATCCCCTTGTGATGAGTGTCCAGCCAGACTAGGTCCAACTACCTGGTCAGGCATCTCATAAGTTGCCGTTACATTTGAATGATTAACCGCTTCCAAGGTGTTCTCGTTACTGGGTGGACACGAGCCCTCCAAATAGTAAAGTCGTTGTGACTTCTTAAACGGATTGGAATTACCGCTGGGGGCCCTTTTGACTCTGCCTGACGTGGGCACATTCGACCTCTGGAAGTGCCCTGACTGGTTAGATTCTAGTTTCAATGCAGGTCTTGTCGACTGTACTCCGTATCTTGGAGTGAAAGGTGGTCGAGGGGGTATCATTGTTCATGTAACCCTATTGTTGCACTGCATAGCCAGTATTACCGGGATTTAAGAAATGTCGCGGGTGGCGAATTGCTGAATGGTTCGGTGTTGGTCGTGGATTTCCGGAAAGAACATTCCTAGATACAACCGCAGGTTCAGTCCTCAAGCAAACATTTTGCAACTCATTGCACAATGAATATGCTTCGGGCAGATCTTTTGATCTATGCACCGTTATGAATCGAGGCAGGTCACCATTCAACCCGCGCACGAAGGCATCCAGCGCCTTCTTTTTGTAGATATCCGTCAAAGCGGATGAATCCTCGGCCGAGTACGGCCCATTTCTTAGTTTGCCCATTATGATTGTTCACCTTGTTAAAGAAAACCTCGACGCTCATCGTGCCAGGAAAGGGGCTTTATCAGTGGAAAGTGATACCGTTTGGACTCCATTCTGGGCCGGCAACATTTCAACGAGCACTGGACCAAGTTATAGGCCCAAAAATGATGCCCCATGCCTTTGCCTACCTGGACGACATCATCGTCATCGGCCGAACGCGACAGGAGCATATGAACAACCTACGAAATGAGCTTGGGTCAATCCTGACGCAGACCTCGGAGGACGGAGAGCGCGTCATTTCGTATGCCAGCCGGACACTGAACAGTGCTGAAAAGAACTATTCAGCTACTGAGAAAGAGTGTCTGGCCATAATCTGGGGCATACGAAAGCTCAGGCCATACCTGGAAGGCTACAAATTTGTAGTGGTCACTGACCATATGGCTCTGAAGTGGCTCAATTCGATCGAGAGCCCAACGGGAAGGATTGCCAGATGGGCACTGGAGCTGCAGCAGTACGACTTCGAGATTCGCTACAGGAAGGGCAAGCAGAATTTGGTAGCAGATGTGCTCTCACGGCAGCCTCTGGGAGAGGAGGCGTGCCGTTTAGCCAAGAGCAAGGAGATGCCAGCTGGGACAGGATGTCGCTGGCTCACCAAGCTTCGACAGGACATAAAGAAGACGCCACATAAGTTTCCAGACTATATGGAAGAGTCTGAAAACTTATATCGGCACATCCCGCATCAAGCCGGCCACGAGGATGTGGCTGCATGGAAGTTGTGCGTGCCGGCGGACCGGCGCAAGCAAGTACTGGAGGAGAATCACGACGCAGCCACCGCTGGCCACCGCTGGCCACCGCTGGCCACCTTGGGAGCCGAAAAACAATCGCTCGGGTGGCAGCGCGGTATTACTGGCCAGGTATGTACCGTGATGTGAGAACATACGTACAGCGCTGCGAAGTGTGTCAGCGATATAAGCCCAGTCAGCTGCAAACTGCTGGGCAAATGCTGACGCAGGTGCCCGAGGAGCCATGGGCAACAGTTTGTGCCGATTTTGTTGACCCACTGTCGAGATCAAAGCATGGGAACACTATGCTTTTGGTTTTCATAGATCACTTTTCGAAATGGACGGAGATGGTGCCGCTGCGGAGTGCGAATAGCGCGGCTCTCCAAAAGGCATCCCGAGAGCGGATCTTGGCGCGGTTCGGCACGCCAAAGGTACTCATTACTGACAATGGCACCCAATTCACCAGTCGGGCATTCAAGGTGTTTGTGGAGGAGCTTGGGGTGCGTCACCAGCTTACAGCGCCATACACGCCTCAAGACCAGGACGGTGCATGTGTCGGATCTCAAGCCGTGGAGAAGAGACACGGGTGAGCAATAGAGCTGTTATTTTTTTTTTTTTTTTTTTTTAAAGGGATTGAATACACAGCGAAGTGTATTGCTTCTCATTTAAAAAAAAAGAAGAAAACAAGTAAGAAAACTCTAGTCGAGAGTGCTCGACTAGATACTACCCTGAACCCAACAAATAAAAATGCCCATTTAGTATGGCTGAAATTTCAATTTCGATGTATTTAAAAATATAAATAAAATACCAAACTCATTTAATAAAATATACAAATATTTTGAAACAATTAAAAAAGTTAACATCAGTTGCACCGATCGGGATTCGAACCGCGACTTCTCGATCGAGCGTCATGCAGCTAACACACTAGGCCACCTCACTCCTGCTAGTGGCGCTAGCAAAACTCAAATAGATTCACTGCTGCAGCGCCATCTACCAAAACTAAACGAAACTAACTGCTGATGTAATTATAAGAATCTGCTAGAATAACCAAACTATTAAAAACGCACATAAGGTATAGTTAAAATTTCAATTTCGGTGTATTTAAAAATATAAATTAGATAGAAAACTCATTTATGAAAATATAAAAATATTTTGAAACAATTAAAAAAAATTAACATCAGTTGCATCGATCGGGATTCGAACCGTGACTTCTCGATCGAGCGTCATGCAGCTAACACACTAGGCCACCCCACTCCTGCTAGTGACGCTGGCAAAACTCAAATAGATTCACTGCTGCTGCGCCATCTACCAAAACTAAACGAAACTAACAGCTGATGTGATGTATTTGTTGTAGCGGCTGCACGTGCGTTTGTTAATTGGCGAAATATTTGATTATTTTTTATTAATTTTTGACTGAACGGAATTTAATGAAACTTTTAGCATATGATCTACATATTATATTGAATATTTGAGAAATTTAAAAAAAAGAAAAATCATTCACAATTAGCTATAGAGGCATCTGATTTGAACTTGAATGTTTTTACTCGATAAAAACATAACGGGATGATTTATCGAATTTTAAAAGCAAACTCGACGTCCGCGCTGTATATACGGTCATTTAAAAAAAAAATTCAAGTCTCTAGCTCTTAGATCTTCGGAAATCGACGCGTTCAAACATACGGACAGACGGACGGACGGACAAACGGACAGACGGACAGACAGACAGACGGACAGGGCCAAATTGACTCAGCTCGTCGCCCTGATCAAGAATATATATACTTTGTGGGGTCTGCCACGCCTCCTTCTGCCTGTTACATACATTTCAACAAAACCATTATACCCTGATTTCCCATTTTCAATGGGTTCAGGGTATAAAAAAAGACGGCAAACATTTTCTCAAAAATGCATAATTTCGGCTACGAAACGCATCTGTGGCTGAAAAACTACAGTTGCCATCAGGAAAATTACGGTATATGGGTGCGCAACAACAATTTGTTTGAACTGCGCGCGCACGACAGCAAGCAGTGTACAGTACTGCGCCGAAAAACTTAGCTGCGAGTGCATGCGCAATGCACAATGCTTAGATACAACAACAAAGCAGTGCATGCGCAAGCAGCACTCATATACAGTACATGCGTAACAACAACGCACGCAGCTGAAATTCTGTATTTGTTCCAGCGAAAGCGAAAAGCGGAAAAACAACAACAAACCGCACGCATTCCACGCGAAAGAATTTCTGCACACACACTCAGCGAAGCGAGAGCAAGCGAGCGTAGGCTGGGGCCTACGTCGGCTGCTCAGCGATCGCTAGCGCACGAAGCGGCACGAAGATGTCAAAGTGAGCGACATCTAAAACCGCCAACAACAAAACGTACAGAGACGACTAAAACTGCCAACAACAAAGCGATAGAAACATATAAAACAGTCAACAACAAAACACACAGCGACATATAAAACAATCACTACCGAAGAGATACATAAAACGGACAACAACAATGCAACGCAGCAGAAGAGCTAGCATTTGGATATTCCGCCACCGAAGGGCTATGTATGCGTGTGCCGATGGGAGTGTGGGAAAAACGGTATCTGGGCGATACCGTAGCCTGCCTGGAATTCAGCCATAAGGCAGGGAAGGTCGATCCGAGGATCGCAGCGGCGACGCGGCAGCATTGTGTATAAAATGGGCAGGTGAGCTTTGGCTCGGCCTATTTGTGAAAGTAATTATGGAGAGTGGACGCACCGTGATCAACAAGTTCGATCTGGGCATCGGCCGGGTACACCCTGCCGATCCTCGGTTGCTGGCCAGCGACTACACACACCGGTTTCAAGTCGACGCGCACGACGCGGTAGAGCGCGGCTGCCGCCGGTGAGGCTGCCATTTCACCCGCGCCGGCAGCCGAAGAGACGGCTACGACGCCATCGGCCCTACCTGAAGCTGGAGCCGTCATCCAGCGAGGAGGCGAGCGTGGCCACATCTGGCTCGTGGTCGCCGGACAGCTCGACCAGCGTGGAATCGAGCGGAGGAACGCCGACCAGCGACGTCGAGGACGTGGGCCGGCCATGGTCGCCCGTGGGCTCGCCCGGTGTCGCGACGGCGCCTACCTGGGAGCGGCTGGAAGAGGAGCGGAGGACGAGACGCTGGTGAGCAGTTACGTGCGCAACGGCAGATACTTGCCGACGCGACCGTTGTGGCACCCACCACGGCCACCCACGCCGCACCGGGCGATGCCGAACGGCGACGAGGAGTACGAGGAGGACGGCGAGCCCATCTTAATAGTGGACAGTCTAGCGACGAGGACGAAGAGGAAGAGTTGATCGAAACCATCGTCATCTCAGACTCGAAAGACGAAGAGGCGCCTGAACCCCCTTCGGGTAAGTGCCAGTTACGCTGGAAAGGTGGTGGGGGGTCGCCTGGAGCACCGCGCCGAGGTGATCATAACTTGGAGCGAGCCCCTCACCCCGAAGCCCGCGGGGGTTACACTCGAAGAAATTACAACACCAGCACGGCCGCAGACGCCACAGCAGGCGACACCATCGCCGCCCGCACCACTGGAGGCAGCGACGGGCGTCGACGAGGCGTGGCGGCCTATTCGGCTGCCCGCCCGGCCGACACTGCAAAGCCAGACGTCGGAACCAGCACCGCCACCACCTACGAAGCCTGTGTTACAACGGCAGGTGTCGTTGCCCGACGCGGGAGCAGCGCAGTGGCTGGAGTTGCGGCGCGAGGAGTGGCCACCAGAGGTGGAGCAGCACGCCGCCCGGATGGAGGCCCAAGGCAGCGGGCGCACCGCCCACATCGTCTGGGCAAGGGGCATAAAGTATCGGGTGCGGCGGACACGTACCGGATGCAGAGTATTTCAATACGCCTAAAAAATCATACATGTAACTATTATATTGCGAGATAATAATAAAAAGAGAAAAAACAAGTAAGAAGGCTCTAGTCGAGACTGCTCGACTAGGAGATACCCTGAACCCTCTAAGCTGATTTTCTAATCATTCTGTACTTCTTTTATGCACACATACATACACATGCATCCACACACACGCATAAGCCTGCGCTCTGCTAACTGCGCAGTAAGCAGTGACTGCGCTTGGGATACGCTGCAGTGTGAGCAATACTTTGAGAATTTATTTGTTGAATAATTTCTTTTGTAGACGTACAATCTTAATGAAACTTTCAAATTGTATTCATATGATGAATATGGGTGTGCGTTTTTAAAAAATTGGGGGAGAAGGGGGCGTGATATCCACAATCTGTAAATTACAAAATCTTTGTATCGATTAACTTTATATACAACACAAATTTGAAGACTCCAGGTTTAAAAGTGTTCAAATTAGGCTAAAAAAACAAAATCAATTTTTCGATTATTCTCGATAAAAAAGTTATCGGATGAATTATCGAAAAAATAAAGCAAACTCGTACTGCGTATGGTACACACGAGTATGCATGCCAAATTTCAGCTCTCTAGCTCTTATATCTTCTGAGATCGACGCACTCATACGGACGGACGGACGGACGGACGGACTATATCAACTCAGCTCGTCGCGCTGATCAAGAATATATATACTTTGTGGGGTCTGCCACGCCTCCTTCTGCCCGTTACATACTTTTTCACAAAACCATTATACCCTGATTTCCCATTTTCAATGGGTTCAGGGTATAAAAACACATATTTACAAGTTTGGGTTGCCCGTTGAGAGTGGGTCACCATCGATGTCTGCCACGCGACGAGTCCATCCGGTTGTTCGTGCTGAGACGTAGGCGCGTTTTGCCGGCCGAATCCTCGCGCACTGGCCAGCGACTTTGCTGTGGGCTGTGCGCGAATGAGGAGTGAGCCGCAAAATAGCAGCCGGCGTCAAAGTTCGACACTGGTGGCAGTTGCGAACGACATCGATGTGGCCAGCTACCAACAGCAATCCTAGAATGTGTCTGCAGTGCCGCAATGGAGACATAGCAGCATCCAGGAGGGCAGCTGCTAACATGGACGACGAAGGAGATGGTGAGGCAGGTGGCCGCAGCAGGTGGCCGCAGGTGGCAGCGGCGGCCCATCATGTATGCGGGGCATGCTGTCGGCATGTGGCTGCTTGCTTGGAGAGTGTGGCTACAGACGCCTGCCACGCAGATGGCTCCACCGGCTGTGGGTCTTCAGGTGTCGGAAAAGCTTGGCAACCGATCCTCGCGCACTGGCCAGCGATTTTGCTGGAGCTGTGCGCGAAAGAGGAGGGGCCAACAAGCGTACCGACACCAAAGCCTTGACTGCAGTGCCCCACCGGAGCATCCCCAAGGGTCCAAAGAGCAGCAGAAACCAGCAGAGAGATGTCTCCAGCGGCGAGGGACAACATGCGCCAAACGCATGAAATGGCCATTGCCGTGCGCGCGTTCGCCAATGCCACCGGGGGCTTCAAAACCGAGAGGCGAGTTTTGCAGCAGCGCCCGGCGTGGGCATTGGCAGCGGCAGGCCATCAGGTCAAGGGGCGAGGAAAAGATGCCCAGCCTGAAAAACAATATTTTTATTAAAAGTTTATTGAGACTTATAAAAATATTAACCCCATTCACTTACCGGCAGAATACAGCATTGCCAGCGGTAAGGGAAAAGGCAGCTGATAACATTAACAGAGCGTTAACAGCAGCGATCAGCGCAGAATGGAGCATCGAGGGATGGAGCGACGAAAAACAGAGCAGCGCAGCGGAGACGGGCGCCAAATTCAAACACGATGGTCTCGTGTTTTCCCGAAGGAAGAGGGGAGTGTGAGGAGCAATATAGGTATGCACGTATTTATGTGCATATTTTAGTGCAAATACATGTTCCTCCAACCAGCGACGCGAATACTGTAGGAGTCGCTCCTCGCACTGGAAAGGGGGTCAAAGTCCTGTTAGAGGCGGTCTTTTTCGCTCCTACAGATTCAGCAATGGGTTCGCGTCGCACGCACGACGATCATCGGTGACCGTTAGCCGAGGTGCCGTTCGGGCCGGGTGATAGCAGTGGACATTTCCACTAGCATGGCAACAACGGTACTTCGGCCAATGGGAGGCTGCCACGCAATTTGGCGGGAAAGTGGCGTCACCCAGATCACGCCACTTTACCGTTTTTATGAGCACGAGCAACAGAAAGGCCCCGCTCCAGAGCCGAACAGGCCCCGTTACCACACGAAGCAGGGCCTGTGGCTGGGCTATAAAAGGACACCAGCAGCTCCATACGAGGCCGTAGAAGATATAAAGATATAAAGCAAGGGCTTCAACAAATAAATTTGTTGTCACGAATCCACAGTCAGCTGAAACTAGCCCAATGCAACTGATTCTTCATTCTGCCCGCGACGAGCCCGTAGCAACGGCAGAGTCGCAGCAGCGGAGCAGCGGTGGAAGCGACATTAGCGTTTCATTTTAGCCGTCGCTGACTTTGCATAACAGAGCGACTCCAACGACGGCGTCAGCGGCAGCAGCCGATGTCGCGTCAGCGGTTTCGACTGGACGCTGTTGAACCCGTAACAGCGGAGCGACTCCGGCGTCGTCAGCGTCGTGAGGGGTTTCTGATGACCGCCGCTGAGGCCGCACATGGGTGTCCGATGACAGCTCCGGCACTTCAAGCGTCAGCATAACTGCAACTGTGTTGCAATAGCTGGGTCGAAGTGGCGTAGCTGCTTTGGCGGTAATATGCTGAAGCTAAGTGGCTGAGAGGGCGAACTAGAGACGTAGACGTAGACGACATCGGGGTCGGGGCAGGGGAGAAAATGCAGTGCTGCGCACTAGCTGGTGTTAACTTATATATACATACGCACGCATGCATATGCGCACATACATACATACGCTTCGCCATTTCACTTTGTTCACTCTAAGTCCATCGGGTATATTCGGGTCTTTCTTGAGGGTCTTGGTCACTTTTATCATTTATCATATACATATACATTTTTTCTTCACTCTCCGGGTATGCGCGATTTGTCACAAAAAAATAAATAAAACAAATAAGAAAACTTTAGTCGAGACTGCTCGACTAGGAGATACCCTGAACGCACACATACATACACACGCACCTATTAGAACGCGCTCTGCTAACTGCGCAGTAAGCAGCGATTCCGCTTGGGCTGCGCTACAGTGTGGGCAATATCATAAGAATTTATTTGCTGAATAATTTAATTTCTAGACGTACAATCTTAATAAAACTTTCAGAATATAATCATAATTTATGTACATTCCAAAGCACAAGTCTCTAGTACTTGAAATACGCCTTTTACAAAGGTGAGGGTAAGGGGGTGGATATAGGGGTGGGGGGTAAATTACAAAAAAATCGAAATTATATAAAATGCATATAAATATACATTTAAAATTTGGAAGCTTTAGCTCTAAAGGTGTAGGAGATATAATTAAATAAATAGCTTTCGATACGGGTATTTAGAGAAAACTCGATATGCGCGTGATATACACGGACCTAAAAAAATTTCAAGTCTCTAGCTCTTATATCTTCTGAGATCGACGCGTTTATACATACGTACGGACGGACGGACGGACGGACAGACAGACGGACAGGGCTAAATCGAATTTGTTCGTCGCCCTGATCAAGGATATATATACTTTGTGGGGTCTGCCACGTCTTCTTCTGCCTGTTACATATTTTTAACAAACCAATATACCCTGATTTCCCATTTTCAATGGGTTCAGGGCATAACAAGTAAGGAAGCTCTAGTCGAGACTGTTTGACTACGAGATCCCCTGAACCCTTGGAGCAATAGCTATTTCAACAATTTTCCGCGTCTTTCAGCTTTCACAATAAACACGCACACACGCACACATACACACACACACACACACACACATGCACGCACGCACACACACGCATACACACACACACATACACACACACACACATACACACACACACATACACACACACACAAACGGAGTTCGAGTTGAGTTTTAGTGGAGTGCGGTCGATGTTATTGTGATCCATCGTTGACTATAGCTTGTTCCGAGTTTTTCCCTGCGAAAGTGGAAATATCTAAAGAAAACGTGTATGCTGTGGGCGCAACGTACCCAGCGACCTCGAAAGCTACCAGAGACTTACTGCGAGGCGGTTCGTGGAGTACTCCGGTGGTAGAATCCTGTGGTGCAAGAGTGGGGTGCAATAGCGTCATTGTTTTGGCATCAGGGCTTTTCTCTTTCCTTTTCTCTTTCAAGCGTGAAAAGTTTTTGTCCCTGGGCGTCACACTTGCGCAAATAATAAAAATCAGGTGCATTCACTCTAACAGCTGTTAGTAGTGCTGTAAATTGCAGCGGACAATCAGCTGCTCACTAACTTTGGTGAATTGCTAGGTCTTAGCAAAGACAGCAACCTAACATACATGGAGTGAAGACGCAGTTACTAAAAGTAGTGCATACTTTTGGGCGCTTGCTGTAGCTAAGCTGAGTTTAAGATACTGCGGTCTGTAAATCAAATTATATTAGTAGCCATTGCCCACTACAGGCTTCACGTCATTGTAGTCGGAGCCAAAAATGGATGCCAGGATAGAGGACGAGCTGCAAGCTTTCGCGCGTCGTTCCTCGCTGCAGCGATCACCGCAGCAACAACAGAGGGCGATGCCGCAGCCGTCGACCTCTAATCAGTCCCCAATGGCTGAGTGCCAGGCACCCAAATCACTAAGAGAAGCGTTAGCCCAAATAGGAGTTACTCTAGAGGGCTTGACTGCCCGGATTTCAATTGTTTCGATAAAAAATAGTCATTTTGACAAATTGTAAACTTGAAGAAGTTTGTGTAAAGACAAGTCAAGAATTTTCTGTAGAAAAACAAACTCAGATGAGGTAGTACAGTTTTCTGCAACTATTGAAAAATACAAGATTATTATTATTAGTCCAGACCAGCGAAAAATAAGAAGACACTCCTTTTACTTTATAAACCGCACGCACTCGTTGTCGCAACGTAACTAACTTGAAGAGCATAAGCACCAACAAAGACTTTTAGAAACCTAGAACATAGAATCGTCTAGCTGACTAATGCATGTTCTCAGCATTGCATTTGTGCTCGTGACTTTTGCTTCTTTTCAATACGTCTCCTCAAAAGTTGCGTTCACAACATCATCATCAACATAATCCACCAACGAGATTATGGGTATCTCTTATTTCAATAATATCTGGGGATAACAATTTGATCCAGGATACACTCGAGTGCACTCGTGAGATTGGGGAAACCGAGTCAAACCCAATCTAGATCAATTAAAACAAGTAAGAAAACTCTAGTCGAGAGAGCTCGACTAGATACTACCCTGAACCCAACTAATAAAAATGCCCATTTAGTATGGCTAAAATTTCAATTTCGATGTATTTAAAATATAAATTAAATAGAAAACTCATTTATGAAAATATAAAAATATTTTGAAACAATTAAAAAAATTAACATAAGTTGCACCGCTCGGGATTCGAACCCGCGACTTCTCGATCGAGCGTCAAGCAGCTAACACACTACGCCACCTCACTTCTGAAAGGTGCGCTGGCAAAACTCAAATAGATTCACTGCTGCAGCGCCATCTACCAAAACTAAAACAAACCAACAGCTGATGTGATTCAAAGAATGTTCTAGAAGAAGTTTGAATGTATGTGTGCACACGTATACGATATTGTTGTAGCTGCTGCACGTGCGTTTGTTAATTGGCCAAATACTTAACGCTTTTTAATTAATTTTTGACTTAATGGAATTTAATGAAACTTTCTGCATATGATCTACATATAATATTGAATATTTGAGAAAAAAAAATAAAATAAAAATCGTTCACAATTACCTATAGTGACATCTGACTTGAACTTGAATGTTTTTATTCGATAACAACATAACGGGATGATTTATCGAATTTTAAAAGCAAACTCGACATCCGCGCTGTATATACGGTCATTTTAAAAATTCAAGTCTCTAGCTCTTATATCTTCTGAAATCGACGCGTTCATACATACGGACAGACAGACAGACAGACGGACAGGGCCAAATCAACTCAGCTCGTCGCCCTGATCAAGAATATATATACTTTGTGGGGTCTGCCACGCCTCCTTCTGCCTGTTACATACATTTTAACAAAACCATTATACCCTGATTTCCCATTGAAAATGGGTTCAGGGTATAAAAATAATATTACATTTCAGTTTAACCTTAATAACTAAAGTAAAATATTATTTTTAATAAAGCAAAGTATTAAGAATCTTAAGCAAATTTTAAAATGAATATTTTAAGTCAAAAATTTCAAAGTATAAGTTATAAAAAAATTTAATTATTGATTAAATTTATTTATTCTGAAAGCCCCAGTTAATTTCGCAAAATAACGAAACGTGCCGTTGGTAATGGTTTCGTCAATATGTCAGCCAATTGAAAATATGTGGACATGTACATACTTAACAGAAATTAGTTTCTTTTCAATTTGTTCTCTTGTGAAATGGTATTTAATATCACTGACCAGAGAACACATAGACTAGACATGTAGAACAAATTTTTCTACAGCAGAAAATGTTAAGTTGGTCGACCACTTTACTTCGTATTTGCTCGGCTCGGTCGCTGGACGTTCGAGCAGTGAAAATATTGGACGACAAAAACAGTGCGTTGTGAGCGCTCAGACGAAATGGTCGTGATTATGTATGAAGCACGTCTATGTGCCATTTGTCCTACTCTCTCTCTCTCTCAGTTCCTCTCTCTCGCTCTCTATGGTCGCTGAAATCATCACTCTCAGCGGCGCACAAAAATTGAAATTTTTGTTCGCGACGATCCCAGCTTTTTCCTTTTGAACGAAGGGTATACCTAAATCATAAAAGCGTTTGTAAGGCTCATGCAAACAAAATGTAGCGTTTCGATGGATATTCGTGGGAAGGGTATGAAAGCGTTGATACGCATAAAGAATATGAATTCGCGACGGGCAAGCATTCACACACTTGCAGTCTCTGGAAACATGTGTGAGCATTTGTGGCCTGTGTGCGTAACTCTTGCTGCTTGTAGTAATTTTAAAGCCCAGCATTTGCATTTGGTCGATTTTGTGAAGTGCTCACAAACATACATCCATACATGTATGTATGTACATTTGATTGTGTGTATGCATGAGATGCGATGCTCACAATTTACAATTGCCATAAATTTATTGAAGCAGAGATATGATAACCGACGTTTAATCTTCCAAGCCCACATCGTAAAGATCTTAAGTCTCAAAAGGGTAGAAAATGTCCATATGTCTTTAATGTCCATATGCGTGCGCTCAGTAGTCTCTGCACAACAGAGAAGAAAGCCAGTGCCATGATT
Organism: Drosophila arizonae; assembly: GCF_054131065.1. Lineage (NCBI taxonomy): Eukaryota > Metazoa > Arthropoda > Insecta > Diptera > Drosophilidae > Drosophila > Drosophila arizonae. Next base: position 35,358,298 of record NC_142927.1, read on the forward strand.
GCTCAGATACTGCTACAGAAGCTTGATGAGGCTTCACAAGCTAAATGGGAAGAGAAATTGGACAATTTAGAGATGGCTCTTCAGATACCCAGATATGAAGAAGTCTCCTCGTTTCTTGAGCTTCGTTACCGTGCTTTGGAATCGATGAAATTTGCCCTAACAAACTATTCGTCATGTAAGCTGATGAATTCTTGTAGTAAGGTTGCTACCAGCAGATCAGCATTTCTCATAACCAGCCACAGTACGCACAGTTGCAGTTTTTGTAATGATCTTGAGCACACAATCTACAAATGCCCAAGATTCGCAAACATGTCTCCTAGTTTTCGCCTGAATGAGGTCCGAAAGGCTGGCTTATGTTTAAATTGTCTCAAGGGTGGTCATCAGTCGTGACAATGTGGCTCGCGCAGTTGTCGGGTCTGTGGAGTCAAGCATCATCTTCATCTCGGCCACTCCAGCACATCGCAGGCAGCAATTCCGCCCCATCAACAATCTTCAACATCAAGAGTACAGACCATCCCTCAGCCCTCAGCACCAGCCACTACTCTCTTATCCAAGGATCGGCACAGCGATGTTGTGCTCCTGGCTACCGCAGTGGTTCTGGCAAGGAATCGGTTTGGCGAGCTTGTTCCTTGTCGTGCCTTTTAGATTCAGGCTCTCATTATCTCATTATCATCATCTCATTACAGCCAGATTTGCGAATCTCCTGCAACTTAAGAGAACAAAATCGGTTGCATCTGTATGCGGCGTAGGCGATTCCAATGTTGCCATGGATGGCAGTAGCATTTGCCTCACTCTTCAAGCTCATGCATCTGAATATGCAACTAGCATAACGGCTATGGTAGCTACAAATAGAACTGGCAATACGAGCAATTGGAGCATACCGCAAAATATAGTGCTGGCAGATCCAGCTTTCCATAGACCGCAACGAGTAGATCCGCTTATCGGAGCTAGCCTGTTTTATGGTTTGCTCTGTGTGGGACAAATCAAGTTGGTGCCTGGACTTCCATTTTTACAGAAGACTCGTCTTGGTTGGGTTGTATCAGGTGGCGAGGCTCGCAACCACAACTCCGTGCTAATAGCTTCAAAGGCGCCTTCGGATCCGATTACAGACTCCTGTGCTGATATCGAGTTGGACAGTTTCGTTCGTCGCTTTTGGGAAGTTCAGCGCTGCAGCGATTCCATTGTAAAGTTCAGCAAGGAAGACTCAGACTGCGAAGCGCATTTTGCGAGACATTACAATCGATTGGCTAGTGGCCAATATACAGTACGCCTGCCTGTTAAGCTTAGTTGCGAGCTTCTTGGAGATTCTTATGAGCAAGCGCGACATCGGTTTCTCAATTTGGAGAAGAAATTGAGTCGTTTGCCGCATATAAAGTCTCAATACTCAGCATTTCTAAAAGAGTATCTTGAACTTGGTCACATGTCACGCGTTCCTCTAAATTCATTCCATCTATGCAGATATTTTCTTCCTCATCACTGCGTTCTGAAGGATGATAGCACAACTACCAAGCTTCGCGTCGTCTTTAATAGATCTGCATCTACAACAACTGGGCATTCGTTGAATGACATTCTAATGTGAGGTCCCGTCATTCAGCCAAAATTAGTCGATATATTATTGCGCTTCCGATCTTATCCAGTTGCACTCACCGGCGATATTTGCAAAATGTATCGTTGCGTGAAAGTACCTGAGCCGGACAGCTATCTACAATGCATTTTATGGAGGAATTCGCCAGATGATTAGCTTCGCACACTGGCTTGCAACATCGCGGCTGTCGTTAATTCACGCCCTTTAGTTTCGATTTCAGAGTACCCATCAAAGATAGACGTATTGACCCCTGCGCATTTTCTGAACGGTGGTCCTCCTTCATCCTTCAGTGAGACCAACCTGACAAGCCTCAATTTTAATCGTTTGGACACTTGGTAGCGCCTAAGCTATCTCCAGAAGGTGTTCTGGACTCGTTGGCGGGACGAATATCTCAACTTGTTTGGCTGTTGGCAACATAGTTCTTCTGAAGGATGAGAATCTACCTCCACTTAAGTGGCCACAAGCCAGAATAATCGAACTTATCCCTGGAGGTGATGGCGTTACACGGGTAGCCCTACTAAAAATTGAAGCTGGCGAGATTGGAACTAATCGTTAAGTAAATTCAATCGTTTAATAATTTAAAGCTATTCGAAAAATCTCGATAGCTCAACAATATTTATAGTCTGAAAGTTTTATGAAGATAGTTCAATCACAGGAAAAGTTATTAAACAATTAAGTTCCCATAGTAACCACACTGCAGCCAATGCGTGTTTATGCGTGCGTACGTATGTCTGTGCATATGCGAATAATTATTGAAATATCAGTTGCTCGAAGGGTTCAGGGGATTTCGTAGTCGAGCAGTGTCGCGCAGCGAGTTTCGATCGCACTTGAATTCTAGACGCAACTAACTTGTGTCTCTCAATTATTCTTTGTGCCTACTCTCGAACCTCACTCAGCGACAGCGACACAACGCTGTCGCCCTGCTGAAACGGTACTTCTTAAGCGACAACATGCAAATATTGGCTGATGCAATATGATGAAATCAATTCCTGGAACTTAGCCGAAAACTACAACCACACTCATACAATCTCATTACACACCAACACTACAACCACACGCATAAGTACGAAGGCACACAGAAAAGGGAAAATATGCGAGTAAGTAGTAAGCACAATTACAGTGCGTGCCAACATATTCTTCGACACGGCCATCCTGACTTTAACACGCCCTCGTGTATGAAATAATAACATTTAAGTCTTTATTTTCTTGTTTCTTTAAATTTCTTCTTTTCTTATTTTTTTTTTTTTTACAACCAAACGATATACATAATTCTATACAAAAATCAACTTTCCTATCATGTGATTTCTTAACTCGTATTAACTTATCATTCTAACAATACATTTCAATTCAATTCATACAAAACATCAGGTTTTATTACCAGAATACTTTAAAATAATTATAATTTTTATTTATTATTATTATTTATATTTCTTTTATAAGTAGTTTTGTCAGCATTCTTCTTTAAACATTATTTACTCCATTCCATTCAACATTATATAATCAAATGCCCCACACGCCATGATCAAAACTAACTTCAGTATGTTTTGCACTTGTGTTTGCATTATTATATAACCAAGTACTCTGCCATTTTCTTTGGCCAGCCTCTCTCTCTAGTGATTTCACTCTTCTTCACTCTCTTTAGTGACTTCTTCATTCTTATTTTTATTTTCACTGTCTTTACCGTCTTCAATTGTATTATCAATCTCAACAATATTATTATAATCATCACACACATTCAATTCTTCGGGCACTTGCCGCTCTGGAAATCTTCTTAGATCTTCATGAGCATATTTGTAATTTCGTTTACTAGTTAGATACCTTAAAATGTACCTGTCACCCTCTAGGACTCTGATTATTTCAAAAGGCCCCTTAAACTTTGAACTCAATTTAGTTTGATGCCTTTCTTCCCTTTTTAGTAGCACAAAATCTCCAACTTTGTGTCTAATTACTTTCGCCTTATTTTTATCAAATCGTTCCTTGTCATAAACTGCTGTAGCTAAAACATTCTTTTCAGCCTGTGCTCTTACGCTTGGCAGATCAATCTCATGCTCAATGACACTAGGTGGGAGTAAACCTAATGGGCGTGCTACCTTTCCCAATGGCATTTCTAATGGACTAGCCTTCGTCACACGGTTAGTTGTACAATTGATTGCCAACTGCACTTCTCCTAACACATTCTGCCAAGACTAAGTTCCAGTTTCGACCGCAGTCATCATATTTTTTAACGTAATCATGGTTCGTTCCATTTGGCCATTAGCTCGGCTAGTATCGATACTAATCAAATGCAAGTTTATTTTCTTATCTGCACAGAATTAATTCTTTGATTCTTTGCACTCTTTGCACCCGTAAAACACCTTCCTTCCTTCCTTCAGCTATTCGCTTTGGTACTCCAAACAAGTGAACAGCGGATTAAACAGCAACTTTATGCAACTTTCACTATCTAGTTTAAGGCTATAATTAAGATAGACATACTTGGTAAACGCGTCTACTTGAACGATAACATATTCCTTCTGATCACTTTTGCCACTTAGTTTTCCAGTTATATCGATATGGATAGTGTGCCAAGGAATATTGATTTTCGGTATTGGATGTAATTCTGCTTGTATTTTGCCTGATGATGATTTGGACATTTTACAAGTGATACAGCTATCAACTAATTTTCGAACATATTTTGCCATATTGTCAAACCAATAAAAATCGTAAGCTTTATCTAGATTCTTCTCCCAACCTAAATGCATTATTGACTCGTGTTTTTGATTTATAACGGACCATCTAAAGGCACGTGGCACCACTGGTAAACAACGTGTTCTGCCATTTCTTTGTATTTTCCGGTGAACAACTTCTGCCCTTAGCTCATAGGTTTTCGCAATGTTTTCAGCAAGAGAAAAATCTTTTAATTTATTCACAATTTCGGCTATGTCCGAGTCTCGACGCGGTTCAGCAATAAGCCAGTTGCTTGAAATTTCAGTCAGGTTAACTCCTTTCTCTTCAATCACCCTAACTGCGTAAGTAGGCTTTAACAAAAAAGGATTTCTTGACAAAAAGTCGACGTGCGCCATTCTTTTTCCTTCTCTATATTGAATATCAAATGTAAACGCCTGCAAATAAGCCCACCAACGTTGAGCTCTAGGGGTCAACTCTTTTTTACTTTTTGACGCCTTTAACGAGTTACAATCAGTAAACCTAGTAAAATTTCTTCCCAACAAATGATGTCGAAAATGTTTAATAGAGTTTACAACAGCTATAGTTTCCAACTCATAGAGTGATATCTTGACTCTGCAGGTGAAGTAGTTTTGCTATAGTATTCTATTACATGAGGTTTGTTGTAAATTTTGTGTAATAAAATTGCACCGTAGCCATCACAGCTTGCATCTGTATGCAACTCAATTGGATAATTTGGGTCAAAAATGATAAGCACTGGTTTACCAGTCAGAATAGAATAACCTTTTTCCGTATCTGCTCGTGTTCAGTTTTCCAAATAAATTTACTTTTCTCTGAAGTTAATAAGTACAACGGTTTCATCAACTGTGAAAATCCCTCAATAAATTGTCGGAAATAAGATGCCAAGCCAATGAATTGTCTAAGTGTTGTGACTGACTGTGGAGGTGGCAGAGCAGTCAACGCTACTATTTTCTGAGGATTTGGACGAATTTCACCCGCACTAATACTGTAACCTAAATATTGAATCGATGTTTTCAAAAAAGAACACTTTGTGATGTTGAATGAAAGTCCAGCCTCTGTTAAGGTGTTTAGAATAATTTCTAGTCTCTCTAACGCTTGACCTATCGTTGAGGCAATTATCAATATGTCGTCCATATAGACGATAACATACGAATTTGCTAATTCACCTAAAGCTTGCATCACTAAGCGTTGAAAAACAGAAGGTGCATTTTTAAGTCCGAACGGCATAGATAACAAGTAAGAAAGCTCTAGTCGAGACTGCTCGACTACGAGATCCCCTGAACCCTTGGAGCAATAGCTTTTTCAATAATTTTTCGCGTCTTTCTACTTATACAAGACACACGCACACACACACACACACGCACGGACACACAGGCATACATACACACACACGCATACACACGCACACATATATACACACACATACACACACAAGCATAAACACGCATGGGCTGCAGTGTGCGCTTACTATGAGAACTTAATTATACCCTGAACCCATTGAAAATGGGAAATCAGGGTATAATGGTTTTGTTAAAAGTATGTAACAGGCAGAAGGAGGCGTGGCAGACCTCACAAAGTATATATATTCTTGATCAGGGCGACGAGCTGAGTCGATTTGGCCCTGTCCGTCTGTCTGTCCGTCCGTCCGTCCGTCCGTCCGTATGTATGAACGCGTCGATTTCAGAAGATATAAGAGCTAGGACTTCAAATTTTTTTTTAAAATGTCCGTAATTACAGCGCGCATATCAAGTTTATCATTAAAAATCGATAACTCATCCCGATCTTTTTTTCTCGATAAAAAACATAACGAAAACCAGTTATAAAATTATATCTTCTACACCTTTATTGCTAGAGTCTGCAAATGTATGCAGTGGGCTGCAGTGTGCGCTTACTATGAGAACTTAATTGCTTAATAACTTTTTTTATGGACGTACGATCTTCATGAAACTTTCAGATTTTGATTATAACATGAATATGCATGTAATTGCTAAAGCCAAGTCTCTAGTATTTGAAATACGCTTTTTACAAAAGTGTGGGTGAGGGGGTGAATTTAGAGGTGGGGGGTAAATTTTAACAAAAACCGAAATTGTATAAATTGCATGTAAGCATACATTAAAAATTTGGAGACTCTAGCAATAAAGGTGTAGAAGATATAATTTTATAACTGGTTTTCGATAAGGTTTTTTATCGAGAAAAAAAGATCGGGATGAGTTATCGATTTTTAATGATAAACTTGATATGCGCGCTATAATTACGGACATTTTTAAAAAAAATTTGAAGTCTCTAGCTCTTATATCTTCTGAAATCGACGCGTTCATACATACGGACAGACGGACAGACAGACGGACAGTGCCAAATCAACTCAGCTCGTCACCCTGATCAAGAATATATATACTTTGTGGGGTCTGCCACGCCTCCTTCTCCCTGTTACATACATTTCAACAAAACCATTATACCCTGAAAATGGGTTCAGGGTATAAAAACGCATACTGACCATCAAGGGTCACAAACGCTGTATACTCGATTGAATCAGAGTGTAAAGGAATTTGATAATACCCACTGGCCATATCTAAACAAGTAAAGTAATTAACACCTTGAAGTCTATTTATTTGATCCTGTATAAGTGGCAACGGATACTTATCAGCCGCTGTATTCGAATTTAACTCTCTATAGTCTACTCAAAGTCTATCCGAACCATTTTTCTTTTTGACCAGCAATATGGGGCTTGCGTATGGTGAACAGCTTGGTCTAATTATGTTGCATTTTAACAATTCGTTAATTTGTTCTCTTACTAAATCTCGCTCGCATGGACTTAATCGATATGGCCTTCTTTGAACTGTCTTATTTGGATCGATTAATCTAATTTTCATTTCGCCAACTTTCACTTTAGTACCTGGAATGCCTTTTATAAAAGAATTTGAATACTTTGCCAATAATGAATTAAGTTTTATTTTATCTTGAGCGTCAAGATCGGTATCAATATCGGTCGGCTCACTGCCGGTACATAGATTAATTATTTTAGCTCTTGAAATCTTAAATTGATTTGATGAAACTACAATATCAAAACCTTGATTTAGTATTTCCCGACCAATGACAATATTGTTTTTCATTTGATCATCACTTATTACATAAAACAGAATTTCAATGCAATAGTCATCAATGTTTACACTACTTAATATTTGTACTGTACTACATATTCCACTACCGCCTAAGCCCTTTAGCATAACAACATTATTCGATCTTTTGCCAGAAAATTTGTTACTTATCTTTTTTTTCATTAGCGAGCACTCTGCTCCAGAATCGAAAGTGATTTCAAAAATTTGGCCTCTATGGTTCATGTACCCCTGTGGTGTCGCAACGCTGCACTGCTCCACTCGCTTTTCCTGGTTGAAGATCTTGTTTGTGTTAGCTTCCTTCCTTGGGCATTGGGTAGATATGTGGCCCAATACTCCGCACTTGTAGCATGTCACACTCGATTGTGCGCGGTGGTGAGCCTCTTGTCTGATACGTCGTTCATTAGCACTCGGAAAATGATTTTGTTGTTTCTTGAGTTTACATTCAATCATTTTATGGCCCACTTTACCGCAAAAGTGACACTCTATCGATGACTGGTTTTGCCGTTTAGAAAAAGTTTCGGACTGATGCTCCATAAAGCCACTCTTCCGTTTATTAAAAGTGAATGCTTTTAATTCAGACTGCAGCTCGCCTCTTGTTTGAATATTCGACGTGAAACTTAAACGCTGCAATCGGCTATCAAAACTTGCTAGCAACGCAAGAGTGACAGACACGGCAATCTCCTCAGTTTCGATTTGGCACCATTTCGTTGTCAGTTCCGTAACCATACGGCTTGCATGCTTGCAGCATATTTAAAAACATCGCGGCTGGCGTTTCTACAGTGTCAAAGCGCTGTATGAACAATTCTTTAAACTCGGGCCAGGTGATTTCTGCGTAACACACTTGCGAAAGCCATTGCGAAGCACTTCCCTCTAATGCTGAGGTTAAGGTCACGACCAACGCACTTCCCTTTAACTCATTTTCTTTTAGAATAATGTCAACGGTATTACACCACGATGATGCGTTGGCGCCCGACTTGTCTGGGTTAAATTTAGGCAGTTGCACTGATTTACTTTGCACTGTGTCCGTTGTTGTTGTTTGTAGAGCCCGCACCAGTTCAATTAAATTTGTATTTTGCAATTCCATTATGGCTTTCCAGAACGCATCTACTGTTGAAGGTAGAGGGCCAGATCCCAATTCTGATGTCGGAACAGTATTATTGTCGGTCATCGTTTCGCGTAGCGAATTTCGATCGCACTTGAATTCTAGACGCAACTAACTTGTGTCTCTAAATTATTCTTTGTGCCTACTCTCGAGCCTCACTCGGCGACAGCGACACAACGCTGTCGCCCCGCTAAAACGGTACTTCTTAAGCGACAACATGCAAATATTGGCTGATGCAATATGATGAAATCAATTCCTGGAACTTAGCCGAAAAATACAACCACACTCATGCAATCTCATTACACACCGACACTACAACCACACGCATAAGTACGAAGGCACACAGAAAAAGGAAAATATGCGAGTAAGTTAAGCACAATTACAGTGCGCGCCAACATATTAATACTACTTGCTTCGACATACAGTCTGTCAAGAATGAGTTGGCACACTGAAAAAAAATTGAATTTGTTGACTTTGGATGCAAATATCTAAGTCAATAATGCATAAAAATTATTTTTTTCAAATAGGAATATGTTTAATATTATTTCATTAATTTAAATATAAAAATAGAAAGCATAACATTCAATATGTAAAAAAAAAAATCAACAAAAACAAAGAATACTCATAAATAACAGTGTCAATAATGTGTTGGCACTGAGCGCTTTGCACATCTGCTTTGCTCTAATTCTTAGAAGTAACGGTATTTTACTGTTATCTGTTGATATTTTCTGCATCTATGAACGTTTTCTTTTACATTTCTTGCCATTTGATTGTCAATTTTCGCTAGTTACGCATTTAAGCACAAATTTCATATTTTTTTAAAATGCCTGGAAAGCGATTAAGCTTTGAGATGGTGCAGCTCATCTATTACAACCACGAGATGGGCAAATCCGTTCCAGAATTGATGGACATGTTTTCTGTGCCCAGGAGAACGGTTTATAACGTTATAAACCGGGCCGAAAAAGAAAATAGGCTGCTTTTAAAGACGGGAGGAGGGCCGAAAAAAAAGATCACTGGACGAGTAGAGCGTCTTATTCTCAGAAAAGTGAACGCTAATCCGCATATTTCTGTAAGATGTCTTGCTAAAGAGCTGAAGCAAGAATGTGGCATAGATGTCTCACATGAAACGGTACGCAAAGCCCTCATGAGCCATGAGTACAGTTCGAGAGTAGCGCGGAAAAAGCCTCTGTTATCAAAAGCAAATATCGAAAAGCGTTTAACTTTTGCTGTTAACATGGCTTGTTACCCCGCAGAATATTGGGAGGACGTCATATTCTGTGATGAAACAAAAATGATGCAGTACTATAATGATGGTCCTCCCAGGGTATGGCGCAAGCCATTAACGGCTCTTGAAAGCAAAAATATTATTCCCACTATTAAATTTGGCAAATTATCGGTGATGATATGGGGGTGTATATCAAGCAAGGGAGTCGGAGAAATTGCATTCATTGAAAGCACAATGAATGCAGAGCAGTACCTCCAAATTTTGAGAGCAAATTTGAGAGCAAGTGCGGCTAAATTCGGCTTTCTGAATGGCAACAAGCCAAATTTTAAATTTTATCAGGACAACGATCCGAAGCATAAAGAACTCACTGTTCGCACTTGGCTGCTGTACAACTGTGGCAAAGTGATTGACACACCCCCCCAGAGCCCTGACCTTAACCCGATTGAGCATGTGTGGGCATACTTGAAGAAGAAAGTTGGAAAAAGGAATCCTAAGAGCCGCACACAACTCAAATCAGCTATAATTGAGGAGTGGGAGAAAATCCCTCTTGATTTAATTAAAAACCTTATAGCTTCTATGAAAAAACGCCTTCAACATGTTTTAAATGCCCAGGGAGGCCACACAAAATATTAAAATTATGTTAATTAATCATATTTTAGCTTTAATTTTAAGTTAAGATTCATAGATTGTAAGTGTGCCAACACATTATTGACACTGTTATTTATGAGTATTCTTTGTTTTTGTTGATTTTTTTTTTTTACATATTGAATGTTATGCTTTCTATTTTTATATTTAAATTAATGAAATAATATTAAACATATTCCTATTTGAAAAAAATAATTTTTATGCATTATTGACTTAGATATTTGCATCCAAAGTCAACAAATTCAATTTTTTTTCAGTGTGCCAACTCATTCTTGACAGACTGTATATATATTCTTGATCAGGGCGACGAGCTGAGTCGATTTAGCTCTGTCCGTCTGTCTGTATGTTTGAACGCGTCGATCTCAGAAGATATAAGAGCTAGAGAAAATGAAATTTTCTTCCTAGGTCCGTGTATAGCACGCGCATATCGAATTTACCCCCACCCTTAATTCACCCCCTCACCATCACTTTTGTAAAAAGCGTATTTCAAATACTAGAGACTTGTGCTTAGACAATTACATGTATATCCATGTTATAATCATAATCTGAAAGTTTCATGAAAAAAGTACATCCTCAAGGAAAGTTATTGAACAATTAGGTTCCTATAGTAAGCCACCACTGGAGCCAATGCGCGTTTATGCGTGCGTGCGTATCTCTGTGTGTGTGCGTGTGTGTGTGTGTATGATGTGTGTGTATATGTGTGTGTATGCGTGTGTGTGCGTGTTGTGTGTTTTTTTATACTCATTCACGAAAGTGAATCAGTATATTGGTTTTGTGCAATGTCCGTCTTGCTGTCCGTCCGTCTGTCCGTCTGTCCGTCTGTCCGTCCGTCCGTCTGTCCGTCTGTCCGTATGAACGCAATCTATTTCGGCGCTATTGAAGCTAGAGACTTGAAATTTGGAACACATACTCGTGTATATCTCCGATTTATAAAGTGTTAAAATTTTCCCGATCCGCCCACTAGGGGCGTGGCAAATCGGAAAATGCATTTTCCGATATACCAGAAATCATGTTTGTTGAAGAGCTAGAAAGCTGAAACTTGGTATGTAGGTCCGCGTTGACCACCCAAGATCACGAGCTATGGCGGATATATCTACGCCCATTGGGGGCGTGGCAAATCGGATAAAACTGTATCTCCTAAAGTTGTAAACCTAGAATGCTGAAATTTCGCACGTCAGCTAATGGTATGATTCTATAAAGTCTGAAGATAAATTATAAGTCTACGCCCGTTGGGGGCGTGGCAAATCGGACCTGAAGATATAGTGATTTTTTAAATTCTCCTATATTTTGGACACTATTGATGGCAGAGACCTCAAATTTTGTATATATACTCGGACTGATCACCCAAGACCAAAAAGTTTTGTCGGATATATGTCCGCCCACAGGGGGCGTGGCAAACCGCAAAAGTTTATATCTCCTAAAGTATAATAGCTAGAAGCTTCAAATTTGGATAGTTGAGTTACTGGTAGCCTCCTCTATCGATTCCCCAAAAATAATTTTTACGCCTCTTTAGGGGCGTGGCATATCGAAAAATACCCTGTAATTTTCACATTTTTTTAGGGTAAGCATTCAAACTTTGCAGTTAGGGTAACGTTATCTCTTTCTAAAAACTGACCAAAAATGAGGTGTCTACGCCCAGTTGGGGCGTGGCAAATCGGAAAAACCTGTATATTCTACAGTATTAGAACGAAACTTAACTACTAAATTGTTGATGGGATGTGAATGAGTATTCCGCAGTCGGTAACGCCCGACTGCAACGTTCTTACTTGTTTTTTTTAATTTGTTTATTGACAATCTTATTATATTACAAGTTGCAAGTTGAGTGGTGGCTTGGATAGCGCGCGATGCTTGCGGGACGGCCGTAAAGCATTGCTTCGCAAGCACTATGCGCTACCTTAGCAGGGCACAGCTCGCCTTCTTATTCGCTCGACTCTGCTGAGCTCCATCATCACTGTGGCCGCGAAGGTGCTTGTTAGTTCCCAAGCTTCCTCCGATTCCAGCATGGCGTTGACTATGTTGTCCGCTCTGATGGAGTGGCCCAGTGTCTCTACCAGACGACGCCTCTCCTCCAGGAACCGCCAACATACGAAAAGGATGTGGCTGGCGTCTTCCACATGCCCTCGCCTGCACCAGGGGCACTCGTCAGTTTCCTCGTGACCAAAGCGCTTCAAATAGCTCCAAAAGCATCCATGGCCCGAGAGGATCTGCGAAAGGTAGAAGTTAACCTCGCCGTATTTGCGGTTAACCCATGGTTCGAGCTCCTGGATGAGCTTGTGCGTCCACCGCCCTTTAGCTGAGCTATTCCACTTCCTTTGCCATCGTGCAATGCTGTTCGCCCTGATAGAGCTGTGTCGCACAGGCGCGTGCGAGTTCCGCTCCACGGCTTCGGCGACCAGGTACTCCAGTGGCACCATTCCGGCTATGACAAGCGCTGCATCATCGGAGATAGTCTTGAAAGCGCAGCTGACTCTGATTGCGCTCAGTCTGTAGATCGCGCAAATATCCCGGCTGTAGCTCGGCGTTGCCATCGGTCTTGACCATATTGACGCAGCATAGAGGATGACAGAACTAATGACGCTCATTAGAAGAAGACGTCGTTGCTGTTTAGGTCCCCGCGTGTTAAGCATAATTCTTGAGAGAGCTCTACAAGAATCAGCTGCCTTTTTATGCACATATTCTAAGTGCTCGCGGAAAGTTAATCTTGTGTCTAACATGACGCCAAGATACTTAATCGCCCTCTTTGACGCGATGCTGACGCTCCTATCCTTATATTGGCAGTCTCCACGGATGACTTCCGTCTTGTGCGCCGCTAGCTCGAGCCCAGCTCCTGTCAACCAGCTTCGTATGCGATTGATACTTTCGCTGCACACCTGTATCTTTAAGCTCCTTGCCTATGGCAACGACAACCACATCATCAGCAAAGCCAATGGTGTGCGCACCTGCTGGTACTTCCAAGCGCAGTACGCCACCGTACATGATATTCCATAGGAGAGGCCCCAGCACTGAGCCTTAGAGTACTCCAGCTGACACTGTATGAGTTTGGGGACCCTCACTCGTGTTGTATACCAATGTTCTTCCTCTGAAGTAGCTCTTTATTATCTCTTTTAGTTATTTAGGGATACTTTATTGTGACAGCGCATTCAGTATCATATCCCAACTAGCTGTGTTAAAGGCGTTCTTAACATCCAGGGTCGCGATGATGCAGTATTGCTTCGTCCCGTGCCTCCATCTGGTGCCTTGGATGGCGGAAGTTGCCAGGCCAACAACTTTTTCTAGAGCATCTGTTGCTGACCGGGCCTTCCGGAATCCAAATTGGTGATAGACCTCCGGCGCTAGCAGTCTCCAGTCCAGAGCAGATCAATTTCTCAAACACCTTTCCTATGGTGTCTAAGAGGCAGATCTGTCTGTATGAAGATGGCTCGTCTGGTGGTTTGCCAGCCTTGGGTAGCAATACCAGGTTCTGGGTCTTCCATTTTGTAGGGAACATCTCTTGTATTAAGCATTGCCCAAATGGCCTTTTTCAACTGTCTTCTAGCTGCCTGGTAAGCTAATTGTTTTTCGAAAAACGTAGACCCTCCGCGAGCCCGTTGGTAGCTTCTTCTCGCCTGGATGCATGTGCGACGAATGTCACCTATTTGTGCATTCCACCAATACGTAGGCTCTTGTTGTCGCGTGAACTGCTTGCGGCGTAACATGTTGCTATTGCAGGCACTCTGTATTTGGGCTACCATTTGGCATGCTCTGGCCTCAGCATTACCAATTGTGCCCAGAGACTGAATGGGCTCTGAAAAGACCGCGGGGTCAAAAGTATCCAGCCGATACGACTCCCTCCACAAGGTTGACGCCCTGGCAGGTGGTTCACCTATTGTGAATAGAAGTGCCGTATGATCGCCGCCCGTATAGCTATCGCAGTGGCTCCATGTTGTTTCCCGAACGAGGGATGAAGTGACAAAAGTAATGTCAATTACAGATCCGTATCCAGCCCGACTGAAGGTGAACTTGTAGCCAGTGTTGAGCAGTGCAACATATAGTGTCGCGAAAATCTTCAGTAAGATACAGCCTCTGACATTTGTTGTGTGGCTACCCCATTCTAACGCCCATGAGTTAAAATCTCCTGCTATAATGGCCTTCCGACCCCTAGCATCCTCGGCAAGCTCGTCAAGCGCCGTTGTGAAATCACTGAGCTGCATGCTGGGGGCCAGGTAGCAGCTGTAGGGCCATGGGCTGCCGTATTGGCCACGTACGAGCCCATTAAATGACTTAACATTCGAAAGATCATTCGTTGTGTTGCCACATACCCATTAGCCATTAGCATCTGTTGCCCATGTCCTAGGGCAGCTGGTTCTACAGTGGTGAGGCTCACTGAGAAATGTTACGTCTATACATTTTTCCCTTATGGTCTGCTCTAGAAGATCTTGGGCAGCAAAACAATGATTTAAGTTAAGCTGAAGGAACCTTAACATTTCATTTTACGAGCTGCCTCGCGGTAGGATGGGCACTTGAAGCTGCCTGCTGAGTGGTCCGTCTGCTTTTCACCTTTCCGGATGCAGAGGCTACATTTTGGTGGCTTAGTGCATGCTTTTGCACTGTGACCCATCTCTCCACACCTGAGACAGGCGCCCTTTAGGTCACAGTCGCTGCCGCAGTTTGCTGCCATATGACCGTAATCAAGGCACTTGAAACATCGTTTAGGCTGATCCACGGCGCGGACACGGCATACAAACCATCCAATTTTGATTTTGGACAGCTCGAGCAGAGTTTTGGCTTTCCCAATTGGGAGAACAACTGTAGCTCTTTGCTGTCCACCAAAAGCCGGTCGAAGCGACTTCGCTGGTTTGTCTAACGACCGGCCTTGTTTGAAGTTTCAGCTGTAGCCCGTAGAGCCATTGGTTCTCTTAGGTTCGCTGCACTTCCATTGGGCCTCGGATTTTTTGAGGGAGTTTACCTCTATTCGCATCTCCCCTCGACTGCTTGGGAGTATTGCTACCTACTGAAGCACTAATGCTCGCTGCCTTAACATTCTCGCCTACTTTTTTGAGTGGCGTGGTCTGCACCTCACAGTTTTTAACCGATCGGTTACAGAACGCTTCGGCCGTCTTGTGAAGATTGACCAACCTAGCCAACTCCTCTCTCATTAGGGCGTTAATATACCGCTAACCCCCAAAGAAGGCAGTCAAGCCCTCTAGAGTAACTCCTATTTGGGCAAACGGTTCTTTTAGTGAGTTGGGTGCCTGGCACTCAGCCACTCGGGACTTAAAAGTCGACGGCTACGGCAGCGCCTTCTGTTGTTGCTGCGGTGATCGGTGCAGCGAGGAACGACGCGCGAAAGCTTGCAGCTCGTCTTCCATCCTGGCATCCATTTTTTGCTCCGACTACAACGACGTGAAGCCTGTAGTGGGCAATGGCTACTAATATAATTTGAGTTTACAGACCGCAGTATCTTAAACTCAGCTTAACTACAACAATAGCCCGAAAGTATGCAAGACTGCATGTGTGTGCATGCATGCGTGTGTGTGTGTGCGTGCGTGTTTCTTGTGTAAGCTGAAAGACGCGAAAAATTATTGAAATAGCTATTACTCCAAGGGTACAGGGGATCTCGTAGTTGGGCAGTCTCGACTAGAGCTTTCTTACTTGTTTTATATGAATAAAAAATGAATGCTTTGCAATTGCACAATTCTACGTTTTAATTTTTCAAAAATGAGCAGATAAAATTTTTATTTCACGTTGGGTCAGATAAGCTGTGAGCCACTGTATGGCACGCACGCATTAACAGGCCTGTGCTGCAGTGTCGGCTTACTATGGGAATTTAATTGTTTGCTAGCTTTTCTTGTGGATGTACTTTGTTCATGAAACTTTCTGAACGAATACACTTGACTATGATGGTGTTTAGTTTCGTATTGATCTTTATTCTTCTGAGCCTGGGTATATACCCAGATTCATACATATTTTCAACCCTTAAATCTTGTGCGTATATCAGAGCTCGCAAATGAGAGTTGATCGCTTTTTCGTATATGCAGACACAATCTCGCTCTGATCGGCACTCTGTTTGTTTAGGATCGGTTTCGGTCAGACGCATTGCAATGACTCATTCGTGCGACGCTCTCAAATAACAGTCGCGTAAAGACTAATACGATTTTCGCCCACACAAAGACTCTTAGCAAAAGACTGTTTGACTAAAAAACTCAACAAAAATGATCTTTGCCTACGTGTGCATGAAAATACAAGCATACATACATAAAAGAACACAACAAACGCGTGTGATTAACCATACATACGCATAAGAACGTTTGCTTCATTTAACTCAGGCAAACGATCAGTGACTGACTTGAGCGAAACGAAAACAGATATAACAGTATCGCTCAGAGCGTGAGCAGACCTAAGCCAGTCAGTTTCTGTCTGAGTCTTTTTGATTGTGTCAGTGAAAGACACTTATTTGCATACAACGAAAAAGTGTCAACAGTTATTTGCGAGCTATGGTGTCTATTGCTGAGTGTGTAAGGTCAGCATTGGGCAATTACATATTCTTATCTTATCGCTGAGTTTGTAAGACTCCGCGTGAGTCTATTAGTTATTCTTATCCTATCTGGACTTGCAAGGGTTAGTGTTCATTTGTCTATTTATAGAGTCCGTACACTGACCTTTATCTTTTCCTAGCGCACTACCTGCTAGTCGTTGAGTGCCTCGGAGGCATGGAAATATTTCCATTGGTCAAACTTCAAATTGGATATCTGTTTATGTATCTTCAGCGATACTTAACGTCGATGTTGAAGTTGTAGCAGAAAGTCGATTCTCGTCCGTATCTTCTATGTGCTCCGGATACTTTATTGAGCTCTTGTCTGCACTTATATTTGGATTTATTGTTGCCCTTCACCTTGTTCTATAGTTTTAGTGATATTTACTACCACGTGGAGGCTTGCCGGCGGGCTGAAATCCCACTTTTTGAACACTATTGCATCCAAAGCAGCCTGATATGCTGTCATCTCATCAGCTGTGACGTTGTCATTGTTATTGGAGGGGCTCACGAGCTTGCAGATCCTGCCTTTATAATTATCCTTCAGCTGTTTTATGTCTACTGGAAAATAACGTTTGTAGCGTTTTCATAAACAGTTCCACGCTGCATTGTAGTTACCTATTCCAATTAAGAAATGGGTGGTAACTCGTTGAGATACATTTTCAGGTAGATCAAATTTGTCTTGACGCTGATATCCTGCCTGTTGTGTATTAAACTGGATCACCGCTCGAAGAACGTTGGCCACGTCCTGGGACTTCCATAAAAGTATGGAAGTGTCGATCTCGGTTGTTTCGGAGAGTCTTCTTTTATGTATTGCAAGTCCTCTAATTTCCTGTAAAGTTTATTTAACAGTTCCTCGAGGCTGCATTGCAGTTCTTCTATTTCATTGCTGCAGGACTTTTTTCCATCGGAAAGATAACCTCTCGCTGTAGGATAGAATATCTTCCTGGATGTTGTGCTCCACGATGGCACACTTTTGCCACTTCCTTTCTTAATCCTAAGAGATTTTTTATCCACAAGTTTTACCAACTCTTCCATTGGGCTCGAGCCACCAAATGGAAACATGTCTTGCTTTGATGTTTCCGGTCTCGTTTCCCATAAAGTTGTTCTGTGTTTATGGCGTGGTCGGAAACTTCGACTTTCATGAACTCTTTGTACGTCCTGATTTCTGCGATTAGTCCATGGTTGACGACACCCATAAATAATTAAAGAGAAGTCTCTAGTATTTGAAAAACGCCTTTTACAAATGTAGGGGTGAGGTGGTGGACTTAGGTGGACTAAATATATTGGAGATATAATTAAATAGCTTATTTTCAATAATGTTTTTAATCGATACAAAAAATAACGGGAGGAGTTATTGATTTTTGGATATAAACTCGATATGCGCGCTATATTTACGGAGATTTTAAACAAATTCAAGTTCCTAGCTCTTATCTTCTGAAATCGACGGACAAGTCCAAATCGACTCAACTCGTCGACCTGATATATATATATTTTTTTGGCAGTATTGATGCTATAGATGTATATACTCGGGCCCGAGGGCGTGGCAAACCGTAAAACGTTATATCTCCTACAGTTTATGAGCTAGAAGCTTCAAATAGCGTCAGTGGGATGAAACTAGTTCGCGTAAGACTTAACGGATTACAGAGGAAATGTTAGTTCCTCTGAGGTGTTTCTCTTGATAAAGAGGATTATAGGATCGCATCCTTGATAGCATAAAATTATTGTATTTTTTTTTTTATTTATTTATAAAAACATATGCGGAACACATTAAACAACATAGTACTAATCCTAAGGAGTCAAATTAACGCACATGCATATTAGTGGGCTTGATAAAACATTAAAAGCATCTAATTCTTTTCGAGAGAGATTACTTCTAGTCCACATCCGTATATAAATAAACACTGATTTGTTTTAAGAATTCCTTTGATATCGGATAAGCATGTAAAGCCAATACGGGTGTGCTGTAAAGTGTTTAAGTTTAGCTTATAAATTTGTTTATCCATGCTACATGTATATGCATACAATTCTGTTTTTTGACAAGCGTCCTGTAATGAATGTAGGGACATAGCAGTTATTTGAGCATTGTGTATCGGCGAGATTTCTGCGCTTTTTAAAATACTCAAGTTAGTTGTTTCAATTATGGTGTGTTTTATCACTTCATCGTCTCCTCCAGTTAATATGTGTATATATGAACCATCATAAAGCGTTTCAAAAACATTGATACTGGCAGCATGTAGCTGTTGTTCAAATCTTTTTATATGAAGTCTTTTGTCAAAACCGTAAAGCATTCCATTAGTGGTTGTGGTAAGTAATAAATTATGATTATTTAAAGTCTGCATCTGTATCGGACATCGTTTAATATCAATCTCGAAATCTAAGAAAAGCTGTAATGGGTTTTCTAGTTCCCATTGAAGCAAACGGATTTTTCCGTCAGAACTGGCAACGTAAAGAGAAAATTTCCCGCACTTTGAGTTTTGTAAAACACTAATTGTCATTAGTCGAGCATCAAGTGAGGCGTTATTGCCGTCACTGTTTAATCGTACTGTGTGCGAGCACAGTTCACTTACGACTGGTCCATTTGGGTCAAGTTTATTAATACATAATTGCGCCCGCCCTCCAACTGAGAAGATCAGCCAATAGATACCATCATTTTCAGGATTAACAGGATATAATACTAGATGTCGTACGCTTGAAATGTGCGTATGTAATTCAGCACACAGATGAAATGATTGACCAGTGATTCGACTTATTTTTATAATATTGTCGTCACCAGCTGATACAATATATGTCTGAGAATAATTTTTATGCTCAACAATTTGTATAATATTACAACTTCTTATATGCCATTTATTTCGCAAAATCTGACAAAAGGCTCCAGACCATTTATTGTAAAGCTGTTCACGGTGATGAAATACATGTTTTTGCTTAATATATATTATGTCAAGTACTTCATTGTTTAACTTATAATCCCAACAGCGATGACCTCCCCCGCATTGAAATTGTAAAATCACGCCATTTTCATGGGACCATACCACAAAATGATTATCATTGAATCCAATCAGTACATCTACTGTTGGTATTGCTTCTATCCAAGTTAACGGTACCGTCTGACGTTGTAAAATTGTTAATCTGTATTCAGTTAGACTTAAAGACATAACTTTTAAAGTGGATTCATGCGCAGCACTTATTATGTATGCAAATTTGTCATCAATCCTTAACAGTTTTAGGACAATAGATCCCATGTTGCCATGCAAGTCTTTAAGCACATGTTTTATTTGTAATTGTGGTGAGCTTTCTCGTGCGACAATCATAACTTTTCCATTACGGCAACTCATTAATAAACAATTTGAGTTAACAAGTATTGCAGATGTAATCCAAGATTTACGACAAGTGCTGATCTTTATATTACTATCAACTTCCATATTATTTCCTTTCAGTAAAAGGCAGTTTCCATATTCATCAGATATTAAATAGAGGTCTTTGCTAAGAAAATGAAATGATTGAATAAGACCTTCAAGCTTTATTCCATCATATATTAGTTCAATATACCCTGTATCCACGTTATAGTTTAAAAGTGTGATACGTTTATAGCCACAAGTAGCAATTAATCCGTCGCACGCAGCTAAAACTGTGCACTTATATGAAGGAAAGATGGAAACTGGTTCCCAAATTTGTCTTTTTTGCAAATTCATAAGTCGCATGTAGAATAGGTGATTTTTATTGCTTAGGGCAATGATGGTGCTGTCAGTAAGATATTTAATTTTTACCAAATATTCATTAGATAATCCCATATGCATTAGTTGCTCTGAATGGTCTTGATTTGGACTTAATATGTTTTTTAGATTATATGCATATATATTTCCAGTTGAACCAGTGCTATATAGGTTTGCAGAAACATGATCAAAAGCAAGGCGCCATACTGGTGCTCCAAACTGCTGACGTCGTTTAAATAACATTTCACCTGTTTGACTCCAAACACATATATTAGAGTCCTCACCACCGCTTATAACAAAAATTTGGCCATCTATAAAATACAATGATTAATTTAATGCAGCTATTTTATAAAGTCTACTTACCGTACTTTGCTATTATAGCACAAATTACACGTGCAGTATGTCCAAAGCAACTGAATGAGGGTTTTACAGACGATGCATCAAATTTTATACCTGGATTAGTTACTAGTTTCCAAAACTTTAAAGAACGGTCATCGGAGGTAGTTACCAATAACTGAGCTGCTAAATTGAAGTCAATAGAAAGCACAACACCATTATGCGCCTTAAGACGCATAAGAAGTGGATATATGATGGAACGTGTACTAATATTAAAATTAACAGGAGAATGTGGCTGCCAAATGAGTATTTCTCCAAATCCATTTCCACTTATTATAATAAGCTTGGTATAGCTGTTACCATATAAACTTGTGCTATATAACATAGAATAATCAGTACACCTCGCTAGCTCTAAAATACTACATTCTCCAAATTGCAAATTACTCGTATTATCATATTGTAAACGCAAAAGCGAACTATGAGCCATATGTAAAGCAAATTGACAGCCTTCTTCGTTCTTTATAAAAATAGCTGCATTGATCCAGTCCTTTGTCTCACCTTCATAAATTAATATAAAGATATCTTTCTGACTTAGATCATATTTATAAAGAGAAAACTCATTTTCGGCGTAAAGTAATAGCAGCCCTGTAAGCTCACATTTTCGGTTACATACAGAGCCGTGTATTTTTTTATAATGCATTTTATTTGTTACGCGTATCACCGACCTATTTCTAAGGAAGAACGCTTGACTGCCAATAGCTAAAAATAAAAACAGGTAACTACATGTATAAAAGCTACTTTTAATTATTATAACAAACCAGTAAATAGCGAGTTATTCGAAATATTCAATAACAATGCATCCGTAAATAAAATCTGTTTTTCACACATCTTTGGATTTGAAAAGGTTTTTATATGAAAATGGCTTTATTTTAATACAGCTGTCACTAGTGATGTAAAAAATCATCGATGTATCGAGCATCGATGAAAACATTATTACCAATTTTTAACGATGTTTTCTCTGACACCGATGTTGAACGATGCATCGATGTTTTGCAAAACATCATTATCTGCGAATGCAGTTAGCCCCATTTGAAAGCAACCTTTTTATACCCTGAACCCATTTTCAATGGGAAATCAGGCTATAATGGTTTTGTATAAAGTACAAAAAGTATATATATTCTTAATCAGGACGACGAGCTAAGTCGATTTGGCCCTGTTCATCTGTCTGTCCGTCCGTCCGTATGTATGAACGCGTCGATCTTAGAAGATATAAGAGCTAGAGACTTGAAATTTTTTTCCTAGGTCCGTTTATAGCATGCGCATATCGAGCTTTGCTTTAAATATTTTGTTATCGATTAAAAACATTATCGAAAACTAGTAATAAATTTGTATCTCCTACACCTTTAACGCTAGAGCACTGACCAGAGAACACATAGACTAGACATGTAGAACAAACTTTTTCAACACCGAAAAAATGCGCTGAACGGACCGGACAACTTCGTATTTGGTCGGCTCGGTCTTCTGAGGCTCAAGCAGTGAAAATAAGGCAAGACAAAATCAGTGTGCTGCGACTGCTGCCGCGAAATGCACGCATTACAAAGTAAAGCACGGCTATGCGCTCTTTTTCCCTTACTCACTCTCTCCCTCTCTTTATGCTCTCTCTCTCTCTCTCTCTATATGGTCTCTCAAATAGCAGCAGCGCACAGAAATTGAATATTGTTCGCGACGATCCCAGCTCTTTCCTCTTGAGTGAAGGGTATACCGAAATCATAAAAGCATTTGTCACGCTCATGCAAACAAAATGTAAGCCTTTCGATGGTTATTCGTGGGAAGGGTATGAAAGCGTTGATACGCATAAACAATATTATTTCGCGATGGGCAAGTACACACACACTTGTAGTCCCTTGCTACATGTATGAGCATTTGTGACCTGCGTGCGTTACTCTTGCTGCTTGTAGCAATTTTAAAGCCCAGCATTTGCATTTGGTCGGTCTTACGGACTGTCATAACCACTTTAAACAGATGTACTATGTATGAACATACATACATATGTATATAAGTACATTTATATATTATTATTGCTAATCATGTTTATAAATGTGTTTATATCCGTAAATAATTATATATAATTAAAATTATTTTATACACATTTTCAACCGAAAAAATTATCGTAAAACACTACTAACTTTATTAAATGCTTTGCAATATATGAAATACACATGTCATATTATACTCAAGCTTTACTCATTATTGTCAAAAATTTCTAATTAAGTCATAATGACCCATTTGATAGTCACCCTACGATTCAAATCATACAAAATTTACAAACTACTAAATCCAGAGACAATTAGCTTGCCATCCCATACAAGCATACACATACACAAATGTATGTATGCATGTGCTCACTTCACAAGGCAGACCAACGGCAAATTTTGGGCTGATGATAGACGAAAATACTGAGAAAGAATTGAGTTTCGCGACGCACGCACACAAAAGCACATACACGTAGCAAGGATGTAAATGTGTGTGTGCATGCTCGTTGCGAAAATGTATTCTTTCTGTGTAGAACAGGCTGTGGAAATTGTAAAGCCCAAAATTTGCCGTTGGTCTGCCTTGTGAAGTGAGCACATGCATACATACATTTGTGTATGTGTATGCTTGTATGGGATGGCAAGCTAATTGTCTCTGGATTTAGAAGTTTGTAAATTTTGTATGATTTGAATCGTAGGGTGACTATCAAATGGGCCATTATGACTTAATTAGAAATTTTTGACAATAATAAGTAAAGCTTGAGTATAATATGACATGTGTATTTCATATATTGCAAAGCATTTAATAAAGTTAGTAGTGTTTTACGATAATTTTTTCGGTTAAAAATGTGTATAAAATAATTTTAATTATATATAATTATTTACGGATATAAACACATTTATAAACATGATTAGCAATAATAATATATAAATCAGAGCTTGCAAATGAGAGTTGAGCGTTTTTTCGTTTATTCTCTTTCTCGCATCATACCCAAAAAAAAATTGTGTAGACACGTCTCTCTCTGAGCGTCACTCTCTTTTTTCTTTAGCATCTGTTTCGCTCAGACGCAATGCGATCACTCATTCGTGAGACGCTCTCACATGAGTGTCGCGTAAAACTAACACGATTTTCCCTCACACAAAGCTTCTCAGCAAAAAACACTTTGACTCACAAACTCAGCAGAAAATGTTTTTGCCTTCGTGTGCATGTAAATACACGCATACATACATACAAAAAGAACGCAGCAATCGCGCGTGATTACCCATACAAACGCAACTTACCGTTACTTCTTTAACTCAAGCAAACGATCAGTGTTTGACTTGAGGAAACGAAAACAGAAACAACTATCTCCCTCAGAGCGCGAGAGAGCTAAGCCAGACGCGACAAAAACACTTTCTGTCTGAGTTTTTTTGACTGTGTCACTGAAAGACACTTTTTTGCAGACAACGAAAAAGTGTTAACAGTTTTTTGCAAGCTATGATATAAATGTACTTATATACATATGTATGTATGTTCATACATAGTACATCTGTTTAAAGTGGTTATGACAGTCCGTAAGACCGACCAAATGCAAATGCTGGGCTTTAAAATTGCTACAAGCAGCAAGAGTAACGCACGCAGGTCACAAATGCTCATACATGTAGCAAGGGACTACAAGTGTGTGTGTACTTGCCCATCGCGAAATAATATTGTTTATGCGTATCAACGCTTTCATACCCTTCCCACGAATAACCATCGAAAGGCTTACATTTTGTTTGCATGAGCGTGACAAATGCTTTTATGATTTCGGTATACCCTTCACTCAAGAGGAAAGAGCTGGGATCGTCGCGAACAATATTCAATTTCTGTGCGCTGCTGCTATTTGAGAGACCATATATAGAGAGAGAGAGAGAGCATAAAGAGAGGGAGAGAGTGAGTAAGGGAAAAAGAGCGCATAGCCGTGCTTTACTTTGTAATGCGTGCATTTCGCGGCAGCAGTCGCAGCACACTGATTTTGTCTTGCCTTATTTTCACTGCTTGAGTCAGAAGACCGAGCCGACCAAATACGAAGTTGTCCGGTCCGTTCAGCGCATTTTTTCGGTGTTGAAAAAGTTTGTTCTACATGTCTAGTCTATGTGTTCTCTGGTCAGTGGCTAGAGTCTCCAAATTTTAAATGTATACTTATATCACTGACCAGAGAACACATAGACTAGACATGTAGTACAAAGTTTTTCAACACCGAAAAATCTGTCTCCTAGGGCCTATCAATTTCGAATTTGCTCGGCTCTTCACTTTTAGGTTGGGGCTACGAAAATATACGAAAGCACAATCATGCGCTCGCTATGCTCAATGTTTCCCTTGCTCTCTCTCGAGGCTCTCTGCTCTCTCGAATGTGTATATGTATGTATCAGAGCTTGCAAATGAGAGTTGAGCGTTTTTTCGTTTATTCTCTTTCTCGCATCATACTCAAAAAAAATTGTGTAGACACGTCTCTCTCTGAGCGTCACTCTCTTTTTTCTTTAGCATCTGTTTCGCTCAGACGCAATGCGATGACTCATTCGTGTGACGCTCTCACATGAGTGTCGCGTAAAACTAACACGATTTTCTCTCACACAAAGCCTCTCAGCAAGAAACACTTTGACTAACAAACTCAGCAGATAAAGTTTTTGCCTTCGTGTGCATGTAAATACACGCATACATACATACAAAAAGAACGCAGCAATCGCGCGTGATTACCCATACAAACGCAACTTACCGTTACTTCATTTAACTCAAGCAAACGATCAGTGTTTGACTTCAGGAAACGAAAACAGAAACAACTGTCTCCCTCAGAGCGCGAGAGAGCTAAGCCAGACGCGACAAAAACAGTTTCTGTCTGAGTTTTTTTGACTGTGTCAGTGAAAGACACTTTTTTGCAGACAACGCAAAAGTGTTAACAGTTTTTTGCGAGCTATGGTATGTATGCATGTGAGCACAAGCAGCAGCTCACAAAAATTGAAATTTCTTCGCAGCGAGAACCCATGCCTCCCCTTATGTGCGAAGAGTATACCGAACTTTTCAAACCGTTTGTCATGCGTTTTCCTTATTATTTGTGGGAAGGGTATGAAAGCGTTGGTGCGCATAATGAAAATGTTTTCATGCACACATACACTGTCCCTTGCTACATGTACTATGAGCATTTGTATGCCTGTGTGTGAAGCTCTGGCTGCCTGTAGCAATTTTGAAGCCCAGCATTTGCATTTGTCGATCTTGTGAAGTGCTCACATACATATGTATGTATGTATGTATGTATATACATTTGATTGTGTGTACGCATGGGAGGCGCTGCTCACAATTATGGGATATAACTTGTAGAAGCACTTGTATGCCCGTGTGCCTTTACATGTGCGTGTGTGTATGCATGGGAGATGAATATTGGCGTGTGCCTCCCTCAACTTAGAATGGTGTGAACGATTTTGGGTTTTATTTGAAGAGGCGCGCTTACATTTAAGTAGCTGATTTTATTTCAATGATCGTGGGCTTGCCTATCTGTGTGTGTGTGTGTGTTTGTGTATGTATGTATGTATGTGTGTGTGTGTGTGTGTGTGTGTGTTTTTTGTTTTTTTTTTTTTATATTCATTTATTGACAAAATAATATAACAAATTGTAAGTTGCGTGGTGGCTAGGATAGCGCGCGGTGCTTGGACGGCCGTAAAGCATTGCTTCGCAAGCACTATGCGCTACCTTAGCCTGGGACAGCTCGTCTTCTCAGTCGCTCGACTCTGCGGAGCTCCATCATCACCGTGGCCGCGAAGGTGCTTGTTAGTTCCCAAGCTTCCTCCGATTCCAGCATGGCGTTGACTATGTTGTCCGCTCTGATGGAGCCGCCCATTGCCTCTTCCAGATGACGCCTCTCCTCCAGGATCCGTCCACATTCGAAAAGAATGTGGTTGGTTGTGTGTGTGTGTGTTTCTTGTGTAAGCTGAAAGACGCGAAAAATTATTGAAATATCTATTGCTCCAAGGGCTCAGGGGATCTCGTAGTCGAGCAGTCTCGACTAGAGCTTTCTTACTTGTTATATATTCTAATGTAGAAATTCCGCAACCTGAAGAAAACGCCCTATACATTTACAAAATCGCTTATGGGTTAGTAATGTGCGTACATTACAAAACAATATACCTGCAACCCATTTTCCCACTATATAAAATGGCTTACTTCTTAATGCAATGTAATTGGAGATATAATTGAATACTAATTGAAAGATAGAAACGCTTGAGTAATGTAGTATTTTTTTTTTTAATTTTTAAAAATTATTATTTATTATTTCTTAATATCTATAAATCATAGCTCGCAAATAACTGTTAACACTTTTTCGTTGTCTGCAAAAAAGTGTCTTTCAGTGACACAGTCAAAAAAACTCAGACAGAAACTGTTTTTGTCGCGTCTGGCTTAGCTCTCTCGCGCTCTGAGGGAGATAGTTGTTTCTGTTTTCGTTTCCTCAAGTCAAACACTGATCTTTTGCTTGAGTTAAATGAAGTAACGGTAAGTTGCGTTTGTATGGGTAATCACGCGCGATTGCTGCGTTCTTTTTGTATGCGCTCAGACAGAGACGTGTCTGCACAATTTTTTTTTGGTTATGATGCGAGAAAGAGAATAAACGAAAAAACGCTCAACTCTCATTTGCAAGCTCTGCTATAAATAAATGTATAGTCTATGTCTTATTACTATTTTATTATATCTATATACATCTAAATCTTAAGTTATGTCTTATTATCTAGTTTGTCCTTATTATCGAACTTCTGCTTTGCCAGTCGACCTTTCTGAACCCGAAAGCAGTTTCTTATTGTACTTATATAGGTCTTCTTAGTGGACCCTTTGGTTTTTATAGCATCTGTAAATTAATCATTATTAATTTTTTTGTCATTAAAAATACATGTAAGATGATTTATACATACCAGATACTTCCCTTTAAATTTGCGTCCGCACGGCTCAACAATATCAGAAAAGTGACGCGCCGCGGCGGGTAAAACGAAAACAGAAATTATCACACATATGCATTTTTGCACTTGTATTTACACTCATTAACACTACACACACAAAAGGAATAGGCATAGACAATTTTGTACATTACAAATGCCCTGAAAAAAAATGTTCATAGGTAATGCATTACTTTTTTCTCGTATGCAATGCATTATTTCAACAGACCTCATTCAGGTCGTCGCCACTGGGTATGCTCAATTTTTGTTCTTGCTCTCTCGCTCTCTCTGCTCTCTCAAATATGTACATATATGTATGTATGCATCAGTGTTGCCAAATCAGTTTTTTTCCCGTCAAATCCGGCTTTTTTGAAAAGCCGATCGCGGAAAAAATTCCAAAACAGCGGGCAGCGGGAATTCTGGATTTTTTGAAGAATAATTTGCTTTATTTCCGCTTTTATTTTATTTATTGAAGAAATTTTCGTATTTTGTATGGATAATTCGTATGAAGAATTAAGTTTTCTTCATTGTAGTTAAATTAAAACCAAATAGTTCAGTAATTCAATTTTCAATGAACGAACCAAGCGGTAATAATATGGAGCTAACTAAACTAGGATATGATTTATATTTAATTCAAAACAACTTATTGTGAACAACAATATCGAACTTTTTGATTCGATGTAAATGAAACGAAAAGACTAAAAAATGTATGCAACTCATTTTGTACAAGAATTTATGTGTTTAAAGTTGCCGACAAATTTTCAAAAAGTGAAAAATGTTGATTCCTTTTCATGCATATATATTTTTGGAGAACATTGATAGTATTGAACCCCAACACCCAATTCAGTAGGAAACTACTCAAGACGCTACAAAGTTTTGAGTTGAGAAACGTGCTAGGATTTAGGAACCTGGCCACTTTTCCATTGCCTTCTTTGTCAATGCCCAAGTGGGTAACATTTTTCGTCAGATCAATACTGTGATGCTTAACTCTATTTCAAACATCAGGTAAAACATATATATTATAAAACTTCACAGATACGGCTTGCGGGGGTTGAAGAAATTATGCCATGATTATAAGTTGTTAAAAATATATTTAAATATCAATCAAATCAAAGCAAAAACCATCAGCCTTTTTTCCGATTTTTTTACAAAATTTCTGCTTTTTTTAAAAGTATCTTCCCACTAAAAACAGCTTTTTTTGCTCAACAAAAATTGGCAACACTGGCAACTTCTTTGACTCTTAAATCACGTTTCGCAATATATTTTCGTTCAAAATACCTGTAGCATATTCTAGCCCTTTCCAGTTGAAATTATTATGTAAATTGCATGGTATAATCCACTTGCTTAAATAAAATTCTTTAGACGGAAACGCAAAAAAGCTAACGGGAAAATGAATTGAACTTTTTCTATAACTCGCACTACACGTTTCAATTATGCATTTCCCGCCAATTCTTCATGGAGATTTCTTGACACCTACGGTTGATTTTTTTATAGCAGTTGTTTCAGCCATAGTTAAAAAAAAAAAAAACAAGTAAGAAAGCTCTAGTCGGGACTACTCGACTACGAGATCCCCTGAACCCTTGGAGTAATAGATATTTCAATAATTTTTCGCGTCTCTCAGCTTACACAAGAAACACGCACACACACACACACACACACACACACACACACACACACACACACACACACACACACACACACACACACACACGCACGCACACACAGGCGTACATACACACACATACACACACACACATACACAAACAATTACATACATATACACACACAAGCATAAACACGCATGGGCGGCAGTGAGCGCTTACTATGAGGACTTAATTGCTTTTTGTGAACGTACGATCTTCATGAAACTTTCAGATTATGATTATAACATGGATATGCATGTAATTGCCAAAGCACAAGTCTCTAGTATTTGAAATACGCTTTTTACAAAAGTGATGGTGAGGGGGTGAATTTAATGAATTTATAAATTGCATATAAGCATACGTTAAAAATTTGTAGACTCGAGCAATAAAGGTGTAGAAGATATAATTTTATAACTGGTTTTCGATAAGTTTTTTTTATCGATAAAAAATATCGGGATGAGTTATCGATTTTTAATGATAAACTTGATATGCGCGCTGTAATTACGGACATTAAAAAAAAATGCGTTTGTCAGGCTCATTCAAACAAAATGTAGCGTTTCGATGGATATTCGTGGGATGGGTATGAAAGCGTTGATACGCATAAAGAATATGAATTCGCGACGGGCAAGCACACACACACTTGCAGTCTCTGGAAACATGTGTCACTATTTGTGGCCTGTGAAAATTGTAAAGCCGCAAATTGGTCGTTGGTCGGTCTTACAGACTGTCATATCCACTTTATACAGATGTACATATGTACATACATATGTATATTATTATACAAATTCATGTTTATAAATGCATATATCGATAAAATACAGTAATTATATATAATTAAAATTAGTTTGAAAACATTTTCAACCGAAGAGATGATCGTAGATATTAATAAGTTTGTTAAATGCTATGGTAACATTAAGGGGACATAGACATGTCATACTAACTCAAGATGTACTCATTATTGCCAAAATTACTGATGTAAGTCATGAAGGCTCATTTGACAGTCACTCTACAATTAAAACCATGCAAAATTGACAAACTAGTAAATCGCCAGACAATTGTCATCCCATCTCATACATACATACACATACATACATATGTATACAAATGTATGTGATTACTCAAAGGCCAATCAACGGTATATTTTGGGAATTACAATTTGCTCAGGCAGCAAGAGTTACGCACACAGGCCACAAATGCTCATAGCACTTATAGCAAGAGAGAGTGTGTGCGTGCACGCTCGTCGCGAAACCATTTTCATTATGAGCACCAACGCTTTCATACCCTTCCCACAAATAATAACGAAATCGCAAATATTTTGTAGGAGCTTGGCAAACGGTTTGAAAAGTTCGGTATACTCTTCACACAGAAGGGAAGGCATGGGTTCTCGCTGCGACGAAATTTCAATTTTCGTGAGCTGCTGCTTGTGCTCACAATGTGAGCCTCACATGCATACATACATATACACATTCGAGAGAGCAGAGAGCATTGTGAGATAGAGAGCAAGGGAAACATTGAGCATAGAGGGATCTTTTGTTCAACATTTGACCATCTCGGTCGAGCGCATGAAGCGAAATGATTGTGCGTTCGTATATTTTCGTAGCTCGAACCTAACAGTAAGGAGCCGAGCGAATCCAAAGCTGTCTGGGGTGTTAAAGCCTCAGAAAAAGCGTGCAAAAAGCATTCCACTATGTGTTTTCTGGTTAGTGTCTCTGGTCAGTCGTAGTACCTAATGCACATTTTTTCGGTGGTGAAAAAGTTTGTTCTACATGTCTCATATATGTGTTCTTTGGTCAGTGGTGTTATTGTTCGTTAGTTAAATAGTGACGCTATCTTGCTTATATTTGGTTACTCGGTTACTTCAATTTTTTTTTAATCGAAAATCATCATTGATTTGCAATTATTATACGTATCTATATGTATGTAAATTAATTTTTTGCAACGTTTTTATTTGATTTATATTTTGTAATTGATATAATACATTTTTACAAATCAAATTTTTTTTCTGGATGCACTCTAAGATAAAATTTTAGTTGTCTGTATATATATTTAAAGTTCGTATACTTAATGTTTGCTTAATCTCATAATTGTGAGTACTTAAAAAAACTTGGAGCTTACATTTGTTTTCAATTAAGCAATATCAACCTTATGTATACACATATGTATATAAATTTTGGTTATTATGGTCTACAATTGAGTTATATTTATTCGTTCAACCCATTCAAAATATATATTCAAAGTGTTTTTGTGCAAATGTATACAAATACCAAAGGGAGGCGTGGCAATCCCGTTCAAATTTATTAATGTACATATATGTGTATGTGTTTTTTTTTTAATCTAAGCTGAGTCTATCTAATCGTGTCCATGTGTTCCCCTGAGGGCCTGCCAATTCAAATAAACGCAGTGAAATCGTTTTGGACAAAAGCTGGGATCTTCAAATTATATACATACATATGTACAAATGTATGTATTTACACTGTATATAATGTTTTCGTAAAGCAACTTTTTTCTTTGGGTGCTAATAAAACACAGTTTGCGTCACTAAAAATCGCACAATCGTAATATGCATTCTTTAGAGTATAAATAGGGTGACCATCCGTCCTGGAATTCCGGGACATGTCCCGCTTCTGGAGGTAATGTCCCGGTATCCCGACCTGACACGAAATTGTCCCGGTTTTCAGCGTTTCGATAAAAAACAAGTAGGAAAGCTCTAGTCGAGATTGCTCGACTACGAGATCCCCTGAACCCCTGGAGTGTTAGCTATTTCAATAATTTTTCGCGTCTTTCAGCTTACACAAGAAACACGCACACACACACACACACACACACACACACACACACACACACACACACACACACACACACACACACACACACACACACACACACACACACGCACGCACGCACACACAGGCATACATACACACACATACACACACACACACACACACACACACACAGGCATACATACACACACCCACACACGCACACACACACACACACACACACACACACACACACACACACACACACACACACACACACACACACACACACACACACACAAACATACACAAACATTTACATACATATACACACACAAGCATAAACACGCATGGGCTGCAGTGTGCGCTTACTATGATAACTTAATTGTTTAACTTAACTTTTTTCGTGGACCTGCGATCTTCATGAAACTTAGATTATGATAACAACATGGATATGCATGTAATTGCCAAAGCACAAGTCTCTAGTATTTGAAATACGCTTTTTACAAAAGTGTGGGTGAGGGGGTGAATTTAAGGGTGGGGGGTAAATTTTAACAAAAACCGAAATTGAATAAATTTCATATAAGCATACATTAAAAGTTTGGAGACTCTAGCAATAAAGGTGTAGAAGATATAATTTTATAACTGGTTTTCGATAAGGTTTTTTATCGATAAAAAAAGATCGGGATGAGTTATCGATTTTTAATGATAAACTTGATATGCGCGCTGCAATTACGGACATTTTGAAAAAAAATTTGAAGTCTCTAGCTCTTATATCTTCTGAAATCGACGCGTTCATACATACGGACAGACGGGCAGACGGACGGACGGACAGACGGACAGACAGACAGACGGACAGGGCCAAATCAACTCAGCTCGTCGCCCTGATCAAGAATATGTATACTTTGTGGGGTCTGCCACGCCTCCTTCTGCCTGTTACATACATTTCAACAAAACCATTATACCCTGATTTCCCATTGAAAATGGGTTCAGGGTATATATACACAAGACACACACACGCACACACACACACACGCATACACACACAGGCATACACACACACGCATAAACACGCATTGGTTGCAGTGGTGGCTTACTAAAGGAACTTAATTGTTCAATAACTTTTCTTGTGGTTGTAGTTTCTTCATGAAACAGATTATGATTATAACATGGATATGCATGTATTTGCCAAAGCACAAGTCTCTAATATTTGAAATACGCCTATTACAAATGTGACGGTGAGGGGTGAATTTTGACAAAAAACGAAATTGTATAAAATGCATATAAGTATACATTTAAAATTTGGAGACTCTAGCTATAAAGATGTAGGAGATATAAATTTATTACTGGTTACACGGACCTAGGAAACAAATTTCAAGTCTCTAGCTCTTATATCTTCTGAGATCGACGCGTTCAAACATACGGACAGACGGACGGACGGACAGACGGACAGGCCAAATCAACTCAGCGCGTCACCCTGATCAAGAATATATATACTTTGTGGGGTCTGCCACGCCTCCTTCTCCCTGTTACATACATTTCAACAAAACCATTATACCCTGATTTCCCTTTGAAAATGGGTTCAGGGTATACAAATTAAATTTCTTGTTTGGTTCACTTGCACAGAACTAAAATATAAATATAGGCACGAATTTTCGTCAAAAAAGTATTGGCACACACTATGTTCTAGCTTATGCTTTCGTTGCTACAACCGTAAACTACCGTTATTTTTCATTCCTTTTACACATCGCTTCGTTTTGGTTGTTGCACGTTTTTGCAATAAATTCTAATCGAAAATTTAAGAGAGCAAGAGAAAAATGGCTAGAGGTGCAGAAATTTCTTTGGAAATACGGAAATTAATCATTAAACTGTATTAAGAGAATAAATCTTATCGTGAAATTGGCACTCTTGTAGACAGATCATGGTCTAGTGTGAGAAATATTATTATGCATTACACACAAACGGAAAAAATAGCTCCAGTACGCAGATCAGGCCGGTCTAAAATATTAACAGAATGCCAGGAACGGATTGTGGTGTTCACAGTTGCCCAAAATCCACATACTTCGGCTGTGAAATTATGCGAGAGCCTACAGGGATCTTTTGACAGTAATTTCACCCCACAAACTGTTCGAAATACCCTGCATAATGCCGGGTATCATGGTCGTGTTCCTAGGCGCAAGCCTTTTATTTCGAAGGTGAACAAGAAAAGGAGGCTATAGTTCGCTAAACAACACATAAATCAGCCGGATTCATTTTGGAACACAATTATTATAGTGAAGAATCTAAATTTAATCCCTTTGGGTCTGATGGAGCGCAAAAAATTTGGCGGTAACCTATGAAGGAGCTTCAGGAAAATAGCTTGCTCAAAACTATTAAGCACGGTGGAGGCAATGTGATGGTTTGGGGGTGTTTTGCTGCTTCTGAAGCTGGAAACTTGGTATTTATTGATGACCCTATGGACAAACATTCTCAAAGAGATTTTAAGTCCAAGTCTTCAAAAACTAGGTCTCAGTGGCACCGATTGGCACTTTCAACAAGATAATGACCCAAAACATTCGTCATATCTTGTGCAATCCCCAATCACCGGATTTGAATCCCATTGAGCACGTATGGCACCTGTTGGAAAGGAAGATCCAATCTCACCGAATAACTTCGAAGAATTCTCTAAAAGAGGCCCTACGCGCTGAGTGGGCGAAAATCACTACTTTTGAAACGTCAAGGCTAATAAGTAGCATGAAGAGACGTTTGCAGGCAGTTATTAAGTCAAACCACTGACCAAACAACACATAGACTAGACATGTAGAGCAACGTTTTTCCACGCCGCAACATCTGTCTAGCAGGTCCCGGCCAACTTCGCTCGGCTTGGTATTGGCTGGCTCGGGTAATGAAATCAGTGCACTCTAAGCGCGCAAACGAAATGCTTTGCGTTTTTTGTCTTACTCTCCCTCTCTCTCTCTAACTCTCTCTCTCTGTGGGCTCTCAAATCATGAAGCTCAGCAGCGCACAAAAATTGAAATTTCTTCGCGACGGTCCCACCTCTTTTCTTTTGAGTAAAGAGTGTACCGAAATCTTAAAATCGTTTTCGACATTCATGCAAACAAAATGTTAGCGTATCGATATATATTTATGGGAAGGGTATGAATGCGTTGAGGCGCATAAAGAATAGGATCTCGCGACGGGCATGCACACACACACTTGTAGTCCCTTGCCACATGTATGAGCATTTGTGACCTGCGTGCGTTACTCTTGCTGCTTGTAGCAATTTTAAAGCCCAGCATTTGCATTTGGTCGGTCTTACGGACTGTCATAACCACTTTACACAGATGTACTATGTATGAACATACATAGGTATGTACATAAGTACATTTATATACACTGCGCGTCATCAGGTTAGCGCCCCCCTTTACACTCAACCTCAAAGCTAAATAAAATCTAAAATATCAGAGCTCCATATTTGAAATTTTTTTACATTATACTCCATTTATTTATCTTTAAAATACAAAAAGAATGGCTACTGTAACAATAAGGATTATTTTTAAATAATTTTTTTTGTAAAATGTACGAAAAACATGTAACAAAAATTTGGTCATCAGATTAGCGCCCCCTGCGCTAAATTCATTATATTTAAGTTAATGACCAAAAATAACACCGTATTTTAAGCTATTATTATTTTTAAGTAATATTAGTAGTGCGTAGTGCCGTTTTTTGTTTGAAATTACTTCAAAAATTCGATTAGGAGTGGAATTATAAAGTTGTTCAATATTATTCAAGGATATGGTTGGCCAAGCGTGTTCAGTACCTTCGATTAACTCTGTCTTTGCACTATAATGCTTTCCGGACTCATATACTTCCTGACCAACCATCCCCAGACGTTTCCAATGATATTAAGGTCGAGTGAGTATGGTGGCCACTCCATGAGATCAATTTTTTGGCCCTGAATCCAGGACTTCAGGGATTTGGATTTGGATTTGGATTTGGAGCATTATCATGCTGGGAAATCTAATGCCGGTTTTCAGACAGGTTATAGAAATGCGGAACAGCAGTTTTAAACACGGTGTTATAGTCCTATGCGTTCATGCGCGATGTCAAAAATTGAAGCTTACAAGCGCTGTAGTAAGATATTGCACCCTACATCAATACCACACCACCCCCCTGCCGCAAGAGCTTAGCCACCATTCCAAATAATGTTCTTCTATGCGCAGGTCATGAATATAATAAATTTAGCCATCAGTTCCTTCCAAGTTCAATTTTTCTCATCAGAAAAGCCAACATGCTGCCATTGGATAGACCACGTCATGTTCGCCCGGCCAAAATTAATGCGTATTTCTTTTCTCAGCATATCGACTGGTGTCTTTTTTTTTACATTCTGTTTCTTTAGGTAATTAACTTTCCTTATTGCTCTTTGGACCGTTGATAAGCTCGTCTTAACACCGATTTTATCCCTAATCTTGGTGGTCGATTCATGGGAATTCGAAGCTTCTCGAACTAATGCTCTTCTATTTCCTTCTGAAATCTCTTGATTATTGCCGCTTATATAGTTTTTTCCATAGTTTTCCCTATTTGTAAGAAAATTGCCACTTAGTTTTCTGTTTTTTTCCTGTTTTTTCAGCAATTTTATGGTTACATAGTCTAGACTCAAAGTATGCCTCAATCTTCAAAGATAAAACTTTTTCTTTACCCATACTATAAATATATTGAATACTTTGAGCTTCACAAAAAATTTGGTGAGTGTAATTGCCAAAATAAGCAAGATAATTACAATTGCATTTGGGGGCGCTAATCTGATGACGCAAAATAAGTGCACACATTTTTTGCGAAAATAGAAAAGAATAGAAAATAAAACATAACGGGTTTTCACTCGCGCTTTTTTTTGGTATGAGAGACATCTCATATGATGATAATTAATTAAAAAAAAAAAAAAACCAAGAAGCTGCGTGCAATAGGCAAAGAGAAAAACGTAAAAGAAAACAAGTAAGAAAACTCTAGTCGAGAGTGCTCGACTAGATACTACCCTGAACCCAACAAATAAAAATGCTCATTTAGTATGGCTGAAATTTCACTTTCGATGTATTTAAAAATATAAATAAAATACCAAACTCATTTAATAAAATATAAAAATATTTTGAAATAATTAAAAAAAATTAACATCAGTTGCATCGACCGGGATTCGAACCGCGACTCCTCGGTCGAGCGTCATGCTGCTAACACACTAGGCCACCTCACTCCTGCTATTGACGCTGGCAAAACTCAAATAGATTCACTGCTGCAGCGCCATCTACCAAAACTAAATGAAACTAACTGCTGATGTGATTCTAAGAATCTGCTAGAATAACCAAACTATTAAAAACGCACATAAAGTATAGTTAAAATTTCAATTTCGGTGTATTTAAAAATATAAATTAAATAGAAAACGTATTTATGAAAATATAAAAATATTTTGAAACAATTAAAAAAAAAAAACATCAGTGTTGCACCGATCGGGATTCGAACCGCGACTTCTTGATCGAGCGTCATGCACCTAACACACTAGGCCACCCCACTCCTGCTGGTGGCGCTGGCAAAACTCAAATAGATTCACTGCTGCAGCGCCATCTACCAAAACTAAACGAAACTAACAGCTGATGTGATTCAACGAATGTTTTTGTTGTAGCTGCTGCACGTGCGTTTGTTAATTGGCCAAATATTTGATTATTTTTTATTAATTTTTGACTGAACGGAATTTAATGAAACTTTCAGCATATGATCTACATATTATATTGAATATTTGAGAAATTTGAAAAAAGAAAAATCATTCACAATTAGCTATAGAGGCACCTGATTTGAACTTGAATGTTTTTACTCGATAAAAACATAACGGGATGATTTATCGAATTTTAAAAGCAAACTCGACGTCCGCGCTGTATATACGGTCATTTAAAAAAAAAATTCAAGTCTCTAGCTCTTATATCTTCGGAAATCGACGCGTTCAAACATACGGACAGACGGACAGACGGACAGACGGACGGACGGACAGACGGACAGACGGACAGACAGACAGACGGACAGGGCTAAATCGAC